>NC_091795.1:52420000-52731250 GCF_041296235.1 Equus asinus
AAGCTTGTATATATAAGAAGTTTCATATTGCTGTGGTGTTCTATAACCTGCTTTATTTCACTCTGCACTATGGTTTTAAAATGTTTCCATAAATATAGAAATAATCCATTCTTTTAACTGCTGTATAGTACTCCATTGTATAAATGTATTACCATTTGTTTATTCTTCCCCCTGCTGAAGGAATCTGGATTACTTCTATTTTTTTTTACAATAATGAACAGTGCTGCCATGAGCATTCTTACACATTTTCTGGGGCACTGTGTAAGAGTTGTCTAGGCCATATTCCCAGTATAGGAATTAACTGGATCATGGCACATATATATTTTCAATTTAACTATGTATTGTCAAATTGCTTGACAAAATAGTTCTATCAGCTTCTTTTCCCAGTAGCAGAGGATGAACATCCCCACTTTTCCATAATTTACCAACACTAGGTATTCTCAAGATTTGCCATTTTCTCCTAGTCTGATGGGAGTGAATGGTGTCTTATGGTTGTTTGAAGTGTTTTCTTAACCACAATAGCAGTGGCCACCATTTCTTGAGCTCTTATCAAATGCCGAGTTCTTTACTCTTTGTTTTACATCTTATTTAATCTTTACAATAGTTTTATAAAGTTGGCATAGTTATTATCACCCATATTTTGCAGATAAGGTGATTGAAGCTTAGAAAGATTAAGTAGGTTGCTTAATGCCAGGCGACTACCAAATGATTCAACGAGGCTTAGAATATAACTGATCCCAAAGCCTGTTGCATTACTTTGGGTTTCCTCCAAAGCAGACCCTGATCAAAGGACTTGGATGGAGGTAGTTTCTTTGGGAGTAGATCCCAGGAAGTGTATATGAGATTATGGGGCGAGTCAGATAAGGCTAGAGGAGTCAATACCGGGTCTGCTAATGAGCAGATGACCACTGTAGGGAATTGAGGTTCCATCATTCTGGGGCTCCACTGAGAGTTGGTGCACCTTAGAATTATCTTACGTAGCTATGGGGAACCTGGGGGTATTCATCCTCTGATTCCCATTCCTCATTGGTTGGTTTTAGGGTTGCTCTGCATAAGGACTGACCAAGCTCCCCCAGGCCAGAGAAAGCTCAGTCAGAGAAGTAGAGAGATGTGGGTCCTTGAGAGCATCCACCACAGCTGCAAGGGAACACAGAGGTGGGCCAAATACATGAAGCGTGGCAGCAACACCCACCCTGCCTCCAGTTACACTGCCATCTGCTAAAGCAGGAGACGTCTCCCCTCCAGCCTCTCCCTCTCATGACCTGAGGAGAAGCAACTGCATTGTAATCTCTGAACTGTGGGCTGATTTATAATTGATGAGACTTTTCCTACAGAAGCTGATGTGCAGTATCACACTTCACCGAAATTGTCTAACTTGCCATGTGATGGATATTTTTTTGTCACATTTATTCTTTCTTGGTTTTAATTACTTTGTATGTGATAACAAGGCTCATCATGCACTTTTGATAAAGTGGGGAAAACGTCAATTTCCTCACTACTTTCTAGTGAAATATATAAAATAAAACTCATCTCTAACTCTGAAGTGGTTCCTATATTTATAAAGATGCATTTTTCACTCTAACAAAAGCTTCAATAAGGTCACAGATATAAAACAGGCCCATAAATAAAAACTTTACCAAAAATCAGACTGGGAACAATGAAAACAAGACGATGTGTTTAAAAGAAATAACATCACTTAGATTTGTACAGTACTTTGAGTTTTCAAAGCATTTTCATGTTATTTCACCAGAATTGTTTAAAAGGAAAGTAATGTGTGCTAGAATCTCATTATTCTCTTTCATAGATATAAAAACAAAGCCTCAGAATGGTGAAAAGGCTTTGCCAGTGTTACCCAGTGAATTGGTGACCATGGCTGAATGTGAGCTCTAGCCTGCTAAAACCCAATCCTATTGTTGTTCAACCACAGCAGACTTTTTATACATGTAGTTCACAACCAACCTGCAACAAAATTTCTGGGTTTAATTTTTAAATGGCCAAGTCTGGGGCTTTGCCTCAGGGGATAGGTGTCTGATAAAATTGTCTGTATACCCGAATGCAAAAGTACGAGACATTTTGATGGGCTTGTGTTAACACTTGGATGTCACAAGGGTTGTGACATTCTCACCACCCCTAGAGATGATCTTGGGAGTATGCGAGCCACCCACGATCCACTGCCCATGCTCAGGCAATGTCTTCACACAACCAGACAGCTCTGGTCTCCACAGCAGAATGTTTTTGTGCCCACCCAGAGTGGACATCATCGTGTCAATGTGGAGGCCATAATTGCTCCAGGAGAAAGAACATATTTGTGGTCATCCTTTCCTTGCCAGTAATATCTTTAAACAAAACAGATTTACCCCCAGACATACAGACAGGCTGATTCATACAATCTGGATAACCCTGTACTTTTTTTCTCTCTGTTTAAAAAATTAACAAATGAGTCCCAAAAGCATGCCTGCAATATAAAGAATGACTTATTGTGGCATTGATGAAGTGTCACTTAAGTGAGTTTTAAATACTTCCTGTAAATCTTCTAGTGTTTTAAGAGGCCAAACTATTCAATTTTATTTTCTCTGCCTATCAAAACTGTACTGTGGTTAACATGTTCTCTAAAACCTTTTGGGGCAGCCTGAACTGATTTCTGCACCATCAAAATGAACCGGAGATGACATACTCATAGTACTCCCTTGATTTCTAGGATTATTGCCAGAGGCCATGGCAGTTGTCCAATTGAGAGATGATAGGGGTTTAGACATTGATGTGGCAGTGGGGGTGGTCAGAAGGAATTTGATTCTGTATATATTTTGGAAGTAGAGCCAACAGGATTTCCTGATGGATTGAGTGTGAGGCATAAGAAAAAGAGAAAGGTCAAGGATGACTCCTAAGTTTTCTTCCTGAGCCACTGGAATGATGAAGTTGCAATAAATTGAGATGGAGGAGGCTGTGGATGATGCAGGTTTTGCGAGTAAGATCAGTTAGGGACACTTTCTGTTTGAGGTAGATATTCAACATCCAGGTGGAGATGTCAGCTAAACTTTTGGATATGTGAGTCTGGACTTTGGGAAACAAGTCTGGACTGAAGATATAAATTTGGGAGTCATCAGCATATAATTCAAATTTAGAGCTATAGGACTACAACTGAAAGAGTGACTTGTAGATTGAGAATAGGAACAAGGACTAAAAACTGGGGCACTTAATAGCGGTCAGGAAGAAGAAAGAATCAGCCAAGGTGACTGGGAAGGAACAAACAGTGAGATGTGTGATGTCTTGACTGTCAGGGGAATAGTAGATATGAAAGCAGAAGGAATGATTTCCTGTCAAATTCTGCTGATAATTGACTGCTGGGTTTAGTAATATGGAAGTCATTGGTGACCTTTATAAGAGTGGTTTCTATGGATGAGAGAGGCAAAAGCCAGTTTGGGATGTGCTGAGAGACAAGGGAGGAGAGGAACTGGTGCCTGTATTAACTTGATTCCTATTTAACATCTCACCTGCACCATCAACGCCAGAGGATTGCCCTTCTGTTATGCTAGGCCAGCGTCTTTGGCACATAGTCCTAAGATAATGAATTTAGCCAGTTGGATAGAATGCCAACAACCTGCAGAGGACTCAGATGACCAGTTGACACTCGTGACCATCATCTAGAAGTGCTTCCCTCTGTTTGTGGGGAAGATGATTATAATTGTTCCCAAAATAGCCTGTCCGGCACCCAGCACGGTGCTTCATACATAGTAAGTATTTAATAGCTTTTTTGTGGTCTGAATGGATTTGTAAGAGAATGAATGTGCTTGGGTATATTTGGAGCAAATTATCTATGTTTGGTCAATTTTCTTTTTCAAATAAAAGATCTACAAATGATTGCTAGCAAAAATAAATAAATAAAGCCAGGGTGGGGGAAAAAAAACCTGTTTGAGACAAATACATTGTGTCCTGAAAGATCTATTCTGTCATGCCAGCAGTCTCATTGGCTGTGATTTGTATATTAAGAAGATTTTAATTGCTCAGGTAAGTGCCTGCACCTGCTAAGACATTGTGTATTAGAGCACTTTATTCTAATCTTTTACAATACAGGGCACACTTCACCCATAAAATTATTCTTCGCACAATTATCACTCTGTTTTGCTGAGGTAGAAAGTGCAACTTAACACTTTGGGTTTCACTCGTTATTATTAAAATCATGGAAATTAGGATCATTGGGTAAAGCTTGTGCAGTTAACTGCTGAATTGCCCCTGTCCTTTCTGCTCCGCTTTTTCTTGCACCGATGAACAGGACTTGAGTTTTTACGTTATCTGCAAGCACGGTGGGGGCCGGATTGTTTTCAACACAAAAGGTTTATAAACTCCCAGCAGAGCTTTTCTGCTGGGGCTCAGAGAACATATGCTCTAGCTGGTTTTCCTCTTTCTTTTTAACATAATTCCTTTTATCTGATTATGAAAGAATTGCAAAAGGAAAATTAAAAATAACTACATATACAAAGTAGTGGAAAATTTGTAAAATACCCAGGAAACAAAAAATATTTATCATCAATCATTATTTATATTTTTGATATACTTTCTTCCAGTTTATATATACACATAGAGCATGGAGAAAGCACAATCTCACCCATCCACAGAAGCACATAGTTTCAGATGGAATATAAGCCACAGAGTGGTTACATTGTTCTCTATGGAAAGTGGTTACCTCAGGGGTTGGCAAACTACAGCTTGCAGACCATATCCTGCCTGTTATTATAAGTAAAGTTTTATTAGAACACAACCATGCCTTTTTGTTTATTTATTGTCTATGGCTGCTTTCATGGTACTAATGGGTGGAGTTGAGCAGTTACAATAGAGATCCATATGGCCTGAAAAGCCTAAAATATGTACTCTTGGCCTTTTACAGAAAAAGGCCTTTGGATCTTGAATTGCAATAGCAACATTTTGCCACACACCTTTCACTGACAACTAGGTGCCTTGTTGCTTACCTGGTTGGCAATGTTACTACAGTGTCACTTCAGTGATTGCATTATTCATTTATCTATTGGCCAGCACATATATACTGTATCTTAGTTGTGGTCTGATTTGACCAAGCTCATCTAAATATAGATAAACATGCTCACTTTTGGGTGACATCTCATTTCTTTACCCGTTTTTGCCTTACTTTCCCAAGGTTTGATGGCTACCTAACTGCCTGTGAGCCCAACAATGGTCATCTAAAGATGATACCAGAACCTGTGGTCTCTTTTTCCTAAAACACCAATGATCAAACTTCAGTGTGCCTTAATGTTCATCCAAACAGATTCTGAGTCAGTGGGTCTAAGATGATGCCTGGGAATCTATATTTCAAGCTAGCATCCCTTGATGATTCTGATATGGTTGTTTATAGAAGCTCATTTTGCACAGATTGCCGTAGGCCCTTTCTCTTCTCTCCACCTGCCCTGCCAAACTTATCGGCTCTCTGTTCCAACCACTTAGGGCTTTGATCTCAGCCAGGAATTGATACTGTACTTGATCTTAGCCAAAAGGCCGAGAAGCGATTCAGCCAGGAATTGAAAAAATCCACTGGGAGTTAGAAGGTTAACATGTAGTCTCTATGGAGTGTGGTTTCATTCTATTAGGACTTCCTGGAGATGAAGCCTTAACCTGGAGAAGTGGTTCTTCTCACAATTTCAAATCAGTAGCATGTTAGTGTAGGAAAAGTTTAGAGAAGTGAGTCTTTAGATGACCCTAAAATACATCCATGAATTCTGTACTTGGACCAGCCCTGTTGAACGCTGACTGTTTAAACAGACTGTATATAAATTTGTGAGACATTTTAGTTACTAAGCAAGCAAAACCAAGCAGTGAGTTGACACGTAGGCAAATCTTCACTGATCATAAGTAGTTGATATTCATCTTAGTTTCTGTGGTTCATATTTTCTTTCATTTCATCCATTAGCTTCTATTTATCAACACTGACACCCTCCAAGACCCCTTTAGACACAATACAGACTCTGTGTCAATGTGAACACTGACTTGTAGTTATAACAGAGTTTTTTAGGATACCATTTGAGTAACTTTTTATCAAAAACCTGAATAAGTTTCCTGTTCAAGAGTCCCATCACTGTGCATTGACTGCAAGTATTAAATGAAATGGTTTCTTTTCTTCTCTAACTCACGAGCATCTCTTTAACAGCTATTATGGCTTTCTAAGGACTACAAGACCTCAGGTTAACATGTCGTTTTCTCCATTGCCCTGCCTTTAGGCAGCACAGTCCTAGAAAGCAATCATTTGAACAATTACTATTTTTTGAGAACCTGAGTATACCCAGTATTGGTTTAGGCATAATGGGGGGATTCAGAAGTACCATAAAGCAGAGTTTCTGTCCTAGAATTGCTTGTAATATGGCCGAAGAGAAAAATAATTAGGTAACTTACAATTGGGGCACAATTCAGGGCAGTAGAGTTAGACGCTTGATGTTCAATGTTTTAACATTTATTCATTCAATCAGTAAGCATTTATTGATTGCCTATTGTGCATAGGTATTAGACTAGTAGTAAACAAAAGAGACAGAACTCTTGCTCTTAGGGAGCTTATTCTAGTGGAGAAAGACAATAAACAATAGTCTGTGAGTCATAATGCTGAGGAGAACCACCATAAAGCAGAAAAGGGGGTCAGAGAGTGTGTATTTCGGGGTCAGCGGGAGGAATGGTGGTTAGTGCTGTTTGTAAACTGCCCCAAAGGCTCACAAATTTGAATCTCATGAACTTGGAACCCTTGCTTAGATTCTAGCCTCTAAGGCCCCTAATCCAGAATCTCAAGACTGCTGTGTTGTTCTGGAATCCTCTTCAAGCAGGCAGAAATTCTAATCAAGTGATAAAATCCTTATTTCTGTACAAAACATAGTCTTCAAAGAGGAGGTATAATTCAATGACCTGAAGACGTTTGGGAATTTATGAATATCTAAGCACATATCCCAGCTCTGTGGGAAGTGTCTAGAAGCTTTTCTGGCCAGATTTTTGCATGTTTTACTTCTTATCTTTCGGATCTCAGCTCCTAAGGGAGGTCTCTCCTGACCACCCATCTAAATCATCCCCCACACGCCATATTAACTCGTTTCACTGAAATTGGTTTTCATCGCACTTATCACTAATTGCTATTTACTTATTTTATCCACCTGATAACTACTATCTTTCCCTACTACAAAGAAAGCCCCACAAAAGTAGGGAAGTTGTTTGTTTTGGCCCTGGCATACCGTACGTTCTCAGAACATTTGTTGAATGAAAGAAGACGGCCAAGTGTTAGCTGTGTGGAACCATACCCAAGGAAGAAAGAAGTCTTCCTGGCCACTTTGCCCTTAAAAAATTTTCCCAACCTAATTTAAGATTCTAGTCCACTTTTTAAAAATGAATAAACAACATCTTATTTTAATTGCAATAATTCACTAATTTGGAACAATCCAAAATAGGGCAGTTCTTATTGGTGAAATTTTTGAATTACTCAGTTGGTTTCCAGACAGATAAATAAATATACTTTTGTTTTTTGAGCCCATTGTAGTAAAAGCTGCAATTAAGGCAAAAGTCCCCAATCTCCTAAAAGTGATGTGTTTGCATCTTTTTTCACTTCATAAGATGCACAAAATTCATTTACCTTGCATATGCTGTTTCCCTTCAAATAACCTAATTTTAAGTATATCATTTGAAACAATTTTTTTTCTGTATTATGAAATAATTCAAGCAAATGGAAAAGCATACAGAATAATATAATAAGCATCTGTGTGCTCACCAACCACTTTTGTCAAATCTCATATTTCCAATTTGCTTCATGTCTTTATTTTAAAGAAATATTTCAAATACAGTTGAAACGCCCTGTGTAATTGTCCCTTTTCCCATTCCATTCTCCCCCCTCCCAGAGATCATAATTATCTTGATTTGCTTTTTAATTTCTCTATGCTTGTTTTATAATTTTATACATATATATGATTCCATAAACAAGATAGAGTTGTGTGTATTATTATAGAAATATCATACTACATGTATCATTCTGAAACTTGTGTTTTTCACTCGACATGGTGGTTTGATATTTATCCATCTTGATACATATAGCCAAGGTTTATCATAAGCTCCTACACACACTTTCCAGTTTACTCATCATGCCATCCTGGGTGTGCCTTTTTCCACTCTCCCTTGTAGTATATGAAAATTGTCATTACTTCACATTCTCACTGATAGTTGGTATTACTGGATTTTATTTTCATCTTTGCCCTTCTGATGGGAAAAATGTTATTTATTGTTTTGCCATGCATATCTCTAATTAGTAGTACAGTAGAACATCATTTCTTAGGTCTACTGGACTTTTAGATTAGCTCTTCTATCAATTACCTGTTCACATCCTTTGCCCATTTTTCTCTATGTTATTTATCTCTTTTTAAGTTGATTCATAAAAGTTCTTTGAAGTCTGACTAGCAAAAATTTTGGGTTACTTGAATTACAAATATCATTATCCAGTCTGTGCTTTATCTTTTTATTTATTTATGACATTGTACTGCACAGAAATAATTAATTTTAATTTAGTATTGAAACTTATCAGTTCTTCTTTATAATTTGTTTATTATATCTTGTTTAAGAAACTATTCCTTACTCTAAGACCATAAAGACTATCTTACATGTTCTTGTAAAAGTTTTAACATTTTGATTTATACATTAAAGCTCTCAATATACGTGGCTATATATTCATGTATGGTATTAAGCTGGGATCTAGTTTTCTTCCAATGCAGATATATAATTTTTCCCTACCATCTATTACAGAACGCGTTCTTTCCCCACTGATTTGTAATGACATGTCTGTCATAACAATTTTCCGTAACTCTTTTGTTCTATTTCTGACCTCCCTATTGGGTTCTCTTCGTGTTTTTGTCTATCTTTGCACCACTACCACACTGTAAATTATTATATTGATTTGGGGACTATGACACAGTATGTCCAGAGATCAAAAACCTATATTTGAATCTTATCTCCACCATATTCTAGTGTTTGACCTTGTGCATGTTATTTAGTCTCTCTGTGCCTCAGTTTCCTCATCTATCAAAAGTAGTAAGTAATGGTAACTACCTAATGTTGTTATGACAATTAAGTTAAACCCTTAGGACAGTATCTGACACATAAAAGCACTTAAAAATATTGTGTAATTGTGTTACTACTACCACGTTAAAATAAGTCTGGATATTTTAATCCTGGTTCTTTTTCCTCAAAAATTGTCTTAGCTAATTACTGTCTTTTTGGTCTTGCACAGAAATTTTAGGGTCAACTTGCCATGTTCCAAAAAATAAACTACTAGGATTTTAGTAGCAAATGCATTGACTTTTTTGGATTAATTTGTGAAAAATTGGTATTTTATGTTACTGAGTTTATCCTTCTATGAACATACTATATATGTTCTTTTATTTAAATTCTCCGTTTTTCAGTACAATTAAATGATATCCCTCTTGAAATTCTTACATATCTTTCATTATATTTAGAGTGATCTTTTGAAATTTGTATTTCCTAATTATTTCTGGTATATAAAAACTATATTTCTGGTATCTGTACTTTCTGAAGGCAAACCTACTTGCTTATCCAAGTTAAGAGTGCTGTAATGTTTTTCACTTTGCTGGATTCAGTTTGCTAATATTTTATTTATTATGTTTGTTTCAATTTATAGATTTTATGTTCATATTTGTCATGGTCCTCTATTTTCTTTATTCATATTGCCTTAGCTGTTTTATTAAATGTTTTTAAAAATATTTCTTTAAATGTTTTAAAAAATGTTTTTAAAAGCTGTTTTTTAAAAATGTTTTCATGATTTTATGATAACCTCATAAAGTGAGTGTACAGTGGTGTTTTCTGGAAGTACGTGGGTGCATTCATGGTATCTACTTTTCAAAGAATAGGTACAATGGATCTCTAAAGTTTTTAGGTCTAGTGTTTTTTTGTAGGTAGATATTTTATATTACTGATTTAAGTTTTTAAAAATTGCAAACATATTAGGGTTTTAGTTTCTTGAGGCAGTTTTTATTAGCTATACTTTTCTAAAGAATTATGCATTTAATCTAAATTTTCAAATATATTGACATAAAGGTGTTTAAATTATTCTCATATTTATATTTGATATGATTATGATTATGAATCTAATATATGATTATGAAAATTTGTATTTGATTTTGTTGATCTATCATTTTCTCTCTTTTTTTATCACTTTCTGTTATCACTATTATTTTATTTCTTCTACTTTCTTTGGGATTGTTCTGTTGTTCTTTTTCTTTCTTTTTTAAGTTGAGGTCTTTGTTTGTTCTGTTCTATTATAAACACGTAAGGCTATAAATTTTCCTTTAATGCAGTTTTAGCTGCATCCCACCACTTTTATGTAATATTTTGATTTTCATTGTTTCAAGCGCTTTTTAACTTCAAGCATGATTTTTCTCTTTGAACCATGAATTATCTCAAAATATTTGTTTATGTTATTTAAAATTTTTTACCTTTTTGATATTAATTTCTTGCTTAATTAAATATGGCTAATACTTTTCTTTTGTAGTGATTAGATTCTTTAGTATTTACTGGAGTTTGCTTTGTACTTTTTTTTGGGCGGGGGCAAGATTAGCCCTGAGCTAACTGCTGCCAGTTCTCCTCTTTTTGCCGAGGACGATTGGCCCTGAGCTAACATCCGTGCCCATCTTCCTCAACTTTATATGTAGGATGCCTGCCACAGCATGGCTTGGTGAGTGGTGCCATGTCCACACCAGGGATCTGAACTGGCAAACCCTGGGCTGCTGAAGTGGAGCGTGCAAACTTAACCACTGCGCCACCAGGCCAGCCCGGTGTGCTTCTATACATAGTAAATTTTGGTAAGTCTATAGCTATTGGACACAGTGTTCTATTAATGCTAATCAAATCAAATTTACTGTTTGCTCAACTCTTATATATAATTACTTTATGTGTTCAGTAGAATCCTAAGATGGCCCCTAAATCCCACACCTCTGTTTTCCACAACTTTCTGTGGGAAAGGGTGCGTGGAACTTGTGACCATCAGCAGATTTCACTCCCTTGATTAGGTAACTGATGAGTTGACTCTAGACAAAAGGGAAGTGGCTAGTTCCTGTGAGTGATCTCTAGGAGATGGGAGCAGCCTTCTCTAACAGGGCACAAGAAAACGGGGACCTCAGTCCTGTAGCCATAAAGGACCAAATTCTGCCAACCAATTGCATAAGCTTGAAGAGGCACCCAAGCTCCAGATGAGGATGCAGTTTGGCTGACACCTTGATTTCAGTCTTGTGGGCCCTGAGCAGAGAATTCCGACTTCTCACATACAGAAATGGTGAGATAAATAGCTGATGTTTTAAGTGCCTAAATTTGCAGCAATCCATTATACAGAGAGAAAATGATTATGCTATAGTTTTGTATTTGACTTATCAATTATTAAGGAAGAGGTGTCAAGGTATCACATTATGATTATATTTACTAACTTCTACTGGTAATTCTGCCCATTTTTACTTTTTCTACTTTGAGGCCATAATAATTGGTCTATATAAATTCTTAATGACTCCTTCTTTTATTATTGTGTAGTGATTCTTTTTTTATTACCAGTTTATCTTTCTTGCTAAATGTATTTTTTGATATTGAAATACTTATACCACATATCTTTTGCATAGTATTTTCCTGGTAAGTCTTTTCGATCCCTTTATTTTCAATCTTTTTTCGTTTTATGTTTTTAGAAGTGTCTTTAGCAGATGGCTTATAGCTGGATTTTTAAAATCCAGTTTAGGTCTGTTTATATTTAAATGGTAAATTTTATCTGCTACATTTATTGTGATTATTGGTTTATTTTAATGTTTTCTATCATCTTTTTTATCGTGCTTTTTATTATTTTTTTAAATTTTTTTTTTGAGGAAGACTAGCCCTGAGCTAACATCTGCTGCCAATCTTCTTCTTTCTTTGCTGAGGAAGACTGGCCTTGAGCTAACATCTATGCCCATCTTCCTCTACTTTATGTGTGGGATGCCTGCCACAGCACGGCTTGACAAGCAGTGCATAGGTCCATGCCCAGGATCCAAACTGGTGAACCCCAGGCTGCCGAAGTGGATAGTGCAAACTGAACTGCTGCACTACTGGGCCTACCCGTATCATGCTTTTTATTCTTAGAAAAGCTTTCCTGACGTGTTAGTTTGATCAAGTTGTTTCCTGTCTCTCATTTTCCATCTCTATTAGTTTAAGAGTTATACGTTATATTTTCATTGTTTTGGTGGCTAGTTTGGTGGTTAATTATGACAAGTATCTTTTACTTAACAAACTTTAAAGTTAATCAACATTTTTACATTCCTAAAAAACACAAATATCTTAGCTTTCTAAAGATCTTTTCATGCTGTTTTATCTTGTATATCTTATACTTTAGTTTCACTTTATTTTTATAGCATTCCAAATAATCATTTTTATAAATATTGATTTATATAGTCAGTGCTCTTTTAGTTGCTCACATTTTCTTTCTCTTAATTTGTTTTTGCACCTTATACCTTAATTTTGTGTTCAATTTCTTCTTCCTGATGAATATTTTTTAGTTGCTTTATCTGCATGCTCTCAATATTTGCCTGAAAATGGATTTATTTTGTCTTTACTCTAGAATGATAGCTGAAGTGGGTATAGAATTATAACTTGGCAATTCTTCTCTTTCAGTACTTTGTAATAACTATTCCATTATTTCTATCTTTTTTTGATCTAGAGATAACTTTGACATGCTACCCAATAAGAGATGGGGTCTAAGTCCCTTCTCCTTGAATTTTAATAGTCCCTGTGACTGTTTGATCAATAGAATATGGTGGAAGTGACACCATGCCAACTAATAGGCCCAGGCTTTGAAAGACTGGCAGTTGCCATGTCTTTCCTCTTGGAATTCTCACTCGCAAGGAGGCCAGCATCCATCTAAGAACTCTGATTACCTTGATACTGCCGTGCTGTGAGGAAGCCCACGTGAGACACATGGAAAAGCTGCACAGAACCAATCATCTCAGCCCAGGTGACAAACGTTGGAGTGAAAAAGCCATCTTGGACATTTAAGTGCCTGCTAATGTGTTGTAGAGAAGATCCACGGCTGTAGACATATGGCCCTATTCTCATTGTCCTAATCTTCTCCAGCTGTTCAAGATACCCTGGCTGAGACCTCAGTTATTGTGGAGCAGTGACTAGCTTTCTACATTGCACTCTGCTCCAATTACTGACCCACAAAATCATGAGCATAACAGAACGGTTGTTGTTTTACATTACTGAGTTTGAGGTGGTTTGTTCCAAATTAACAGATATCTGGAATAACAGCATTTTCCCTTTATAACACTTTTAGATCATATCAGAAAATTATGTGTTTGTTAGCACGAATATTTGTTTAATGTTGATCTTCCCCCAAAGAGTAGGTTCTATGAAACGATTTATTTTATACTTTATTGTCAGGGTCCTGCCCCTATAGGTGCTCAATAAATATTTGGTGAATGAATAGATCTTTTGAAAAGTTTACACTGCTCAATTTTTTGTACTAATTATTCTTTATTATGAAGTCTTTTTAAAAATTATTTTTTACAGTGTTATTTATCTGGGCTTCTGTAATCCGCTAAGAAAATCAGTTAAAACATTAAATGAAAAAAGCTTCAAGAATTAATTTTACTCTGTAGATGCAAAATCTGGCTCTTTTTATGTTTCTAAGTCTTACTTGCACCTTCTGTACTGATGATTTTCTTGGCCGTAGAGGCTGGAAATAGTCAACAACAAAAAAGTTAGATTGACTAGATAGAGTGCACATTGAAAAGTTTAGGGTTTGAATTTAAAGATTACTTAATCACTTTTATTTTAAAATCTGGGAAATATCAGAATGCTTCCCCTGAATGGGCCCTGGCTCTACTCTGTATGATGTGACGATGCGGCTACTTATGGTTTCCTGACATCTGTTGCTCTGTGTCTTCATGGACAGCTGCTGGAAGTCTGATCTGTTTATTCTCCTTGTCACTTGGTTATTTCTGTTTTTACCCTCCTAAGATAAATAATTCCTTTGTAATGAGAGCCTCTTGAAATAGAGTTTGGGGGAAACAAGTATTTGGTTGTTTGTTTATTTTTTTCCAACCCCACTATGTCTTAGAAATTAAAGTCAGCTTACATAGATATATAAAATATAACAACAGGATGAATTTTAAAAGATAGAGAAAAGAAGGAAAGGAAGGTAGTAAAAGAAGGAAAATAAAGGACAATAATCTGGTCCTGGTATAAGATCCAGAAAACTCAAACCATAATGAACTTTTTTTCTGGCTTGTGGCGGACCAGCATTTGTCCTTAAGCATCACAGGAAGGGGGAAACTGATCACTCATATGGTTCAAAGTGTCCATAATATGAATGCAAACCAATTGTTCTGAAGTACAGTTATTCTTGGTTCCCATACCATACAGGAATTTATCCCAGCTTCCTCATAAAGGGGACTGAGGAGGAACAAAACAGTTTCAGCTGAACTCTACTCAGACGCATTTAGGAGAGGCTGTAAACTATTGTTTAATTCAGAAGAGAATAGGTTACTTTCGTATTTGTATACCTAGTTAATAACAGTGCCAGGCATGTAGTAGATACTTACCAAATATTCCTTAAATGTATGAGAAAAAGAAAAGGAAAACAGTTTGCCATTTCTTGATCATCTTTAACAGAAAGTTCTCTGGAAGAAGAACTTTCTTCTGAGGACCTGAGGCGATACCTGGAACCATTTCCATCAGCATCCACATCAGGATTGCTATGGAAAGAGCATCCTGTCCTGAGGAGAGTGGTGGGCACCACTGAGAGTTAAGTAAATATTAATTGCATAGAACTAAGAAGACTGTGGGTTTAGACGTCTTAGAGGAGGATCTCTGTAGCTTCTGCAGTCATCATTGAAGCTCTAAGAGCTTGAGAGGCAAACAGTAAGAGCCAGTGCTGTAAACTTATATCCCCTCCCTACTACACAGGGCAACTGGTCAATCATTTCAATTTATGCCTTTGAGTCCTCCAATTCCCTCACCCTGAGTTCTGTTTAATTTAATAACGTCTGAGGATTGACCATCCCCCCCCCACTTCTTCATTTTCTGCAATAAATCTTAAAACATCTGTCCACATTCAGTCAATATTAAAGCTTACTTTTCTAAGCCATACTTTTATTCTCTCTACCAACCTTTATGTCCACTGAACAATAATTATACTGTGGCCTGAAAGACACAGTGTCATTGTGTGGGTTAAAGTCAGAGTATAAAAGGGGGGCGCACAACAATGAGGCTATAGTATTCTTTGCTGTGTTGCAACTGTCCACCCAGGTTATGTGAGAAGGCCTAAAGGTAAGGCCAAGTCACAAAAATAGGTTGCTTTATTACCACACTGCTCCACCCTCGGAAGCATATTGCTTCCATGAGAACAATGCTACACATTTTGTGTTGGTAAAGAATGAGGCAGTCTTTCCTTTTATTTTTTTTGGTCAACACTTTCTTTACTTGGAAAAGGAGTCTGTGTGTGAAAAAGCAGAAAACAAAGCACCATCGTTTGGACTTTACTTTTACTCCCACCAGTGAAACACCAAAATACTGCAGTGGGCAAGGCTCCCATGATGGTGATATTTTCCACCTTCTCTACTCCTGCCATTTGGCCACTGAAATGGAGACTCATTGATTTTCTTCCTGCCTTTTCTTTTTTCGGTGAGGAAGATTGTCGCTGAGCTAACATTTGTGGAAATCCTCTTCTAGTTTGTATGTGGAACACTGCCACAGCATGGCTTGATGAGCAGTGTGTAGGTCTGCACTTGGGATCCGAGCCTGTGAACCCCGGGCCGCCAAAGCAGAGTGTGTGAACTTAACCACTATGCAGCCAGGCCAGCCCCTTCCTGCCTTTTTTCTTAAAGCTCACAATTTACTTTTGTTAAGGACTGGTTAACATTTCTCTGCCAAAAGAGAACATCTGTACAATAAAGGGGAGTGAAAGAGAGCTAGGGGATGCAGATATTGGACCATGTAGCAGATGCTGAGAAAGTCCAACAAGTCCAGTTGGCATTGTCAGAAGGAAAGCCTTACATGGTAAATCTCCAGTGAGCAGACTGTTAAGGGAAGACCATACCAGCCTGTGTTGTTTGGGGGAGCTCACAGTCTCCAAAGCATCATGGTGACAGACTCACAACACATATGCAGCCTTTGCCTAGTGGAATCTGTTCGCATCCAAAACACTTACGTCTGGCAAACCCTGAAAGTAGAATTTGATGTCCTTTCATATATATATGGGTACCAGGCTGTGGGACTGGAAATGGCTTGGAGGAGACAGGACGCAACAGGCATCCTATTTTGCTTTTATGAGCAAGTTGCCTCCACCTTGGTTGTTCTTGTGCACACGGAGGGGAGGTCGAGGAGCTGGGGCAGCTGTCTCTTCTATAGACCGACCACACAGCTCTGGCCAGGTGGCCCTAGCACATTCTTCTACACTGAACTGGTGTTGAGTGATTTATACTGTTTTGTGAATCTCCAGAATCTGAAGAGA
Organism: Equus asinus; assembly: GCF_041296235.1. NCBI lineage: Eukaryota > Metazoa > Chordata > Mammalia > Perissodactyla > Equidae > Equus > Equus asinus. Next base: position 52,436,502 of record NC_091795.1, read on the forward strand.
ATGAGATGAGAGAAGGATGTCACAGCTGAGCTCGTAGTCTTGCCTGGCCTACATTTGATAGGAAAATGGACCTACAGGAGGAGTGACTAAGAAAAAGCAGCCTTCAGATAATCAGGGCTGCATGAGTCTTCCACAAGCAGTCTGGTGTAAAAGAAACTGAGTTGCTTTGATATCAGAGCAAAATAGGGGTGTAAACCAATGGTTCCATCACTTCCCAGCTGTGCCACCTTGGACAAGTTGCTGAACATTTCTGAACCTTGGTATCTTCATCTATTGAGTGCAGATCCTGAGAGTGTTGTGAGAATCAAACATGTGTCCAAATCAAACCTTTTAAATATACATTTAAGTAATTATGCATGTAATATAAATATACATTACATTTAAGTCATGTATATTTAAAAGTGCTTAGCTTCATCCTTGGCACTATTGCCTCCCTCCTTACTGCATTATCTTCATCATTATAGTTCTCGTTTTGTTCTCTAGGCACAGAGTCTTAAAACATTATTATTATAATTAAATATCATTGAGAACACCTTGTATGCCACTGATCCACATAGTTGCAAAGCAAGAATAATGCACTTCCTCTTTAGAACAAAAAACTCTTTTTTTTCAAATAGGCAAGAGAAATCATGTTTTGATTTATTCAGTACTTAGTTTAGTTTAGAGTTACTCAAAATAGTAGCTTAATTTGTAGATCGTTTCTTTAGGAAGTATGTTTTACAAGATCCAGCCTCTCAAAACCCAGCAGTGTGGCATTTATAAATCAGGTCTCTTCGTTAGGCCTCATTTTCTTCCATTATGAAGTAATGCGTGAGGTCCTCCCAGTTCTCACTCACTACGCACAACTCACTTGGGTTTCATAAAATCCCCATAAGTTTCTTAAGGTAAGGCATGCTTCCCTAATTTTACAAATTAGCTAAAATATTCCAAGAAGTTATATGGTTTTTCTAAAGTCACTACCAAAGTAGAGGCTAGGATTTGAGCCCAGAACTTCCAGTCCTAGGGAGAATATTCTGCTTACTGTGTCTTTAGTCACCTGAAAATGATGACGGTGTCTCAAATAATTAGGACACATGAGGCCTATTATTCTGGTTTCACAAGCACTTCCAAATTTTATAATTCTGCGTGATTATTGTTTTAATGTTACTTATTACCATTAAAAATAAGTGACCACCATTCAGTCATGTCAAGGCTGTTTTCAAAAGTTTAGAGATTGGGCAGAATCTGTACTGACCTCTTAATGCTCTCAGGATATTGCCACTTGCTAGTGAGTAAATAATTACTTGTTATGAGACTTACTCCCTTCAATGTTATTATCTCTTTTTCACAAATATGGTGTTTAAAAAGAATAGCAATTTGACTTTTGTTGGCAGGCTTTATTCAGTGATGACGATGGTAGTGATAATAATATTAATAGATAACATTCAATGAGCTCGTACTAAGTGTCAGGCTCTTCACCTAGTATTTTGTGTAGATTTTCCTGCTTAATCCTCCCAATTAAACCCATGAAGTAGTTACATCTCTTACCTTCATTTTACAGTGAAGGAAACTGAGGCATGGGGGTTAAATGACTAGTCTGGGGTCATAGATCTAGAAAGCAGTAGCACCAGGATTGGAATCAGATAATTTATTCTCACATATTTTCCACAGATGAGTTGGCTTATATCTTTAAAATACTGTGGAGCAGAAGGCTTGTAATTAATTCATAAATTCAGTATTTTTCCAGCACCTACTATGTGCCAGGCACAGTGTTGGTGGTGAAGAGACAATGGTGAGCAAGATGGTCCTGTATATGGATGGAAAGTAAGAATAGTCCCAGGTGAGGAGGATGGCAGGTAGAATTATTTCATTGCTTCCAAGGCCAGTCTGTCTCCATCTCAAGACAATTGAAGTCCTCCTGAGTACCCAGGATTTGACTTTCTGCTGTGTAATAACTCATTCTCTGTTAGACTGTTTGGATTCCTTTAAGATTTTAGGGTTAAAAGTCTTGCTATTATGGACCAAATGAGTTACCTCATCTCCAGTTCCATTCTTGGGTTGGATACAGGACATTGACTCTGCCGTGTTGACTGTACCACTTTGATCCTAGGAACATTGAGATTCTACCAATTTGAGCAAGCATATTCAAATCAGAATTTTGTCAGCATTGATTAAATTTTGTTGAGAAAGAGTTTTGGAGAACATAGCCCATCTAGCAAATTCAATTTGTTGATCAATTTTCTGTAAGACCCAGGTAAAGCATTTTCGATTCTTTTCATTATAAAGTTCATGTTATTGAAATTATTTTCATCAAAATCAATTCTTTTTCCATTTAAATGTTACAGTGAAGATTTGATTTATTGATCGGTTTTATGTCCATAACAATTTTAAGAGATTTTAGTGAATCTTCTTCTCTGAGCATTATTTCTGTTAAGCTCATTTTTCCAAGATCTGACTTTTTGTATTTTCAGGAAGTATTGACTTTTCTGTCAAATTTATTTTTTTAAAAAGATTTAGAGCACATTTTTGGCTGTTATGTTTTATTATATGCTGATTATTTTTTCTCGTGATATTCATTATAAATAGTGATCTTTTAATTTCCTAGCTCATGCATGAAAAAGAGATGAGCACATGTTTTGAAGTGTTGAGATGGAAAGGGAAGGAGAATAAGTCAGGCCATGAGGAGACTGGGGAATGATAAGAAAAGAACAGAGAGACCAAGAGAAAGGTAGCTGGGAGGAGAGGGATAGAGGGAAAGGTATTGGAAGGGAGGAGAACAGAGGAGAGAGGAAGCAGGAGGTGTCGAAGAGGAAGTCAAAACAACCTATGTTCAAAATGAAAGAGTCAAAACAGTTGGCTCTAAGCAGTGAGGTCTAAATAACCTGCACCGCTTAGTAGTAATTGAACATCCATGTGTTACCTCTTAAAATATGTTGAGTGGGACTCTGTTATTTCAAACAAAGGTGACCCTTTTAAGATTTTACCTTTACAAGCCTGCAAGGCTTTGTTGTAACTTGACAGAGTCAGCTATTTTCTTACTTTTTCCTTTTCATAGTAACCAGAGAATGTTCTAATTGTCTGTTTCCCAGCCCACGTATGTTGCTAAGATTATCTACAGACCTGTGGGTGGGAATTTGGCCAGTGAGAATGTGTTTGGATGAACCTGGTAAATCATTTTGAAAAAATGCAGTGGCATCTGCAATAGATATGCTCCTCCAGAAGGAACACCTTCTGAGGAGGTAGGGGACTTGCTCTCCCCAGAGAACTCCACAGGAGTCCTCACTGAAACCCCCAACGAAGTGAAGCTGAATGATTTTCGGGATGGCATTAGTAAAACCACCTCAAAGCTACAGAATTAACTGGGGCTGTCAAGGTCACATAATCAGAGGTGGTAACTAGAAACTGAAGCCTGGTCTTGCTGAGGAAGCCTGAGTAAAGCACTGTCCTTCTACATTGACTGCCACCAAGATATTCTCCAAATAGTCCCCATATTTGTGCTTCATAAGCATATTCCCCGTTGTTATGGAATACTGTTTTTTGTGATTACTGGTTTAACGTTTTCTCCTCACTAGAGACCACCAGCTGCACGAGGAAAGGAGCCAGGTCTGTTGTGTTCACCACTCTGTACCCGTCTTTAATACAATCCCTGGCACACAGCAGTTGCTCAATTCACGTTTGTTGAAAAATAAAAATTAAGTGAATGGATAATCTAAAACAAAGGATAGAGCAGAGCTTTTGAACTAGATATGAACCAGAGTTACCTCGAAGACTTTTCCCCCTTGATTCCTTTGTGTGGATACAGAGAGGAAAGAGAAAGAATGGAGGGGAGCGTGGACAAGTGTCCTTTTATTCATACTCTGCTCCCTGTAGCTTGATACTGGTTGTCTTCCCCTTGTGTTTCACTGGCAACATCTCAGGGCTGGATCCAGAGTTAGCTTTTCTCACTTTCTTAAATAATGGTGCTGGCTTGAATGGGTTTTCAGTCCCAAGCTCCTCCAAGGCAAGTTGGTAGAAATGAAAAACTCCAGGGTCCAGATTTGCCTCATGAGAACAAGCTGAGAGAAGAAAAAGACCTTCAGAAAACTGAGCATAACAGCTTTTGACATGAGGAAGGGCAGACAATGTAAAACCAAGAATGTATCACTATTAGTTGAATCTTGGAATGTTTCAGATGTTTAAAGAGCAATGACCCAAGAGCACAAAGAATGAAATTGCTTCTAAATGATGGCTCTAATTCTAATAAATCATGAATTTATCCTCTTAGTTTATGGAGTCCTATGTCAAAGGACTGTCTTTGTCTTCCTCTCTGACCTGAGTTCCTACCTCCCTCTCCTGCCTTCATTCTCTGCACTCCAGCAAAACAAATGCCTTTCTATTCTTTGGACGAATCAGTCTTGCTCTTGCCTCTGGGCCTTTGTGTTTTCTGTTCCTAGAATACTCTTCCTCAAACTCTTCACTTGACTAGCTCCTGGTCATTGTTCAGTTCTCTTCTTCAATGTCCTTTTCTCATATTTTACCACCCTATCTAAAGTACTCCCTGACGTGAGTGCAGTTTTTGCTTTTTTCCTAAGTTATCTCCGTCAATGATTATCTTATTGCGTCATTCAGCTTTTCATTCACTCATTTTCTGTCTTTCTCCCTACAATGTAAAGTCTATGAGAGTATAAATGTTGTCTGTTTTGCACTCTGTGGGATTCCCAGCCTCTAAATTGTTACCTGGCACATAGTAGGCACTTAATGCATTCTTATTAAATGAATGAAAGAATGGTTGAATGAATGGATAAAATAAGAGGAATCTGGGAACTTAAGCATATACTAGATTCTGTGGTCTTTGAGGGCTGCGTTAGAGAGTTTGGATTTTATTCTAATGTGGTGTGTCAATCTAGATTCTTTGTTGCCAACAGCAGAATACACTCATGCTAGTTTAGGCAGAAAAGGAATGTATTTAAAAATTACTAGATAACTCTCAGGGCTGCCTCAAGGGTATATGGGCCCTCGGCAAATATTTTGTTTCAAGTGATGCATGACTGTTAACAATAAGTGATAAATCTAATCTATGAACACTTACCCTATTAGATGACAATGCAGGACAAGTGGGACATGTTGGATGAATGCAGATTTTTTCTGTGATTTGTAACTATATAAGGATCTGGGGCTATTGAAATAGGCAACTATCCCATCTAATCCAGGACAACTGGCTGCCTTAATTAGGTATATTCAGGCATTTCCATATCCTGTACAAATAAGATAACACGTGCCTGATTGCGAGGTCACTCATTATTTTGTATGTTTTATTTTTCATATTTCATTTTTATCTTATTTTTGAGGGGTTACAATAAAAGATGTCTTCCAAAACATGAGGGACCCTGAAATTCAGGTCTTGAGACAGAAGTCTCAGTTGCCCAGGTCTTAAGGTGGCACTGCTTATACCACTTTGGGAAGCTTAAGGAGCCAGGCTCTGAAGCCATGCTATCAGGATTCACACCTGGCCACAATGGCGACTGTTCTAGTGAAAACTCTTTTTCCCCTTGGCACCAGCAATGCTTGGGTGTAAATGCAAGAAGTCCTGCCACATTCACTTCCAGCGAGCCAGGCACTCCCACGGCTGTGCTTGTCAGCAGATCAGTCTCTGTGTGGAGCATTTTCTTGTAGTGCTCAGCCCCAAAACATGTCTCTCTGACAGGTGTGTTTTGATGGGTAGGACCCAAGTTACACGCCTGTCCCCTAGCTGCAAGAGAGCCTTGCAATACATTTTTTTTTTTTTTCCCCATTTTACCTTTGAAAGGTAGGGCTCCTGGTGTGGAAAGTTACTCAAAGGTAGGGAGGACGTTCAGTGCTATAGCCATAACTGACAGAGGTCTAATGCAGCAGCTTTTTGGCATTTTAAATAGGAAAGTGATATGATTTGTGTTCTTAAATCATAAAAACGTTCTGGCTTCTGATTGGATTATGGGTTGGAAGGTGGCAAGAGTGACAGCAGGGAACCTGGTGCGGAGGCTGGTTTAATCCTGCAGGGAGGGATATGAGACATGAGGGTGACTTGGACTAGGATGTGGCAGCAGGGATGGAGAGAGGTAGGCAGACCCTGCTCCAGTGCAACAGTGCAAACCACTGCAAATCCAGTGGGATGGATCGGAGAACTTGAGCTTCAGGCAAGTTGCAGTTCACCTCGTCTAACTAAGGTGTTTCTATATTATCACATATAGAGAACGTCCTTTTTATTAACTTAGTCCTCTACTTCTGGTAAGATGTCTATGAAGATGCTAGAAGACCAGACGTTATCAAATTGGTTGTCTAATATCACCTAAGATATAAATACCAAAATGAGAATGTAATACTCCACTTTTTAAAATTCCAGCGTGGTTTTCCTAGTCCTACTCTTGGATGATAACTGCATTTTAATTAGATGGAGGGTCTCAACAAAGCAGGTTAACAATATATTAGCCTTTTTATTTTTCTTTTGTTATATCACTTTTTTATTAGCTGAAATTGCAGCAGGGATCAGGTCAAATTGCAAGGCTCTCTATTTCACTTGGCTCATCTCCTTATGAAGCCAAGAGCCTGGAGTCCGCAAACTAAACTCTGATGTGAATGTTGAAAATCTGAGCCACTAGGAAGTGCTTTTAAAAGGAATTTCCTGATGATTGTAAAACAAATATTATCTCCTCATTTATTAGTAATCTGGAGATAAATATACATAACCTGATGCAGCCATAACTAAGAGGAATATAGAGTTGTTGAGAAGCTTTGAAAGGTTGACAACCCTCTATAAGGAAGAGGAATTGTTTTAGAAGATCCAATTATGAATGACAGAGTGAAACTGAGTGAGGAGAAAATTTGAGTTGAAGATCGAAGAAAATTTCTTTCAGTAAGGGTCACCTTTGTGGTGAAAGAGCCAACTTGGAGTGTCTCCAAACAGGTTTAGTCATCACACTCATGCCGCAAGACAGCCAAATCCTGGCCTGGCTGGTCCCTGCCCACACCAGGAAGAGGTCCTTTCCTTCCAAGGCTGGCTTTGTTCAGTAGCAGTGATTAGATGAGAAGTGAATTTCAGAAGAGATTTAGAGGATTTGCGCAGAACACCCAGAAATGTCAGGGCACCTCTGATCCCTACATTGCTGCTTGACAGTAGAGGGGAGACAGAAGGTGGCCAGCGATCACCCACAGGAGACAAACCCTTTATCATGACAGAAATCTATTTTGAAGGAAATTATTGTTGTTATAATCATAATTTATTGATATGAGACATAACTTTATTCTAAACAGTGGCTGGCTGACTGGTGGAATGTCTTCATTAACCATGAAATGAGTATCCCCGATGATATACTGGGAAACACATTGAGTGAGGTTCCTAATTTGACACCCAAAAAAATAATTTGCCACATTAGGAAAGGAGGACTACCTTTTAACAGTATGTGTGTATGTCACGTCTTGACATTCATATCTAATGCTAGAAAGTTTATGGTTCTTGTGTTTTTTGGCTTTTGTGGTTAGATTCAAAGGAAAAACTAAAACTGTGCAAACAAGCTGTGTATTCGAATGAATCCATTTTCCTTTCTTTCTTTCTTTTTTTTTTTTTTAGAGAGAAAGAGACACGTAGGAGCGTAGGTCAGGGGAAATTGGCTGTTGGTTTTCATGAAATCCAGAAGGCTGGGGAAATAGGGACGCTCCTGCCAATGATAACCTGGGCACTAAAACTTATACACATCGGTGAGAAAAAGAACAGCCGACCTAGTGAGAGGAGAGATATACTGTGTCCGCAGGTCAGAAGATGCCATGTTTTTCAGATGCCAAGTCTCCGCAGGTTGATCCATAGCTCCAATTCCATCACAGTGAAAGTCACAGTGGGTTTATTTTTTATAGAAATTGAAATGCAGCTTATAAATTTGACATGGAAATCCAAAGATTCTAGAACAGACAAAACAACTTTGAAAAAGAACTAAGTTATAGAACTAAAACTACCTGATTTCAAAATCTATTATAAAGCTGCAGTAATTAAAGTAATATGATACTGGTGTAAAGCAAGAAAAGGCAAACTTTTTGTGTAGAGGTCAAATAGTAAATATTTTAGGCTACGTGGGCTATACTGTCACAGCTTCTCAGTTCTACTGTTGTAACGTGAAAATGGCCATACACAATATATAAAGAAATGAATGTGGCTGTATTTCAGTAAACCTTTGTTTAAAGGCACTGAGATTTAAATTTACATAATTTTTACATGTCATGAAAAACTATTCTTTTTATTTTTTTCAACCATTTTGAAATGTGAAAATCATTCTTAGCTTGTGGCTGCACATAAACAGGCAGTGCACCAGACTTGACATGTGGGCCATTGCTGACCCCTGGAATTGAGATGGACAAAAAAAATCAATGGAACAGAATAGATAGTCAAGAAACAGACCTTCATATTTATGGGCAACTAGGTTTGATACAGGTACTCAGAGAATTCTGTAGAAAAGGATAGTCAAATGGAGATACAATATCCATAAGCAGAAAAAAAACTTTGATCCATACCCCACAGCATAAACAAATATTAACTCCAATAGATAACGTAAAACCTAAAACTATAAAAGTCCTAGAAGAAAATCTTCGTGACTTTGGTTTATAAAAGGATTTCTTAGACAGAATACCAAAAGTGTGATACATAAAAGAACAAATTGATAAATTGGACTTTATCAAAACAACAACAAAAAAGACTCCTGCTATTCGGAAGACACTATTATTAAAATTGAATATCCATCAATAGGTGAGTGGATAAGCAGTTGTGGTGCATCCATACAATGGATCAATAATTGGAATGAACTATTCATGCATGCTGTAACATGGATGAATCTCAGAATAATTATGCTAAGACAAAAAGAGTATATACTTACACTCATATATATAAGAGTATACTTATATATATATATATATATATACTCTTATATGTATAACTATATAAGAGTATGATTCTTAAAAATGAAAACTAGGGGCCAGCCCAGTGGTGCCGTGGTTAAGTTTGCACATTCCACTTTGGCAGCCCAGGGTTCACCAGTTTGGATCCCAGGTGCGAACATGGCACCGCTTGGCAAAGGCCATGCTGTGGTAGGTGTCCCACATATAAAGTAGAGGAAGATGGGCACAGATGTTAGCTCAGGGCCAGTTTTCCTCTGCAAAAAGAGGAGGATTGGCAGCAGATGTTAGCTCAGGGCTAATCTCCCCCCCTCCCCCCCCCAAAATGCAAACTAATCTGTAATAGATAAAAATCAGATGAATGGTTTCTGGGGATTGGGGTGGGTGTGGGTAGGGGCAGCAGGGAATGCTTATAAAAGGGCGTGAGGAGACTGTTGGGGATGATGGTATGCGTGCATTATCTTGATCATGGCAATAGTTTTTCAGGAGTATATAGATGTCAAAACTTACCAAATAGTCCACTTTAACTATGTGTAGTTTATTGTATATCAATTATATATCAATAATAAGATTATAAATGTAGAAACATACCTATAGGTAGTTAAGGTATTAAAATTATTAGGCAAAGACATTTTAAATCTGTCATTAATGTGTTTAAGAAAATAGATGACATGATGGAGATTTTCATTGGAGAAATAGAATCTATAGAAAAAGCACTGAATAGAAATCTAAAAACTGATAAATACAACTTCTAAAATTAAAAACTCAAGAATTTGGTTTAAAAGAAGATTAGACAAATCAGAAGAGAGCATTAACTGACCGGAGCATAGTTATGCATTGGTTTCTTATTGCACAACAACCAACCACAGAAACACATTAAACACTCCTTTTGCTCATGGTCTCCAGCTCATCTAAGGCAGCTCTGCTTTAGGCTGCAGTTTCTGGGGGTGCTGTGCTTCAGGCTGCAGGTTTGTGCTTGGCTAGGTCCCCGAACTTCATGTGCCCATGTTGAGGGGAGAGCAGTTTTATGCCAAGGAATTTTAAAATTTATGAAACAGACAGTTTCCTTGAATGACACAATTACCAAGATATCAAAACTGACATAAGAAGAAATAAAAAAATCTGAACAACACTAGATCTAGTATAGAAACTTAATATGTAATTGAAAACAGTCTTACACAAAGACTCAGGTTCAATCAGCTTCTAGATGAAGTCTACTAATCGTTTAAAGAAGATATAAAATCAATATTATATCAATTCTTTAGAACAAGAGGAAAAAAATGAGACTCTTTGCAACTCTGTCTGAGGTCTACATAAATTTGGTAACAAAATTACAGACAAATTTCTCTCTTGGACATTAATGCAAAACTCCTAAAAAATGTTAGCAAGTTGAATTGAATAATGTATAAAAAGGAAAATACATCACAACTAACTGGGGTTTATCTCAAGAAAGCAATGTTAGTTGAACAATTGAAAAATCAATCAATGTGAGTCACCGCATTACGAGAGCAAATGAGAAAAATCATATGATCATTTTAGTAGATGCAGAGATAGCATTAGAAAAAATCTAGCAGCCTTCTGTGATAATAGAAGAACATTTTCTTAATCTAGTAAAGAGTAACTACAAAACATCTACAGCAATCTTCATACTTAATGGTGAAATACTGCAAGATTTCCCCCGAGATTGGGAATGAAACAAGGTCTGTTCTCACCAATTCTTCACCATTGTGCGAGAGGACCTAACAAGTGCAAAAGGCAAAACAGAAATAAAAGGCATAATAATTGGAAAATAAGAAGTAAAACTGCCAATATTCACAGGTAACATGATTTTGCATGTAGAAAATCTGAAAGAACTAAAGACATTTTATTAGAATTAATAAGTGAATGTAGCAAAAATCAATTGAGTTTTACATGCAATGTAATAAACCTTCGCAGTTCATAAAGTCCTGAATGATAAATGTATGTATGGTTACTGTACAAAAATGTTAGAGTCAGAAGCCAATGATCTCTGAGGTTAAAGTTTTCTTGCATGGATTTGTAAAAGACCTGAAACTGCCAAATCCCAAGCAAATGGTAACTACCAGAAATTAAAATTTTAAGAATGTTGCCACTTAACATAGCATCAGTCAATTGCTTAGCAATAAATCCGAAAGATTTTCAATCTTCTGTGAAGAATATTCTAAAATATTATTGATAAATTAAATAAAACCTATCATGTTCTTAGATTAGCAGACTCAACATTGTAAATTCATAAATTCTTTCCAAATTAACCTATGGATTCAGTGCCATTCCAATAAAAATCCTAATGGATTTTTTTCATGGAAATTGATAGGCTGATTCTAAAATTTATATGGAAATGCATATGGAAAGAATAGCTAAGAAAATCATGAAGAAGTTGGAAGACTTATACTATCAGATATCAAAAGTTATTATACTCACTATTCTTCTTATTAAACAAATGTGCTACTGCAATGCAATGGGGAAAATAATTGTCTTTTCAATAATTGGCACTGAGTCACTTGGACATCCAAGAGAGAAAAAAATGAATCTTGACTCTGACAGCACAACATACAAAAATCAAATCCAGGTGTATTGTGGTTTTAAATGTGAAAGGTAAAACTTTTCAAAGAGAACGTAGGAGAATTTCTTCATGAACTTGTAATGGGTAGGCAAAAATTAATTAACAGTAATTTGTGTTCAGCTCCACTCAGCAAGAAACAAGCTCAAAATTGTGAAATAAGCTATAAAGTGTTCTGTTCATCTGACCATCTCACTTTAGGCCTCTGCAGCTTGATTTTAAACAGTCAGGAGGAGTCCACCTTTATAGAAGTCTTTCTGTAACAATATCTAAGATGTTTTGGGGACTTCATAAAGACAATAAAAGGAAAACTTGGGAATGATTGTGGAAACCCTGAACTATGTCTGGTTTACTACGTAGTAAATGTAAGAATAAATTCATATGACAAACTATAAACAACATGCAGTGTTATGATATTTACTTCCAAATCCATCTCCAAGGATTTAATGAAAACTGTAGCCAGCCGAAGCCAAGGGTTTTCTGCCTTTTCCACTCTAGATTTCACCTCTTTTGTCACTCAGGTGCTGCTAATGTTCTGTATTTCATGCAAGACTGGAGGGATTGGTTATGGTAACAACTACCAATACAAGCACTCAGCCAAAGTGATAGAAAGGGTGATAGGAACGTGCACTTTGGAGTCAGGCCCCTTTCTCTGGAATCCCACTGTGGATGCTTACTGTCTAAACTTGGGCAATATGACATCTCTCTGAGTCTGTTCCCCAGTTGAGGAATAAGATGAGATACTCACAAGGCTATCATGAGGACTAAATAAAGACGGCATTTGTGAAATGCTTGACCCAATGTCCAGTCCATAATAATTGCTTAAAAATGGAAGCTGATTTTTCATTCTTCTTAGTAAAACTCTTATTGCTAACTGCAAGGAATTCTTAATCTCTGAAACAGTAAGGGCTCAAAATTTAGATTTCAAATATAAGTCCATATCTATGGATTTCTGAAGAGGTCTTTACCTGTATTAAATATTTTTTACAAATTCCATGCGGGCAATTAGTTGGAGATACTTTCCTTCTCTTTCCCCTTATATCCACAGCTTTTCGTTTCTCTGCCCACTTCTACTGGGTCTGGCCCCGTGATACAAAGAAAGAGAAGGTTTATGTGATCCAAGGCTTTTTTTTTTTTTTTTTTACTGAAAAGGGCAAGTCCTAGGTTGGATCTGAAGTAAAAATGGGTTCTCCATTGAGCAGAAGTGATGAGTCCCATGATGCTTTTACACAGCTCCCTCACTGCTGCAGGAGCCCAAGTTTTATTGTTTAAAAACATATGGCGCAAATTATGCCATGGACCAAAGTTACTCGTAAGCAGGCCCTTGCCTTTCTTTATTTATAGGACTTGGTTGCAGGTCCTCCTTGCTTTACTTGTGGTCACTGGTATGTACTGCAGCCGTTGAAATCCTCCTTCGAAGCTATTCCATAGATAGCATCTCCTGCCTCTCCCTTGGATGCCCTTACTGCTGAGGAATAAGGTATTTTTTATTTACAAATGTGAAAACCTGCAGGCAGGCATCTCTCTCTTACAATGCAGTGAACCTTCCAAACCCTTGTTTTAGTCTCTTGGAACCAAGCAAATTACATGCCACCGTGCGCTGTATATCACAGCTAGAATGTTTATAACGTCTGGCTGTGTGGAGTTTTGGAACGGGCTTCTCTGGTGATCTGGAGCAGATTGTGTCTTTGAATGACAAGCTGCCATTTTCTTGAGATTTGACAATTTGGGGTCCTTCACCTATCCATGCAAAAAAACCTTAGCCTCAAAGATCTTTGGCATTCGACCTCAATATTTTTATACAGTAACCATACATACATTTATCACTCAGAACTTTATGAACAGTGAAGGTTTATTACACTGCACTCAAACCTCATTTAACCTTTTCTCTTGAAGCAATACTTTAAAACAGAGTTGAGAGAGTTTGTACAACCAAGGCTGGTTGGCTGACCCTTTTTTGTGTTTCCATTCCTAAGAAGCCTTGGGCGTGGAGGTTTGTGGTCAGTAGATGTTTCTGGAACCTAGAAGTGACTTACCCTTCTGTTGGAAAGTGTTCTTTTGGGGCCTCTCAGTCCTTGGAAGGTTTCAGGTTGGCAGAGATTTTGTGAAAGGAAAACCTCAGAATTGCTCGGTCATTGGTAGAAGAGATCAGGTCTGTCTCTCGTGTACACCAGTCTCTCCTCCATCTCTGAGCATTTCTTTTATGCTTTTCTCCTTTTCCAATCCACACATCAGCCATTATGTAAAGGCCACTGCATGCCTAGTGACTATTGTTTCTTCCCTTTCTATCCTGGCCCACATAAAACTCCATTCCCTGAAAGTTTCTTCCTGCCTGGACTGCAAAATTTAACCTTTTATTACCATTGACTATTTCAGATTATTCTCTGATTTTTGTTTGTGTAAATATTGCTTTCACAACTTGCTTGTAAATTCCCTCAGGACTAGAATTGTATGCTCTCCTTCTGAACTCTATATGAACCTAACACCCTGCCTAACACATGGTAGGAAGACAACATACTTTGGATGAACACATTTTGACACAGTATCTTTAAAAATATAAATATTTCCATCTGAAGAGAAATGTTCCTTAATAAGTAGGCCATAATTCAGAAAGGGGCAGAATTTCCTGCCTTGGACATTCAGAAGGTCCGCAAGGTCATGATTCCTTGGAAATGTGCCTATTCGGATTTGATGTCTGAGAAGGCTACCATGTTGCTTCATGAGTCTAGCAGCGAAATGTTGAACCCTTTGTTTTATTCCCTCTCTGTTCCAACTCCAGTTGATGTGCTGGAGCTGCCTGCAGCATTGAGTTGCACAAGGAGAAACTTTAAGCTCAGTGAGAAGGAGGACCATGTCTGCATGGAAAGAGTAAATGGAAGAGCATGTGCCATTTCTTTGTCATTGCCGCAATGCATATCTTAAAACCATGTCTGAGAGCCGACACTCTTGTTGCTGTTGGTGTTACTTTTGGATCTGCATCTTAAGGGTCCCTGAAATCAGTGCTAATCAACAGAAATAGCATTTTCCTCTCACTGGGGAAATGAAAGACACTGACTTTAATTTCAAGTAGGTCTGTAGACATTCAGTAATGACAAAATTGACCATTTTGGTTCATCTTTTCAATTTTATTCAACTAAAGCATTGTTTCCCTTTCTGTCTTTGGTTCTGATAGGAGGTTTCAAAGCATTTCTGGATTTATAGCCCTGCTTGGAGCTTTTCATCACCATGTACCATGTCTTTCTAGTAGTTTGGGGAAAGAACAGACAGGTGTCATCCAGCCAAATGCTTTAACCAGTTGGCAGATCTGGGCCATAACATCAGGAAATGTATTCCTGTGCCCTAACACCTTTTTATTTATGTGACGCTTATTTGGTGCTTAATACCTGTCAAAAGTGTTCCAAGTGCTTTATAGATATTAACATAGTTAATCCCTATAACAACCCCATGAGGTAAGTACTACAATAATCCCTATTTAATAGATGAAGAAACCAAGGCACAAAGAGGTTACAACTATTTTGCCTAAGGTCAGTAAATGGCAGAGCTGGGATTTGAATCGAGGCAGTCTAATTCCAGAGTCTATGCCTTCAACCACTCTGCCTCATTCCTTGTGGTCTGTGTACTTTGTTTAACAGATACTCGTGGAATACCCTATGCCCAAAGCATTGCGTAGAACAATTTAGGGAATATGGAGAAGAGCAGGACCCATTACTGACTACAAAGGACATTAGCATTCAAGGGGACTGAAAGACATGTCCAGCCCTGTACAACGTATGTGGGGTGTTCTCGTTGCCCTTGAGGACCGCTGATTCTTCATTGATGAGAGAACAGCTCAGATGTTGGGAGACTTGATGGCTAATTTTACGAGGAGAGCAAAGTGGCTGAAATGCTTGTCCATTAGGAGACCTTTCATGTGGGTTATGTGGGAGTGAAAAATAGAACCCCATTTCACAAACATTATTAAGCATCAGTAAGTGCAAGGTATGATAACAAGAAATACTAGAACATTATAGGTTCTTACTTTTAAATATTATTATAACACTTCACTAAGTTGGACTACATTGGGAAAAGACAGTATAAAAAGTAATGCAAATTTGCCAATTTTATGTTCAATTACTGCAGGGCTATGCCTGTACGTCTATTTTTACAAGGAAGGGCAACAAGAGGAACAGAGAAGGGGAAGAAAAGAAAGAATTGGACTTATGTCAGTCATTCTAGCACATTTCAAGTACCAGGGCCTATGGTTCCTCACTCTCCCTGTCCAAAGGGCCTCAGTGTGGATATCCCTGCTTGGCATTTTTAAATCCATGGGCAGCATGAACTTGGCCAATGTACCAGCCCCTTAGGAATACTAAATGTACCTCATTTCATTTATTGGAAAGAAGCAAATTAAGACAGAGCACTTTTGTGTAAACCATAAACTGCATTTAACAAGGCAGGAGGCTTGGGAATCCATGCTCGGGCTGCTTGTTTTTCCTGGCACCTTGTTAAACATGGTTGAAAGTCTGCATGCAGGGGAGCAGCCCACTTTCTCTTTGTTCCTGGAAATGGCTCTAAGTGACCTGGTAGACCAGGGAGGAGGGGGTGCAATCTTCCATACTGGGGCTGGAAGGGAGCAGAGGAGCTCAGCGGGCCTAAACCACTGCCTTCGAGCAGCGCCCACCTCAGTTGGGCCTGACGGCCTGTGCATGAGTCCTACTCTTCGCAAGCCCTCCAAGGAACAGGGCTGCCTCAGACACTGATTCCAACATCTAATAACACTTATTATCAAGCTACTCTTTCTATGTCTAAATTAAATCCTTCGTCCTGCAGTTAGTGCATCTCCTTTTGTTCTGCCCTGAATAAAGATGGAGAACAGCTGGTCAGCATTCCCTGTAGAATAACTCTTCAGACACTTGAAAGCTATTATTAAGTTCCCTCAGAGTCTCCTCTCCTCCGGACGCATACTAAAGCTTTCTCCCACTTATTTTCTCCACTCACCTTTCTTTTTCTGGCTTTAGGTCCTCCTCCAGATGCTTGCCTCTTGAAGCCACCTGGAAATCTAGCTGCATTTTTTCCTAATGATATTGTTACAGGGAACTGATGATGGGGGATTTTGTTTCTCTTTCAGTCATCATTTTCTGGTGGACTTAGTCTTTAATTATTCTAGCATTTCATTCATTAGCTTGAATTAACTGAGGAATTTTCCCCAATCTTTAAGTATTCTGGGTCTATGGAGAACTCGCTAGTAAAATCGTATGTGTGTGGGTGGGTGGGTAGATGGGTAAATGTATCCATATGCAAAATGTATGATTTTTCTCTGCTTTCTTATTCATCTCTTCCTAAATATTATGTCATGATATAATGTGTACTTCATTTTAAATATGGTTTCAAACCACATTTCTTTCTAAATTGGAATATTGTTGTGTGTGTGTGTGTGTATGCGTGTATACTACTTCTGATTAATTTGTAATTGCTGCCCAGAATTCAGTGGTGAGAAGGATTCTGAGGCTCTGCTCGTTAAGCAGGCAAGAATAATGCTAAAATGAATGTTTTGTAGCATTAGCTATGGCTGAGAACAAGTGTGGGGCATTATTGTCAAGTTGTACGGTGCCTAAATAAATGGTTGAAAAGTTAAAATAATAAATAATTGTGTTTTTTCCTTCCCTCTCATCTTCCCTTTAGGAAACATAGCTCTTTTATTGATCTATCTGGCTGAGCATCATTAGCTCATTTCTCACTTGCTCTGATTCAGTATATCCCAGCACATTTTGGTACCTCCCTTACCTTCATCCCCTATATTCTACGGGCTCACCAGCAGTCTTGGGCAACATCTCTATTTCCATTTCCCATCACATCCTAGGAAGTTATCAACTCATTCATGGTTCACTCTAACAGCGTGATACCTGGCCTGCTTGCCTCTTTCCCTTTCACTTGGCCATCCTGCCAACATCCTAGGTGAATATTTTATTCATGGCGGCCCGCTGCTCAAGAAGAGTTAGTAGCTTAGTATTGCTTACTGTAACTTATCTAAATGCATCTTCTTTTTTTTGCTGACTTTTTGGGCTCTCCCAAAGTAGATACCATCCAATATACTTATTTTAGCTTCTTACCACTTCCCAGGAACACTTTTGTCTCAGAATTTTTAAAATACATTTTGCACATTCAAAGAATTTTTACCACCTCACCTAGAATCTCCTCCCCTCTTTTCAGCCATCTAAATCTTACCCATTGTGTGAGACCCATCATCCATGAAGCTTTTCTAAATGTAGCTTTCCAGTCTTTATTGATGTCTCCTTTCTCTAACCTCCTACCACAATTATATTCTGTCACTTAGTCCAATTATATATAGTTTGTGTGCCTCACTAATTGTTCTGCGTGAACCAACTGGTCTTCTCTCTTCAGTTAGATTTTAATTTCTTCAGAGAAGAGACCATACCTTCCCTTTTATCTACTTTTATCTACTTTATCTACTTACCTCCTTCCTTTGTTTCAATCTGCCCCACAGCAGTGCCGTGCTCAGAAATGGTACTTTGGAATACCTATTACACGGCCCTCCAAATAACTTGTCTGACTGCTTTTTACAATTATTGGATAGATTTTTATACTAAAATAATTTGACTGTCCTTATGGCTTTGGATAGATGGATTAATATTTCAGAAGGTATAGTTACTAGAGACATTAGTAAAGAAAAATGTATTTGGGGATCACACATAGTTAATAAATGATTCTCTTTTGGGGAAGAATAAAACTGATTTCATTTTGACAGAGCTCAAGGTATTATTAATTACACAGATGCTAGTATGGTATTGAGGAATAGCATAGAAAGGCATTGAAACGCAATTTCTCACCTGGCTTGCATAAAGGGTGATGAGATGTTCAACACAAGAGTTCTCTACTCTGGCACAGTGAACATATTAAAAATTGCAGGCAAAATCCAAAAGCAGAAAAAAATTCTTAATCAATCATTAGTGCATAATATGCACTAGTGTAGTCAAGAAAAATCCGAGAGGAACCTGTTGGCTATGTGTGTGTTTGATGCTTTGGGAGGGTGAACTTTGGCTAAAGAAGGTTTTA
Organism: Equus asinus; assembly: GCF_041296235.1. NCBI lineage: Eukaryota > Metazoa > Chordata > Mammalia > Perissodactyla > Equidae > Equus > Equus asinus. The sequence continues at coordinate 52,455,004 of NC_091795.1, forward strand.
GAAACCCAGGAAAGACACCAGAGGACCTCAGCCTGGCTGTCATTCTGTTCCCCATGTGATGTGGAGCTACCCAAAAGTCACCTGAGAAGCAAAGCAAAACTGTGCCATCGAATGGCATTTCTGAACCACAGCATAGTGGCTTAATTGATTTATACTTTATTCTTTTCAAAAGACAGCTGAATGTCAAAGGTCTTTCTTTTGTGTAGTACTGGAAAACTGGTTGTCAAACAACCTCTACTCATTTAATAATTTATCCCATTTTGTAAAAGAAAGGCAGCTGACATGCAGTAAATCTACTCCATATTTAAATTACTACATTGAACAATAATAAGGAGAATGAAAAATCTAGTCCATTATTGAAAATTAAACATATATGAAACTGTTTTTTTTCAAATGATCACCAAAGGCTATAGTTTAAAAGCAGCTCTGAAGCCCCGAGTGGAATAAAAATGCCTAACTGTAGTTTGCAAATGGCAGCGGAATTATTTATTCTATTTTTTCTATACATAAGGAATTGAGCTAAATGAACAATGTTTAAGCATGTCAGAATTTCATCAATTTTGCATGAGCATTCTCAAATATCCTGGTGGGGGTAATTGCTTGCAAATACATTTAAACTAATGATATGTTATATCCTTACTTGATATAAAACTATTAAAAGATACGTTATTGCATTTGACAATGCCATGCAGCTGGGTCAGATCTTAATGACAGATTTCTGCATTTGTGAATTAAGATACACTCTGCTGGAAGCAAATATTTTGTAAAAATAAAGCTATATACTATGTAAGTTTCATCATTTATCTAAAATTTCCATTTCTGTTTCTTGGGAGCTCCAGGAGTTAAGAGAGAAGAAGGGTTTGTCTCTTTCCCAAAATTGGGAAAGGAATCCAGGACTATAATTGAACCCTCCTCTTACCCCACCCCCCTCAGCAGGAGTGAACAGAACTTGTAAAATTCACCGTGTGGCCACTTAGAGGTGGTTTTGCATCCCTTGCAGGCTGCAGTGACTGACATGCCTCAAACCAATTAGAGAAAGGGGCCCTTTCCTCTCATGAAAAAAGCATGTTTATTTTTAAAGGGAATTAAACTAGCCTGAAAGGAAACATTGGACGGGAAAAATAATTCAAGGAAGAAAACAAAATTAAAATCCACTTGCCTTAATAGTTTTATTAAAAGGAAAACGTAACAATTTGCTGCAAGGATTCTTTGGTCCTTCACTTTCAGGGGATATTGGCTTTTTTATTTTTTAGTCTATTCTTGGTTTTGCCTGAGGTCAGTATACAGAGAGTCCAGTTTCTATCAGCTTGGGTTTTATTTGCCTGGATCTCACCCTAGGCTCTGTGATCAAAACCCCACTGTGATTTTCCTCCTTGACAATGGGCTAAAATGCATACTAATTCCTCTCCAGTGCCAGGATCTGTGACTCCGAGATAGATTGTGAAGCAGGCATTAATGCTCATACGTGATTACAGAACTTGGGGAGCTGGCTCGGCATCCCACTGGAAGTCAGATGATGTTATGATTACAAGGGAAGTATTGATATACTTCCCTAATTGTTTCTTAGGACTTTGGGTTCTATTTATGATGTCATTACAAAGCTATGCATTATCTGCATAATCGCCAAGGAAAAGACTCTCATGAAGGAAAATGCGTCCCACTGAGATAATGCCGCAAGCTACCGCTATACATCCACCGGCGTATGTATGGTGTTGAGATAATAGGACAGCATGGAATAATGATGAATTCTTGTTCTCATCATGACAGAAAGCTTTCCCGAAATTATCACTATTACTGGCTTAATTGATCCATGCTCAGTGAAAGGATTTCAGCAAATGGATGGCTTTGGGATGCAAGCCCTACTCCACAGCACAATTTCTGACAGTATCAGCCTAAGAAAGGCCAACTACTCTTTGCAGAAGCTGTGATTGTCCTGCATAGAATGCACACTGCGTCTCTAGAAGTGTGTGTGCGTGCAGATCTTTACACAAACATGCGCACACACGCAATTCGGTTGATAGCTTGGGGTTCAAAAATAAAAGTAAGATAAACTTGCCTCTAGAAGAAGAGGAAGATAATTTTTCTCAGTGAACAGACTTCACAGAGTGAAAAAATTACACGTTATTGTCGTTTGGTGTTATATATGTGAAGTTCTCGCCTTGACTCGGCAGCCTAGCAGGACTAGATCTTTTATATGACAAAGAAGAGTACAATATACATTTACTGCAAGGTTTTCAGTTACACGGTAATTCTGATACATATTCTTTCCCTCTCTTTAAAAGGCACGTATGCTCTGATTTTCAACATCATTGAAGATTATTACAACTTCACTTCATAATATACTGTAAATTTTATTATAAAGCACCAATTCCTGGGCTCCTAAGAACAATCTTAGGGAAAGAGTGCACTATACTTCTTACTCTTTCAGTAATGTGAGATGAGACCTAATGAAGCTCTTTATGCAAATTTTCCAGTTATCAGGTAAAATCTTCACATAGAAAATCTGTCACATGTTGTAAAATTTCTTTATGTTATCAAATGCTAATGATGACTCAGAACACAGCCCACAGAGGATCTTTGAAATCTTTCATAAAAACTGTATTCCACCCCAATATCAGAGGCCTTGGAAATTCCACCACTCTGAAGACGCGGGTTTGTAATTAGCATGGTGCAGGCTGCTCTGCCCTCTGAAACCATAATGTTAATTACAAAAATTACACTGTGTTTAAAAGTGCAATTAAGAGACTCCACCGCACAAAGGGAATCTTGGAACCTCTTTTCACACTTTGAAGCCAGGTCATAATGTAGCCCATAAAAAGGAGGCCAAGGCTCATTCCCTTTTAAAGGCTTCAGAAGATCAGAGAGGCGATCTCAGCGAGAATGAGCTCTACTGAGCTCTGCCGCGCTCTTAATGAACAATGTTCTACCTGGAGCAAGGGAGGAGGCAAAAGGAGAAAATTAGCTGAAAAATAATGGCTCTTCTACACCCAGCTTGGCTATTGCCAACATCAACACCCAGCTTGGGTCTACTTTGGGCGAATTCTGGAATCATTTGCTTGGTCCTGGTGTCTGCATGGCTCCCAAAGTGGGACACATATTTCTGTAAGTAAAACTGTAAGATGGAGTTTTGTGGAGTCAGGCCTATTTTTGTACTTCATTCGGAATGGAACACTATGAGATTTATTTGAACAAAAATTTATACTAGGAAATAAGTCCCCTCTCCCTCTACTTCTTGGAGGAAATAAGGGATAGAAATGGTAGAATTAAGCTGAGCACCTTCTTTGGTGATTTAAGGATATAACTTAAGCTGCATTGTTGGTGGTGAAGTGTGTTAATGGTTAGTACAAAGCAGGCAGTGTAGACTAGTGGACAAAACACTGGAGTAGGAAACAGAAGCCTTGAATTAGTCTCAGATCTGCAGCTGTGTGACATTTAGCGACAATTTAACTTCTCAAAGCCTCAGTTTCCCACCAGAAGAGTGGGAATAATGCAGATCTTGAGGAAGATCAGGACAGAATTATCTGGAATAAACTTTGGAAGCAAAAATACTCAGCCATCTGTAAAGGGGAAAGCATACACAAATTGATACTACTTTGACTATGCCTTGGATAAACATTATGAGAATTTTGGTTAACTCTTAAGGAAGTTCTTTCTCTCACCCTGTGTTATGGGTTGAATTGTCCTTCCTCCACAATTCATATGTTGAAGTCTTACCTCCCAGAACCTCAGAAAGTGACCTTACTTGGAAAGAGGGTAACTGCAGGTGTAATTAGTTAAGATGAGGTCATTGGAGGGGGTGCTATAATCCAATATGGCTGGAACAGTTATAAAAAGGGTAAATTTGGGACAGAGACAGATATGCACAAAGGGAAGACCATGTGAAGAGACAGGGAGAAGACAGCCGCAAGCCAAGGAGAGAGGCCTGGAATAGACCCTTCCCTCACAGCCCTCAGAAGGAACCAACCCTGTCTACACCTTGATCTCAGCCTCCAGAACTAGGTGAGACGATACATTTCTGTTGTTTAAGCCCCCCAGTTTGTGGTAATTTGTCATGGCAGTCCTGGGAAACTAAGACACCCTGGAATTGAATGTGTCTTCTTTAGGGTCACTTTTCTCTGAAAACTTTGAAATATCTTACCTGTCTTTCAGACAAATATACATGAGATCATACAGCCCATTATGTCATCCTTCTTTCACTCACAGCCGCTTTAAGTCACTCTTCTCCAATACTGGGCCTCCACAGACACTTACGGACTCAGGAAGCCTATCCCAGTTTCTTCGTCTGCCTTTCTTTTACTTTTCTTAGGGAGCAGCAGCCTGGTGCCGAATCGTTCCTATCTGAGGAGCTCTGCTAGGACCTGAATGAAGGAATAGCAGTCAGTCCTATGCGTGTGAGGCAGGAAAAAAGCGGCCCCAAATTTATTTACACCCCCAAAGTTTTCATTTTTGCCCAAAGAGCAAATAAGATAGAGAATGAAGAAATCAACATTAGCTGGAGATTTTTTTTAGGAGTTGTGGAATAGAAGCAGAATTTTAGAGAGAAGGGTCTTCCCTAACAAGAAGTTACAGAGAAGGTCCCAGAAAGAGGGCAAACTGGAAGGTAGGCAATTCAATGCTGGTATTCTGGAGATCAAATGGCAGAAAGACGTTTCCATGTCCAATTATGTCTACTGTGTAGTTTCAGGTCTGGCACTGTTCTGGCATCTCGGATAACAGTGATAGTTACTCAACAAAGAGATGTATTTGTGGGAGATAAAATGATTTTTTTTAAAACTCAGGAAGGCATTTTTATCACCCTTTCCTCATGCTTATTTCCCTTCTCTCTCTCTCTTCTTTCTGACGCATATAAACACACACACACACACACACAGGCTAAATCCTGAATGGAGGATTTTGAGTCTTTTTTTTTTTTGTAGATTTGCAAAATCTGCAAAAATGCATTTTTCAGATGTCCAGAACACCCAGGTAAGTTGCTACCTAAGTACTTTCCATCAGGGGCATTTTTGATTTTCTGTCTCCTGAAGCCCCGGGACGTGTTAACCACACCGTTTTGTACTCTTGAGCCTCTATGTGGTCTCTGAGCTGGCGCACTTTACTTAATCCTTCCTTCCATTTACAAATAAGTTTCTTGTGAAGTCTGATGTGAAAACTCCCAACACTACCCAGTAAATCACCATCCTGACCTTTTGGAGAAACATTGAAAGTTGGTGGTGAAACCGATTTAAAGATGGGAGGGAAATTCTTGTGCCCCCTGGCCCGCCACCATCCTGCACAGCGTGCCGTCCACTGGCCTAGGCTGTTTGGCCTATGTGTCTGGTAAAATTCACTTCCTCCTCCTTCATCTTCTACCTGCCCGACTCGTTACAGAACCAGACAGTTTACATATGTGATCCTTCCTATTTAGAAAATTAATGGTGTTTTCTGGCTCCAAATCACAGCTTGTGGTGCTCTGCAGGCGATGAAAAACTTGGCCAGCTTCAGCAGCAAGGCAGCCATTAGAAAATTAACCCTTGGTGACCAAGGAGCAAAGGTAGGCGAGTGGGGTCCTGGCGACGTGGCAGGCTGTAGCTTTCAGGTGTCGATACATATGTTAGCCATGTAGGAACAGCACACACGGGGCCCCCTGAGAGCTTCTAGCTAGCATGTTTGCGGTTGGCCACTGTGGAGAGGGCACGGACATAGCACTTGGCAGCCAGTGCAACCAATATGCCACGCTTTTTATTAGAGCTCAGGAGAAAGCCCAGAGCCCAGCTTTGGAATCCCAGCCATCGCTGTCTCGGCTCTACCTGATTAAAAGATGTGCCATTCATCGCCATCCCTGCGTGCCTCCATTTCACACCCCTGTGCTGTGCTTGCCCCTCCTGTCTCATGAAATGGCTGACCTCAGAAAGACTGAATCATAAAAGCCAGGGTGGGAGAAAACTTTAAAGTGGTTAATTTCACATTAACATTAACTTAACTGTCCCCTTCCAGCTTTTTTTAGGGTTTTGTTTATTTGTTTTTGTTTTTTTGACATGGAAGCTAGAAGGGGCTATTTTCTTGTGTAGTTTTGGAAGTGGCTTTTGTGAGTGTGTGTGTGTGTAAAGCAGAGAGGGTCAGGGTCTGGGGTTTGGAAGTGTCAAGTCTAACTTTGGGAATCTAATTTTTTAGGGGCAATATTCTTTGGACCATTGTTGTAGTTTTCACTTTTCACGGTGAAGACCAAGCCAATGTGTTTCGAAGGTTCCACTTTGGTCCTGGATTTATTCCTGATGAACGTAAAATCATTTTCCTTGCCCTGCCCCCATGGAACTGGCACCTGTGACCCCCAGGATCAAATGCATTGAGGCATGCCTTTCTATACTTATTTCTTAAACTCATGAGATGCAGGGACTCTCGATTCTGAGCCGTGATGGATTCCTGAACGTACCACTGAGGGGAGAAAAAGGGCAGCCTTGAGTGTAGCTGCCCAGTGACCACAGACTTGAGACTTCTTGTCTCCTTCTCCTTCACACCTATCCTGCAATCCTGAAGTTGATTTTATTTTTAGATTCTTAGTCCAGGAAAACACAGCTGCTTATTTTACTGCTTCTGAATGCTGTGCTCCGTGGTATTCAATGAAATCAGGCTATATTCATCTCTAACATTGTGTAACACCAGCTTTAATACAAACAGGGGTAAATAACAGTGGCACATTAATTACTCCTTTCTAGTTCACTCTGACAAAAATGTACTAAAATGAAGACTAATATAATTATAGATGATGCATTTTCAATTAGCCTTTGTTAATACTATTAATAAGATTAATAATATATACTAAAAATGTCAATATGCTTATCTAAATAAATTTTTTAAATCACCCTTTCAAGTCCCAGCATCAAACATGAAGGCACAGCGTCTTAATTACGTGTGCTCATCAACAAAGTTAAATGGGTAACAGCCCTCAAGTGTGGTAGAGACACACAGAGGCAAGCTCCAAGGATGCCTATGTGGTCACCTTTCTCAGCCCCATTTTACTTTTCTGTAAACCATCAGCATTGGCAGAGAGAACATACCCAGAGCAGCACAGGGCTTTGCAAAGTTCTAACACAGGGAGGGCTGCTCACGGAGCGAGCGGCTTATTCTCTAATACACACACATATAAATGACCCCTTTCTGAACTGAATGATAAAATGTGGGGGTTTTGCCTTTATAATTTTAATAATATACAGCACAACTGTGACTGGTGTTAATGTATAGAATTAATTGCCCCAGTGAGACATTTCTTCCAAAAAAGCAATAATAGCTGGATTCTCCTTGAGAATGTGAAAACCCTCTGGTATACTAATAAAATGAAAAAGGTTCACAAAATAATATCCTAAATAATTGGGTTCCCTGTACCAAAGGACCCCATGTAGTTTCTCTTAAGTGATCTAAAAAAAATTGTGATTATTCCTTTGGACTTAATAAAACATAATTGAAAAAATATCAGTGAGGATAACACAGAGCAATCACATCCATGTCCCCTTAATATTTTTAAAGGTGAAACTCTTAACACTTTCTCATTATTAAGGAGAAAAGACATTTTGCAAGTAAATAATGATATTTACTTGGCTGATAAGATATTGGTAGTATGCCCAGTTCCCCCTGCACTGCCCCATGGTGTGTGCGTGTGTGTGCTTGTGTGTGTGTGTTATGTATACTTGATCATTAAAACTTCTCAACAGCTTCAGTTTGTAAATCCACTGGCCCTTTCCTCCCCAGAAACTGGGGAGCTGCATACTCCTACTGTGCTGTATTCATAAACAAATTAGTGTCCTTTGAATAGATTGAGTGTGTGTATGTGTGTGTGTTGGGGCGGGGGGGTTGGGGACACAAAACTGTTCTCCTGCTTGGATGGATGTTTTCATCCCGGTAGCTTTTCTTTTTTTTCCCTTCAGACATAAAGGCTCACCCAGACTGAAAATCTCACCCCTTATTCTTTTTTCCTACTCATTTTAACCTATTTATTCACTTGTTCTTATGCTACAACAACCAGAAAACACAGTGGCTGGAAATGAACATAATTTTCCACGAAGAAAGAGGAGCTCCAGAGAGTGTTGGGGACCTGGAGGGAGGCTGGGAAATGCAAAGGGGACTCAGGACAGAGCCGGGGATTCTGGAGCAACAGAATGCTGAAGATAGTTGTCCCAGCTACGAGATAAAAGCTACATTACATGAAATTAATGGAGGCTGTCTGCGACATACATGAATCATCGTTTCAACACTAAGAAACCAGCACAAAAGAATAAAGAAATCTGAGTACTAACTACATCTTCAAAGGTCTCCTATTTACCCAGCTATACTGGGTACTGACACAAGTGGGGGGAAATATAAGAAAAAAGCACTGCTGTGATCGAATGAATGCGACCATATGAGCTATATTGGAGCCGTATGCATCCTATTTAGCTGATATCAAACACAGTTTAATGAAAGTTAAATAGTTTCTGAGGAGTGCATGAGCTGGAACAGATTAGATTCCACCGAGGGGTCTCTCAGCATATTGTTGCTCACATGTATTCCCTGCTCAGGGCTGCTACAATTCCAGCACTCCATTAGCAATACACAAAAGACTTATGCAGATAGCGGGCATAAGCTCCTACCGCCATGTTGGGAAATAAAAACACACACACACAGACACACGCACACACGGATGAAGGTTTTGTTCAATGTGTTCATCTCAAAATAGATCTCTGTAATTCAAAACTGATAAGAGCATTTCTAGGAAGAAGGAAGTAGCTGCCTATATTTTTAAATAGAGAAATGTGTAAACTGCCTCAAACAGAAGATATTGCATCAGGCATATAAGGAGAATTTGATCTTTGAAAGGACAATGGCATGGGTGATTTTGATGCCCTTTTCACCCATAAGCTACATCTGGTCTAAAGGTACTACAGCGTCCCTGTTACCACCCCATGAAGTTATAGGGGTGTATGCTTCTGCAAATCCTCACACACAGTATTCCTCCAGCAACGCCTCATTTTAAAAATGTACAATTCCTTCCAGAAATACTGCTGAACAGCCTGTCCATCTATTCACATGGCTGTCGCAAAAACTGTCATGAATTGCAATTAATAATTTCATTACTTGGCAAAGATTTTTTTTTAACTTTCCCACAATTAAATTGTCGATGTGCTTTTTCCCTTCCTTTTATCCAAGCACCCCCTGCTCTGTCCTTATTGAGCTGACTTTTCATGGACAGTGACAGTGGTGTTTTAATTTAAATTAACAGGAGAGATCTTTCACATTGGTCTTTCTATAAAAGTGGCCGCAATGGTGGAATAGAATGGCATTGTTTCCTCCTTTCGGATGAAGAGTAAAAGAAGTCACTTCAACCTTAGCTGTGTGCACTTTCTCACTCTTACATAATTGCAGTCAAACTTCATTGAACATTTATTCTGTGTCCGGCATTTTCCCTGTGCTAGGCTGAGTTGTGAAGATCAATCAGATATGCCTCCTACACTCAAAGAGCTCACAGCAGAGAGTAGAGTTTCTCAACTCAGGGATTTTGAATGCGCCCCCAGGGGATATTTGGCAAGGTCTGGAGACATTTATTTTTGGGCGTCCCATCTCGGGGAATGCTACTGGTATCTAGTGGGTAGAGACCAGGGCTGCTGTTAACACCCTACAGTGTACAGGACCCCCCACAACAAAGACTTGTCCAGTCCAAAATGTCAAGATCTACAGAGATGATTGTTTCCACTATCTTACTCTAGGAAGGAGCAAGGTGAAATTCCCAGTAAATGTAGAACTCCCTGGCATATTTACGCCTTGTTCTTATTCCCAGTCAAGTCTGTACACTTTGGTGTGTTGTCACCTGCTGGCACCCAGGGTTGAATGAGGATCCCACGGCATTTTGCTTAAACTTTTGGAGTAAACTCAAAAGCTTTTTGCAGCTGGCGACAATGCTCCAAGTTTTTGGAAAGCCTTTTCAGTTTCTTAAATGCCTGAAATTAAGGGTAAGGGCTTTCCTTTAAATTCAGCCAAAGAACAGGAAAACAGAAAACAACCATGCATCTGTCCTACATTCTTTCTCAGTTATGGGGAGACTTTCCTATTAATACTATTCAAGCCCTTCTAGAAGGGATGGGATTTTCTCAGTCTTCTTTACTGTGTCCTCTTATTATTCTTCCTAGGGATAAACACGGCCCCACATTAGGGAGCTGAGTGTCCATGTAGGGTGGCTTGCCAGATGCACTAAGGTAATTGGCCCTATTTCTTCATTTCTGTGCTCGGGTAAAATAATTTCATTAGGCAGCAGAATAGGTGTTGCAGTTGTCACCAGCTGTCTGCTCTGGTGAAGAAAGATTTCCCCACATTATCCTTGCTGTCCCTGTTACCATATTACATCACCACATTCCACATGACATCATGTCAGAAGTAGTGCCCACATTGAAAGTTGCCTCCAGCTGGTGGTGACAAAATGGGAGGCTAATGTTCTGTTTGGGAACATCGACCAGCCTAGAATATCTGTAAAAATATTGATGGTTATGTCCTTCACTTCCTCCTAGATTTGTACTCTTCAGATAATTGGGAATATAATGTCACTGGGGCTAGAAGCTAAAGCATAATTTATAATGAACTGATAGCAAAGTTTATCTACTATGACTAATAATCATAATGTAGTAACGGTAATGTCAGTCATAATAAGAGGGAACTAATTAGAGTGGAAAACAATATCTCTCCTTAAGAAACCCTACCTAGCTGAGAAAATAAGACATGTAGATGGCGCAACGTGCGCTAATTCATTTAGCACAGTGAACCCAAGCAACGGCACGTGCGTGGAATGATTGATTGACCCAGGAAATAATTCATGTGGAAACTAATTGATTGAGGATAACTCTCACACCACCCTTACCTGTGACATGAGACACTTTACAACGGCACTGGGATGCTGTTGCATGAAGTAGCCCAATGCAATTATTTCCTAGGAAATGACTCCTTACATGTTGCAGATGTAAGTATCAGCTGGCCTGAGTGTCGAGTGAAGAGAGAAGGCTGGCTGCAGTGATGATTGCAAAGGCATATTTTTGATAAAGAACGTCGTCAATGAAATGAGACTACATTCTGCTGATTGGCAAGGTTTGGGGGATATTTTGGAGGGACTTATTACAGTGTGCTGTGAGGATTTCAAGAATCTTGCGACAGTTTCTCTTTAACCTGCAGGTGGCATTAGTAGTAAAAATGTATTTCCTATCATTCTTGAAAAAATATTCAGCAATGAAGTGAGGGAAACAGTAAAGGGCTTCACAGCATGACTCAATTAGAGGAGCAAACCCGATTCATTGCAGATGGCTTTTTGCTATGTTTAATAATCCAGGGAACTCAATGATCCAAATCCAGAAATAGTAAACTACAATCCTTATAGGAATTGGAAAATCTGGGGAAGTTTTTTCTTTCTCTTGAGTTTGGAATACAAGCATACGTCTCCATGCATACACACACACATGTCTTTGTGATTCCGTTTCCATGCGGGAGGCCAAGAATCTCAGCACTGGGAGCAAACTCGGTTCTTTACTTACAGAGCGAGAATGGAAACTCAACATAGTGTGATCGAAACTCTCTTTCTGAAACCAATCCTCTAAGATTCTCTCTCACTGATGCTGGCCCAATGTCTAGCCCGAAGAAACCGTGTATTGCTAATATAGCAGTTGCTACAGCCACGGTACATATTTGTCACCACACTGGCCAAGCAAATCCTTGAATGTGGTGAAAAACCTGGACTAGAACCAATTTAGTGAAGTCTTCCCTCCCAGCCTCTCCACATAGCTGCCAATCCAACTACTTATACCTGGTAATGGGATGGGAAGCTAAGACAGCATTCCTTTAGAAACTCCAAAGCATCAAAGAGATGACAAACTCAGGAAAACACAGGGAGGGAGTGTAAAACCTGTTGGGATTGGGGTCTGTGATCTTATTCTGTGTTGGGATGAAGCAGAGTAGCTATGAGGGAGAAGAAGTTACACAGGGTGGCCCAGCATACAGCATGCAAGCAGTCCTTAAGCTTCTGTCAATGGAAACATGGCCTTTTAGTGAGCGGAAAGAGGCTGCAAAGAAATGGCAAGCCCTGATTGGAGTTCTTGTAAAATGGATAAAGAGCCTTCATGAACGGGCCACGGACCATGTAAAGTTAGAGGTTGTTTTCAAGTGAGCGTTTTCTTTGCTGATGTTTCTCACATTTAAATGTTTTATTGTTCATGCCACTGCTTCCCTTCCAGGGGACCCTTGAGTATTTTATTGATTTCTAACAGTCCTGATCATATGCCAGAAGTAGATCTCTAGCAATGGGCTCTGTTTCTCAAAGTTCTTTTTAGACAAACTGATGTGAAGGCCAACATCTTATGAAATATTTAATACTGACATAATGCGAAGCAGTCTATCAACAAATCAGTTAAATCACAAACTCTGATTGAGCCTGAAAGTTGCAATCTAAACTTCGCCTCTTCTCACTAACCTCTGCCTAGCATCACTCTGGCTCCAGTACACAGGCTTTCTGCCTCTCAGGACACACAGCCCCTCATGTCACCAGTATTGGTGGGAGTTTCCATCAAGAAGTCTATTTCTACTAAACGTTGCCACTGCCTACATCTCTCACTGCAATCTAGGCTTTGACTGTATGCTGATGTGCCTCTGAGTTCCGCTGTTCCCTGCAGTGGGTGAGACCCTGGAGCCCCAAGACCCTCCAGGCTGCACAGCTGCTCTGGGGGAAAGTGGCAAAGACAGCCTTCCTCTCCATTGGTGTTAATTGCTATCAGAGGGGCTTCAAGCAATGTTGTCTGTGCCCAAAGACTTAGTGAGTATTTGGCAAAAGAACTTCTCTAGTAATAAGCTATATCCTCTATGCTCTCCACGAAACTTAGAGACAAGTATCATGGAGACTGGGCTAGGACACAGAGCCACCATAGCCAAGGCACAAACACCCAGTGCCAAGCTGGGGCTTCCTACTTTAGGCACGCTGTGTGTCAGAACCCTTGATACTCAATATAACTTGACACACATGCTCAGCTCAGACCTCACTGTACTCAAAGTAATCTTATTTCAGTGTCCATTGTCCTCCTTCTTTCCTACTGGGTCTTACTGGGGACATGAGCACCTTGATTTCTTCTGTATGGTCTCCTTAACTGCAGATTTAGAGCAATTTTAAAAGAGATACACTAGTCTCCTTATCCAGATTAAAATATTACCTGACCTAAAAATTAGGACATGTGGTCTGATAAAGGATTTTTCTTTCCTTCTAATTTGAAAGTTATTATTTGAAAAGAGGTTCATGGTACTATGGATTGAATATTTGTGTCCCCCTCCCCCCAAATTCATATGTTGAAACCCTAATCCCCAAAGTGATGATATTTAGAGATTTGACCTTTGGGAGAGAATTCGGTCATAAGAATGAAAGTGGACCCGTCATAAGATTAGTGCCCTCAGAGAGCTTGCTTCCTCTTTCTCTCTCTATCTGCCATGTGAGGACACAGCAAGAAGACATCCATCTACAATACAGGAAGAGGACTCTCGTCAGAACCCAACCATGCTGGCACCCTGATCTCGGACATCCCAGCCTCCAGAACTGTGAGAAATAAATTTCTGTTGTTTATGCCACCCAGTCTATGGTATTTTGCAGACTGAGCTGACTAAGACACATGGTTATAAAATGTTTCACGATTGGTTTTATATTTAACAAATAACTTTTAAAAACTCACATGCAACCAAGACCACCTTGGAAAATCTGGACATAAAATTGCCTCAGCTTTGGTGTATGCCAAAGAAATGATCTTCAGCAGCTGAAAAGACGTTGTACTTAGTCACCTCGACTTGGAGTTCTCTTATTGGTGAGTGCATTGTGTCAGGGTTTAGGTCCTGTATGTTATAGAATATATGGCATCTATATGGCAATTTATGAGAATCCTGCAACTTAATTATGTTACATAATGAGACTCTCTCCTTTGGCTGTGTTTACTATTCCTGGCCTGCTGCAGGGGGTCACAGCACCTCAGTTTTCACTGGTACAACTGTTATATGTGCTTCAACTCATTTGCATTTCAGCAGCTTTGGAAATTCATTATTACACTTTCATCAAATTCTCTTCAAAGATCTTTTTATAGATAAGAAGTGGCCTCGGTTTTATGGTGAGTCAAATACATGCCTCCCATTTCTGACGATTTGGCAGAGTAAAAACTACCACTCCTTGTAAACCCACGTACACGTTTGACCTTTGCTTCCCTTGGACTTGTTTTCATTTCTACTCTACAAACGTGTGCCAGACTAGCTTCAAATTGCCCCCAACCCCTATGCTCCACAATTCCTCCAAGACACACATGCACGCACACACACACACGCACAAACATATACACACTCCTTCAAGCATAGGCAATTGAAAGGGTGTTAACTTCCAGTTATAAGATGAATAAGTCCTGGAGATCTAATGTCGAGCACAGTGATCATAGTTAATAATACTGTATTACACACATGAAAGTTGCTAAGAGAGTAGATCTTAAATATTCTCACCACAAAAAAGAAATGGTAGTTATGTGATGTGATCCAGGTGTTAGCTAACACTATGGTGGTAATCGTTTTGCAGAATATAAGTGTATCAAATCAACACATTGCACATCTTAAACCTTCACAGTGTTATATGTTAGTTATATCTCAGTAAAACTGGAAAAAAATATATGCAATTGAATCCAATTATTCATTTCTGTGTTCTACTCTATGCACAATTCTGGAGAGATTTCATGATTACCAAACAGTGAGCACTTCAGATTTTTGGAGCAGAGAAGTTAAACCATTGGTGAAGGTAAGATATGGAAAGTATGAAGGTACGATCTGGGAGATAGGAAATCTAGGGATTAAGTACCGGCTTTAGGATTTAACCACTCTCTGTCTCAACTTACTCATTTTGGAAATAAGAATCATAGTATTTGTTCGGTGTATTTTATACTGTTATCAAAGCAAATAAAGCAAATACTTTGAAAGACGTAAAATGATGTGCAAATATAAGGATGGCTGGTGTTAGATTTATTACTTCTTAAAACGTCTAGATTACCTGCAGGATGCTCAGCAATGCCCAGGAGTCCCAGCCAGCATGGAACTGGTGTCATGCCTGCACTTACTAGGGCAAACTCCTATCCCTGTGAGGCGCATATCCATGGTTATGGGCCTTACGGGCAGTGTTATGTTAGATTTTGTCTCATCCTCCATGAAAATTTTCCTTCATCCATTCATGTGACAGAGAAAATCAAAACATGTGAGAAGGGACGATTGTCTTAAAAGAAAAGTGGGATGTGGAGAATGGATGGAGCATGGAGTGAGATGCCTCTGTCAGAGTGAGTACTGAGGGAGAGAATGTGGAAAGTGCTTTGGATTTTGCAGTTGGAAGATGCAGGGAAAGAAGCTGAGGAAGGAGCATTTCTTTTTAGAGCGCTAACCCCTTCAGGAAGGGAACACTGACCTAGTAAGTCTCAGGCATATTTATGAAGGACTTTAAGATCCATTTGTTTTGACTTAGGTGTGCTTATTTCTAAATTTCTGCCCCTTTACAAACACATTCGTTCTAACCATATTGCAACAGATCTGCGTTCCTAGCCAATTCCCTTGAATTCTTAATTCTTGTTAACAACTCTGGCAATTAACCAATTACTCCTTCCACTGAAGGGCTCAGGGAGGAAGGGACCAATGATTTATAGCAGCGCAGCACCCGTGCTTGTTGAATTGAACTCAATTGCTAGAGTACTTCATTTAGAGAATAGACGGGCAGGTGAGTAGCCAACAGGCCGAAGAGAGTCAAAAGACTAAAATTGCCAACAGATGATGGGATGGAAGTGCTATTTCCTCAGACTTTCTGTGCTGTTTCTCACCTCCTTTCCCTGTTCCCAGAACTCACGAGAAAACCTGAAGCTGCTTGTGTGGGTCAGCCAGCTAATCCAGTGCTGATGGTTTTACAGAATGACAGACTCAGAGTGTTTAAGGAGTCTTAGAAGTTGTCTAGCCTATAAGTGCCGGAATCTGTGCCTACAATGCCCTAGTGAATGGCCATTTAGACCCTTTTCAAATATTGTCAGTAATGACTTTGGAAGGCAGCTCTTTCTTCTGCTGGACAACACTGTTTGTTGGAAAGCGTCCCTTAAAATGAGAAAAAAATCTTCTTCTTGGTAATTTATACTCACCACTGATCCTACTTTTGTCTTGTGAAGCAATAGAATAACTCCGCTCTCTCTTCTAGATAATGTACCTCTAAAACTTGAGAACAGCTTTTGTGTCCCCATATTCTTTCTTCACTGCAGTTCCCTAATGTTGGTGGAGCATGGTGTTCTTATCTCTTTCCAGCACCCTTTTACTTTTCAAGGCTGTTCTTAAACTCCAGCAACAAAATCTTAATGTAATTACCCATACTGCATTTCTTGTGAGCCCCGTCCCTGTCATTTAACATTCCCATATTATCTTTGGTCCCAGTAAACCATAGACTCTGGGGAAACTATTCAATTAAAGCCAATAAAATGACCAGGAACATTCTGATGACATTTGCTAGGTCTTACCTGAAATAACTTTGGAGTCATCATTTCTGTTTCAAGAACTGTTACTAGGGCTGTGTGGCACGGCTTGAACTTTTGATGTGCTCTTTAAGGGAATCTAAATTTACCGAGTTAATAAAACCATCAGCACTGGTAAAGGCAATAATAGAGCAGGAGGAGGTGGGTGATGGGATCAGCCAGGGGGAGGAAAGGGAAGGTTGCTTGGGAGAGAGGAAGGCAAATGGTTCCTGCAGAAAAGCGGGGTGTGTTGCCTGGACATGAGATCACTCCAAAGGGCATGGTGGTAGACATGGAATCATCCCAAACGGCAGCACTGACCAATGTGTCCATGCTGTGAATCAGAGGATGCTAAAACACGACGAGCTCCCACATATTCATTGCACTCCTCCTGCCACCAGAAATCCCTGTGTGGTTAACTCCTTTTGCTTAAGGCCACCATAAAAATGTAAGTTTTCTCTGGGAGAGTAAAATATGAGTCCATTATCAACCAGTAGCATCGTAGCTATCCTTGCCCAAATTAGAGCTAGCTGGTCACTGAGTAGACCCCTAAGGGAATAGGCTACAAAACTGCTATGTTTTAATTGGGGAAGAATAAAGAAGGATATAAAAAGACAGAGTTTCAAGACTTTATGGTACAAGGGGGTGAATAGGAGGGCTAGAGATAAGGGTTTGGTGGGTGGTGAGCTGCCTGAGACAAGTGGGGTACTTCCAAGGAGGGCTGTGGAGCCCTCAGCAGCTGTGTGGATACTGGGAACTGGATGAAAAAAGGTGGATGCTAAAATGCATCTAAAAATGAATATTAATAAATCTCTTAGGTTGAAACGCTATGGAAGGGGACCCTGAGGAAATGTCTATAGAGCTTGAGCTCAGGAACTCTGAATCGGCTGGATAGGCATGATGCCCTAGTTCTTTGATTTTTAATTATCATTTCCCACTTCTGAATGGACTTAAATGATTTCAGAGCTGTAAACTATAAGGGAAATATCATTCGGTTCCCTGCTTTTTTCCCTTTTAATTTTATTCCCTTTGATTTTCCTCATTTTATTCCTGCTATTTTCCTGCCCAAACCCCAAAAGAGTGGTGAATTGGCAAATGGAAGGGAGGAGGGGTCAGAAAGCAGATAATAAATGGGAAAAAGATAAGGAAGAATAATTTTCATACTTTTTATAATTGTGAACTAGAAGGACTCTGACTTACAATGACAGAGAAGCAACTTAAAGTAACTTAGGCTCAGAAAGATAGTGTATTTATTCCCATAAACAAAGAGTGGAAAGGGAGGGTAATCACAAGGATGCCTTGATGCTGAGACTTCAGTGCTGGCATCTCTCTCTCTTTCTCCCCTTCTCCTCCCAGCCCCCTGTTTCATGTGTGCTCCTTTCTGCCTTTAGGTTTATTATTTCGTGCCATGGAGGGGCTTTCTGCATATTGCAGGCTTACATCTTCACAACCTCATGACTGTAGGAGAAATAGTTCCTTTATTTATTTTTGGGGGGTTCAGTTTAAATAAAATATAAAATAGAGAAGGGCTCTTATTTGTTCAATATGGGTCATGTTGTTACTCCCAGAATGATCGCCAGCTGAGGTGAAGGGTGCTATAATTGGCTTATTTTGGATCCCATGTTACTCTCATAGCCAGACAACAGATATCTGGTACCAGCAAGGAGAGAAAGGATGTGGACAAACAAATTAAGAAGCATAACAGAAAGGAAGATTGGAGGAGTCATCAGATAGTAGTGTCCCTATATTCCTAATGAGAGTGAAGAACTTGGTGGGTTATTTTGGAAACTGCAACCTACTTACAAAGTTTTGAAATGGAGCGTATGAGTCTACTACATCAGACTAGGTGGCTAAAACAGCAGAAATTTACTCTCTCACAGTTCTGAAGGCTGGAAGTTCAAGATGAAGGTGCTGGCAGGGTTGGTTTCTCCTGAGGCCTCTCTCTTCAGCTTGCAGATGGCTGGCGTCTCACTGTGTCTTCACAAGGTCTTTCCACTGTGCACACACTCCTGGTGTCTCTCTGTTTTCTTATAAGAACACCAGTCATATTGGTTTATAGCTTCACCCTTACGACCTCACTTTGAGCTTAATTACCTCCTTTAATGTCCTGTCTTCAAATACAATCACATTGGGTGTTAGAAGCCTTTGGTCCATAACATGAACTAATCTAGGTTTCACTAAGGAAACGGGCCCAGCTAAGAAATGACGTTTGAGTTTCATTTTTTTCCCTAAATTTTAGAGGACAGGTAGACATTAGGGAGAACAAACCCACTAGAAACAAATACATAGACTATTTGCAGTGTAAGAAATAATCTGTCTCTGATCTTGTCTGATGTAGGAGTTGGCCGTGTTTCTTGGGAGTGCCATCATCTGAGAGGTAAGTTTTTAAAAATGCCTAGAAAAATATAATACTTATCTGAAAATGCTAATGAAACTTTATTGCTGGCTAATTTCCATCAGAGGAAATAGCTACATATTCAAAATCTCTATGAGTGGATCCTTAAAATTATCATTGCTGTTAAAAGGCAGTTTATACCAGAACTCTTGTTTGAACTAAAGTGGAAATCTGTTCTCTATACTGAGAGAATAATGATCTGGTATTCCTTCTTATTTAATAGGAATAAATGAGGTTTTGGAAAACAGAAATAAAAGCATTCTTAGAAATCAACTAGGTCTGGGGAATAATTACTGTTATGATTCATTGAATGGAAGCTGTGTGTTTGTCTGTTCACTTGGTGTGTAGTTCATTTATAATCCTCCTACCTATGTACACAGACTGCATTTGATGTGTGTACGTGTGTGTATGTTAGAGAGAGAGAGAGAGAGGTGGGGGGAGAGGGAACAAGGGAAAGAGAATGAGATCAATGTACAAGTAACATAATTTAGAAATTTGTATATTTTTAATAATATAGTTTGAAAAGTAAGATAAACCTGACAATGAGTTTTCTTTCTTGTAGCCAGGTTTGGGGAAAAAAAGGAAAAAAATCCTCTCATATACAAATGGAAATCCATGTATCATGCCCCCTGCAAATATAAGCAAGGATGTGCACATATGTCCCAAGTTAATTCTGAAGCAATTTCAGACCCAAATTTGTGTTAATGCATTTAGCAAGTAATTAGTTGTCCATTCATTCATTAACAGCATATTTAAAAACTTCTTGCAAAACCCCTCCTCCTTCCTCAACAAAATGGCACTTCTAAGAAGACAGAAGGGATATAAAATATGTCGGGTAAGATGGGAAAACGAATCAAAAAAAGAAAACTACATGTTAGTTGCAGAAGAACATTAGCCATAAAAATGGGATTTACAAAGAAAACACTTTGATTTCCTTTACCTTTTCACACAAAAAGGGTGAAGTTGTGGACTGGAGTTGCATCCTTGGGTACTTTAGCATTTTATGATTCCAGTTTAGTTTAATGTTTTTCTCTCCTGGACATTATAATTTTTCTTCCATTTGAAAAGTGCTTTATAGTTTTCTAAGCAGTTTCACAGAGAGTAGTTCAATTGTGGAACTAATAGCAGTTACTTGGGCTAACAATATTCTAATAGAATTGTGCAATTCACATAATGAGTTTAACTTGTTATTAAAATGAATGTCACTTGGATAAGATTGAAGGAGGAACCCGACTGGTCAACATGCTTGGGGGAAGTGCTGACCATTCCTGATTTGTAAGATGCAGGCGTCCGTGTGTCTTTCTTCAGTCCTCTTGGGTCTTCTCCTTTATGTGTCCTTTGTCTGCCTGTCCTTTGTCTGTCTCCATTTTCAGTTAGTAGAGAGGATGACTTAGGGCAGAGAAAGTGGGAATCAAAGCACTTAATATCCTGCTCTGTACCTACTAAGTGTACAAGAAATACATGTGTTTATTTTTTATTTGTTTGCATACAGCAATAGTGAAGTTGGGAGCTGCATGAGCATAGCTGGCCACTTCTTACTGGCTGACACAAAGATTTGGAAATATTTTATGCAGAGGTTAACAGACACCCAAAGCAGTGTTTAGGATGAGCTGTTAGCATTTTGCCCCCTTAAAATGCACCTCTAGTCTTAACATAGAAAGAATAGACCATACCTAGCGCTGGATGACTCCATCCATTCCTCCTCATCTTTTCTCTGTTAAGACATTGATGGAGGCTTGATTTTCCACCCTCATATACCTTAAAATCTTATTTTTGGTAAAAATGCAAAATCATCTAGAATAGGATAGTTAATTGGATAGTTGTCAATTTTGAGACATTCTCAGAAGAAGGAATTTGAGAATCTAAGACAATAGAGAGGAAATGGGGGAGTGGAAGGTGAGAAATAAAATTACTTTGGGTGAATATGATCATGGAGAAAACATTTTAATGTTCAAAATGGAAGGCTAAATGCACAGATACCCTGTCCCTACTTCACATTTTCCTTCAGAGCTGTGACTAAGATTGCTGGTTTCCATTCTTCTCATATTTTCTTCCTTATAAAAATATCCCAATTGTTGGGTGTGGCAATGTGCCCAGCTAAAAAACTGCATGAGCCAGCCTCCCTTTCTCTTTCTTGTCTGTATCAGGCCATAGATTTTGCAATATGGTTAGACTTTCTGATCACAAGGAGCTGTAGAGGATGGAAGCTACATTCTAAGGATGGAGGAAGAAAAGATGGATGGAATCTGAGATACTGATGTTGTGTTGAACACCTCCTGTGCATGCCTATTGTTCTAGCTTCACTCAAGCTACCTTGAATGTTAAGTGTTAGGTGTTGGGTGACCAGTTTCACTCAAGTACCTCTCCCTTCCTAATCCAGAGAATCTCTAATCATTGCCTTCACATGGGAAACTAATAGGAACTTCTTCGACATTCAAGGAAGTACTAACCCAGGAGTGTTAGTGGTAGTGTATAAAGAGAGTTAATGTATCTTGGGCCTAATAAGACCTTTACCAATGGGGTACGATGGACAATGGGTCCATTGTCATCTTTCTTTCTGTCAGAAGGTCCTGAGATTACTTCATACAGCTCCTCTGACAGACCATGGAGCATTGCAGTAAGTCCTCCATAGTGGTGGTATCTTAATAAAGCAACCTTGTATTGGCATTCCCTTCTCCTCAACTGCACTCCGTCCATACTCTACCCCTGCTCACAAATAAGCTACTTATATAGTAGCCTTTGCCTCAGATACCTCTTTCCAGAGATCTCCTTTTCCAGAGATTCTAGACCACAACAGATAAAATCATGGAGTAACAAACCAGTCCCGGATTGCCTAACTCTGAGCATCTTGATCACTTCCAAGCTTTGGAAATTCTGGATAAAGCCACTATAAACGTCTGTCTGCAAGTTTTTGTGTAGACATTAGTTCTTTTTTATGATTTCTATTTTTAAATTTATATTCTCTATTTAATGAAACATCATTTTTGTATTTTCCTTTAGTTCTTTAACGTGTTTTACTTTAGTTCTTTGAATGTATTTTATTTTTTTATTTATCTATTTTTTCCTTTTCTTCTTTTTTTTTAATTTTTATTTTTTTAGGATGTACATCATATTTCAAATTCTGGATACATTACAACATGTTCACCACCCGAACACTAATTATAGTCCATCCCCTCACGTGTGACCCTAATCACCCCTTTTGCCCTCCCCCCTCCCCCCTTCCCCAATGGTAACCACCAGTCCAATCTCCAATGCTATGTAGTTTTGTTTTGTTTTTTTTTTTGTCGTTTTTATCTTCTACTTATGAGTGAGATCATATGGTATTTGACTTTCTCCCTCTGACTTATTTCACTCAGCATATTTCACCTCAACGTCCATCCATGTTGTCACAAATGGCTGGATTTCGTCATTTCCTATGGCTGAGTAGTAGTCCATCGTGCATAAATACCATATCTTCTTTATCCATTCGTCCCTTGATGGGCACCTAGGTTGAGTCCAAGTCTTGGCTATTGTGAATAATGCCGCAATGAACATAGGAGTGCAAGTATCTTTATGCCTTTGTGTTTTCAAGTTCTTTGGATAAATACCCAGGAGTGGAATAGCTGGATCATATGGTAGATCTATCCTTAACTTTCTGAGGATACTCCATACTGCTTTCCATAGTGGCTGCACCAGTTTGCACTGCCACCAGCAGTGAACAAGGGTTCCCTTCTCTCCACACCCTCTCCAAAATTTGTTGTTTCCTGTCTGTTAATTATACCCATTCTGACTGGAGTGAGGTGATACCTCATTGTAGTTTTGATTTGCATTTCCTTGATAGCTAATGATGTTGAGCATCTTTTCATATGCCTGTTGGCCATCTGTATATCTTTGGAGAAATCTCTGTTCAGATCTTTTGCCCCTTTTCTAATTGTTTTTTTTTGTTGTTGAGCTGTATGAGTTCTTGTATATTTTGGATATTAACCCCTTATCTGATATGTGGTTTGCAAATATCTTCTCCCAATTGTTAGGTTGTCTTTTCATTTTGTTGATGGTTTCCTTTGCTGTGCAGAAACTTTTTAGTTTGATGTAGTCTCATTTGTTCATTTTTTCTTTTGTTTCCCTTGCCCGGTCAGACATGGGACTTGAAAATATGCTGCTCAGACCAGTGTCATAGAGCGTACTGCCTATGTTTTCTTCTAGAAGTCTTATGGTTTTGGGTGTTAGATTCAAGTCTTTAATCCATTTTGAATGTATTTTAGATAGCTTATTTAAAGTCCATCTACTAAGTACAATTTCTGGGTTTCATGAGGACAGTTTCTATTGACAGACTTTTTTTATTGTGTATGGGCAATACTTTCCTGTTTCTTTGCATCTCTCATACATTTTTTGTTGAAGATTGAAAGAAAAAAAAAGTCTGTTTCAAATTTCTGTTTAAATAATATAACAACTCCGGAAATCAGATTTCCCCCCACCATCTCCAGGTTTTCTGTTGCTGCTGTTTGTTATTTTTGTGGCCGTTTGTTTAATCACTTTCCTTGATTAATTCTGTAATATCTGTATTATTTTTCATGTGTTGTCACCAAAATATCTGTATGATAAGCTTATTGGACTAACTTATTTAACAAATTACACTGAGATCTTAAATGTCTTGAACCAATAATTTTCTGAGAGAAAAGCTGTTTTTAGAGGGTGACTCCTAAATTTGTGAAATAAAGAAAAGCCATGTAAGTTGGAGTTTCCAGGAACTTCCAGACAAGACACATAATGACAATTCTGTGGGTATGGACATTTTGAGGAGATCCAAACCTGTCCTGTCTGTCCCAGTGGCTGTTAGACTGCTGGGTTTTATGCCTACTATTATTGTGAGGACTTTTGTTTTCGAGGATTCTGTGGATCTGGAGAGACAGTGAGGGGAAAATGACAAGTTAAAATTACAAGTTAAAAGTGTCCTGTTCTTACCATGATTCAACTATTTCTCCTGAACAAACACTTCTGAGATTGTTACAAGGCTTTGGTTAATTTCCAAAATTCTGAAAATAGTTATTTGAGTGTTTTGCCAATGCTCTCATTGCTTTTATAAAAGAGTGGCGTTTTGGAGGTTCTTACTCTGCCATACCTGCAATGTTACTCCCAGAATTCTGTCTTAATTAAAGAATGAAGGGGAAATCAAGATATTCTAAGATGAAGGAAAACTAAGAGAATTTGCCATCAAGTAGACATTAGGCATTTCTTCTCCTCTTGAGTTTTCTAAATTATTTTTGCCTTATTTGGTTCTCAATGTATGTAGAGGAAACATTTAAGACCATTATATAATGGGTGTAGGAAGGTAAAGAGATGTAAAGGGAAGTAATGTTTCTACATTTCACTCAAACTGGTAAAACGGTGGCACCAGTAGACTTATTAGCCTCTGATAAGATGTGTATATATAATGTGATACCTAGAACCATCACTAAGAAATATAAAGGGATATTAGCTGCAAACCACTGTATATAAATCAAAGTGGAATTATAAAATGTGTAGTTAATCCATAAAAATGCAGGAAGAAGAAATCAGTGAAACAAAAACAAAGGGGACAAATAGAAAACAGAAATAGAGGCAAACTTAAGCCCTAACATATCAATAATTACATTAAATATAAAAGGTTTAAATACACTAATTATAAGACAAAGATTGGCAAGATGCATTTAAAAAAATAATCTAGTGAAATGTTGTCTACAAGAAACTTATTTCAAATATGAGGACAAGTGTATTGAAAGTAAAAGGATATAAAAAATATATGTAAATATTAATAAAAAGAAAACAGGAGTGGCTGTATTAATGTTATGTAAAGTAGACTTCAGAACAAAGAAAATTACCAGGGACATTACATGCTCACTAATTGATCAGTACACCAAGGAGATATACCAGTCCTAAGTATTCATGCACCAAACAACAGAGCTGACAATATGTGAAGCAAAAACTGAAAGGAAAAGTAGACAAACCCACAATTATAGTTGGAAATTTCAACATCCCTCTTTCTCTGTCTGTGAAGAAGTTTGGCCCTGACCTAATCTTTGTTGCCAATCTTCTTCTTCTTTTTTTGTCCCCCTCAAAGCCCCAGTACATAGTTGTATATTGTAAGTCCTTCTAGTTCCTGTGTGTGGGGTGCCACTACAGCATGGCTTGATGAGTGGTGTGTGGGTCTGCACCCAGGATCTGAATCAGTGAACCCTGGGCTGCTGAAGTGGAGCACATGAACTTAGCCACTGTGCCAATGGGCCAGCTCCTCAACATCTGTCTTTTAACCATTGATAATATAACTAGTCAGAAAATCAGTAAGGTTCTAGATGTTCTCACAGGATCTATTTGACATATATAGAATGTTTCACCCAAAACAATAGAATGCATTTTCTTTTCAAGTGCTTATAGAATGTATACTAACATAGACCATATCCTGGCCCATAAAACAAACCTTAACACATTTGAAAGAATTGAAATCATACCAGTTGTGTTCTCTGACCACAGTGCAATTAAATGAGTAATCAATAGC
Source organism: Equus asinus (assembly GCF_041296235.1). NCBI lineage: Eukaryota > Metazoa > Chordata > Mammalia > Perissodactyla > Equidae > Equus > Equus asinus. The sequence continues at coordinate 52,480,427 of NC_091795.1, forward strand.
AGAATTATAATGGGCCAATCAACAAACTAGTTGGAAAATAAACATACACTTCCAAATTATTCAAGGGTCAAAGAAGAAGTCTCAAGGGATATTAAAGAATTACATTGAATTGAATGAAAATGAAAACACAACAACACATCAAAATTTGTGAGACACAGATAAAGTAATGCTGAGAAGGAAATTTTTAGCAGTAAATGATTACATTAGAAAAAAGGATAAGTCTCAAATCAATAATCTAAGCTTCCACTTCAAGAAAGTAAAAAAAAAAAAGAGCAAAATAAACTGAAAGCAAGAAGGAAGGAAATAATAAAGAAAGGAGTAAAGAGCAAATAAATGGAAAATACTAAAACAACAGACAAAATCAATAAAACAGAGCTAGATTCATGTCAATAGAGACCTGTCAATAAAATTGACAGTCTTTTAACAACACTGGCAAAGTTAAAAGAATGAAGATACAATTTACCAATATCAATAACAAAATAGGATATATCATAACAGACTCTGGAGACTTTAAAAGGGTAATAAGTGAATAACGTGAACAACATTTGACAACTTAGACAAAGTGGACCACTTTTTTTTTTTGAGGAAGATTAGCCCTGAGCCAACTGCCAATCCTCCTCTTTTTGCTGAGGAAGACCGGCCCTGAGCTAACATCCATGCCCATCTTCCTCTACTTTACATGTGGGCCGCCTACCACAGCATGGCTTGCCAAGCGGTGCCATGTCTGCACCCAGGATCCAAACCAGTCAGCCCAGGCCACTGAAGCGGAATGTGTGAACTTAACTGTTGTGCCATGGGCCGGCCCCATGGACCACTTTTTTAAAAGTACGAACTACTACAACTTGCTCAGTATGCAGCAGGTAATTTGAATAGTCCTATAGATGTTGAGCAAATTAAATTTGTAAGTTAAAATTTTCTGAAAAAGGATTCTCCAGGCCCTAGTTTCACTGAAGCAGTCTACCAAACCTTTAAATAAAAATTAACATGAGTTCTACACAATACTTTCCAGGAACAGAAGAGGAGAAAATATTCCTCACTCATTTTATGAAGCTCATCTTAACCTGATACCAAAACCAGACAAAGATAGTATGAAGAATTAAGAGTACAATTTATCAATGATATTAATAACTATTTCTTTGAAAATACATATGTATATCTATTAATCTGTGTATCATAGTCTGACAAGTCTGATTAAGAAAAAGTGATGCTACATAAACATTTGATTTGTGAAAGGGAATATGATTACAGATGTGAAAAATATTAAAATAACAAGAGAATACCACAAGCATATTTAAGGCAACAATTATTAATTCTATTTATATGGATATTTTAATGAAATGCATATATTTAAATTAAATTAAATATATATATTTAAATTGATTCAAGAAAAGATGGAACTTTTGACTAAATAACAATAGAAGGACACTGAAAGTCAGTCAACTGTGGATTTCCAATCCTGGTAACAATGAATAGATAGTGCAATCAACTACTCTGCTGAAAAAAACATGAAAATGTAGATGAAATATTTTTAAAAAAATATAGTTGAAGGCATTGGAGTGCTAGTAAAACACTAAGAACTTATCAGACCAAAACAGAGGAGAAGTCAAATACACAGAAAAGTGAGCCCACATCTAGGGCCACTTTTATGCCCATGCATTTCTTGATACCTGATTCAGTGAGCTGGAATGAGAACAGAGAACAGTAAATAGCTAGAAGCTAAAAATAACTATTTAAACACTTTTATGAAAATACTAGAATTGAACAATGTAATTATCACTATTGAGAACTCAATGTACAGATTTAACAGCATATTAGGTACAGCTGAGAAGAGAAATAGGAAAGTTGTGCATAGGTCAGATGAAAAAATCATAAATGCAGCACAGAGAAATAAACTGAAGGAAAATACAGAAGTGAGAAAAGAGACATAAAAAGGGAGGTTCTAACGTACATGCTAAGAGATAGCCAGAAGAAAAGGAGAGTTTGAGAAAGAGTAATATTTGAAGAGACAATATCCGAAATATAAATACAAATTACAAATGAATTATCATGAGTCTCAAGTAAAACACATTCAGAGAAAATTACAATTATCATGGTAAAAGTACTGAAAAGTAAAGACAAAGAATAGGATCTTAAAAGCAGTTGAGCAAAAAGGCAAATTGCTTTTAAAGGAGCCACAATTTCACTGACAGCAGACTTCAGGACAGAAACAATGGAAGCCAGAAAACACTGAAATGCTGTCTTCAAAAGACAAAAAGATTAACCTAGAATTCTATAACTAGTGAAGTTATCCTTCTGAAGTAATGACAATTTTAAAGAAATACCAAAAAACATTCATCTGTAACAGTAACACACTAAAAGAAATTCCTAAGGGTATTCTTTAGAAGCAAATAAGTGCTTTAATGTATGAAGAAACAAAAGAAAGGTACAAAAAGGTAAACATATAGGTATATCTAAATGAATATCAACTGTAAAAATAAAATGAATAGTATGTTTTAGAGTTTTATACACACATAGAGAATCAAAATATAAAAGAATACCAGCTTACAAGATATGAGAATGGGAAATGGAATTAAAGTGTTTTGAGGTCCTTGAAATGCCTGGAAAAAAATGAAAGTATCATATTATATCAGCTTTCTATATGTCAAGAATTTTTGCTCTAATCTCTATTGTTATGATGAAAAATAAACACATTTTATTTACAGTATGAATTTAGAGGATCACACGTTTCTCTAAATTAATTCATAAAACCAGGCAGAGAATAAAGCAGTAAGAAGATAGAGTATAGAATATTTGAATAACACAATTAACAAACATGGTGTGACTGATATAGAATACTGCATCCAACATCTGCAGAATATGAATTCATAGGAAGTGCACGTGGAACATTAATCAAAACAGATTATATGTTGATTCATATAGAAAGTCTCAACAAATTTCAAAGAATTGTATTCATGCTGAGTATGTTCACTGACCACAGAGCAAATTAAGCAGGAAAACAAAAACTAAAAGATAGCTAGCAAATTCCCATATGTTTGGAAATTAAGAAATATACTTCTGAATAGATTTTGAGTCAAAAATGAGACTACAGAGGAAATTATAAATTTATGAGTGGTAATGAAACTACAAGTTGCAGACTGCAGCTAAGGAAATTTAGAGGAACAGTTATAGATTTAGATGCATATGTAAGAAGATAATAAAGATTTTTAAAAATTTGAGCATAAATCTAAAGACATTAGGGCAAAAAAGCACAGTGTGAAATGAAAAGAAAATAGGAAGAAAATTATAAATGCACAGAAATTAAAGAAATAGAAAATAAGCATATAATAAAGCCAAATGTTCATGCTTTGAAATGTTTTGAAATGTTTCTGAAATTAATAAATTTCAGTTATTGAATAAAACTGATGAGAAAGAGAAAGAGAGAAAATCAAAATCAAGAATGAAAAAAGAACACTGCTAAAGATCTTACAGATGATATTATGCTTGTATTATGAATTACTTTATGCTAGACATTTAAAATTCTAATATTAAATGAGCAAATTCTTAGGGAAAATTCCTCTTACAAAAATGAGAATAAAAAGAAATAGAAAATTTAAATGTACATAACTGCTAGACAAAAATGACTTCTTTATTAAAAGTCTTCCACAGAAAATAAAATAGACTCCTTGGCCAGATGGCTTCATGAGTGAATTCTACAAGTTATTTAAGGAGAAAATCATGACAATCTTTCACATCCTTTACCAGAGAACAGAAAACAAAAATAAAATTAGAGAACATTTCCAACTCAACTTATGTGGTGTTCATAACCTGTATACCAAAATTGACAAAGAACTACAAAAAGGGCTGTTACAGGTCAATTTCTCTTAGAAACATAGACGAAAATTTCTAAACAAGAAAAGAGCAAACTGAAGGCAGCAATAAATAAAAATAGTCATATTTCATGATCAAGTTGGTTTTATTCCAAAAATGCAAAGTTTAACATTAGAAAATTAATTAGTGTAATCCACCACATCAACACAGTAAAGGAAAATAAAGACATTTTCAATAAATACAGAAAAGGCAATTTTAGAAACGTTTGCTATTTATGATTAGAACAAACATATAAGCAACACATCTTAACCAAGTAAGAATAGAAAGAGCTTCCTTCATCTGATAAAATATAACTGTAAATAAATTTGCAGCAAATATCATACTTAATGGCAAACTATTGAAAAGTATTCAAGATTGGGAATGATTCAAGGATGACTCTACCAGTATTATTTCACATTTTACTGGAAGTCATTTACAGTGTGATAAGATTTAAAAAGAAACTAAAGAAATATGAATTAAATGAAAGAATTAAATGTTTTATTATTAAAGATGATATGATTATAACAAAAAATTGAAAGAATCTTTCAGATGAATTATTAGAATTACTGAATGGGTTATCAAAAATCAATTACATTTCTGTATATTAGCTTCAGAAAGTTAGAAGAAAATGAAACATATCAGAAGAAACCATTTCAATGCATAAAAATAATAATTTATTTAGAGCAAGTGTAATGGAAGATGTGTGTAACTTCCACACAGAGAACTACAAATCAATATTGAGAGAAAATAAAGAAGTTCTAAATAAGTGGAAGAAATTATCAAGTGGAAAAAAAGTTATAAAACAGTATTGAGTACTATCCTATTTATGCAAAAGTAAACCATTTATTTTTATGTTCATTCATACATGAAAATGTATTTTATGTAAGTAAACAGTACAAAGTCAGGAAGATACACTTAAATGATACCAGTTGTAGCGATTAGTTAAGTGGAGAGGCGTGAGATTGGTGGCATGGGAAGTGAGATTTTTACCATTTAGTCTATCCTGCTACATATTATTTCAATTTATAAAACAAATTTGCGTTTGTGCATTGTTTGTGTAATTAAAGTATGAATTACAAACGTACTATAACACTCACTTACATCAAGGTACATGGGTCTGTGGTTTTATCAGCCTCTCTATGAGATTTATTTTTCAAGAATGCAAATCTGTACTTTTGTGTTTCTCAACAAATCATCTCTGGTATCAAATAATGAAATTCCAACTTGAAATATCAATTATAAGAAAAGAGTCTAATGGGAAAAAGTAGTAAAGAGTTGTAGTAACATAGTAAAAAATAAATCACAATAGGTTATACCTTTCAGCTGAATTGAGCATTTGAGAACATTTAGAATATCAAGACTTATAGATTACTCTCAGAAAGATCCTCCCCTAATATTTTAATGCAAAAATGACTCTATAGTCCATCTGATATTTATTGCAGACTTGAGGACCTGCACAGGAACATTCCATCCTCCACCTCTTCATTCCCCACTTCCCTTATTATTCTGGCTTCATGGGAGAGAGTATTGACTTCTGTTCCAAGCATGCCTTTCTTAGTGGGACTCCCCTTCTGGACTCTAGGGACCCTGAGCAACTAGTTTGTGTGGCGGCAGTTCTGTATTTTTGGATGATGAGGATTGATTTTCCTCCTCTTAGCAGGTGCAGTCTCCGAGTGAGCCTCTCCCCTCGCGACCTGTGCAGATTATGCCATCAATAGTGGGACAGTGGATGAGGAGCAAAATTTGGTGCTCTCAGCACACAGCACCAGGGGGCCCGGTGAAGTCTTGTAGCAATGAGGATACACTAGAAAAAAGGTAATAATAAACTTAGTTTAGAACGACTTCCTTCTTGGTACTTCCTGGACAGGTTCAGTATCTGTATGCAATTTCTGGGATTATCTAAATGAACAGATCTTCATGCACAGCCTATTATGGGCTGTAAAGTTCTAAATGGATCATTCTGGTTAAACTTGAGTGACGGGAAGACTTCATTTAGGGAAAAGAACAATAATTGTAAAGAATCTCAAAGTGGCTTAAATTATGTTTGTTATAATGCCATCTATATTTTCTCAAACATAAATAAGTCTTATTGTGCTTACAATTCTTTTACAAGTAGGAAAGGTTAGCTACAGAGATGAAGCTATTTTGGTACACATTGGAAAAACTCAGAGATTTGGAGGTGGAAAATAAATACAGAAATATGTTTTGTGCTTGCATATAGTACAGATTTGGAGTTTTGAGTCTAGAGACAGCGTAACTAGTTAGAAAGTTATTGCAAGTTGCTGGGACTAAGTTGTGAAGTGGCTGAGCAAGTGTGTGGTGGCTGTGGGAGCAGGGGACGGGGGTAAATGCAGGTAGGAAAACAAGAGCCTTTCTTCAAAAGATGAGAATACTCCAGAGAAAAACCTTCTAAAGTTCTTGGTATTTTTAGATATTTTTTTGAAAAGGTGAGACTGGCATCTAGTAGTTAGTAGTAGTTAGTGTCAATTGCTAAGACCTTCGGAGATTCAGAAAGAAAGAGCGTGGTTGGAGGGTAGTCACCAGGCTGGTTTATATAAAAATCAAGTCAGGAATAAATGTACAAGACAATCAGACAGCCTGCCAGGACAATGTATGAGAGAGTTTCTAGGAGAAGCCACATGAAACAGTAGTTCATCTGGATATCTAGAAAGTGTGGACACTGCAGGATTCATCCTAATGCTCTGTGGTGCTCTAGGTTAATTTTCCCTCCTCGAGTCCTCAACTGTCACATGTGCTACAAATAGTAGTTTGTCTTCTTGCCAGACGAGAAGATAAATGAGGGAAATGGTAAAGAAGGAATGCTTTTTTAAAAAAAAAAAAAACTCCCACCAGAATTGGGAGTATGTTTCTTTTCTTTTCTTTTTTTTTTTTTTTAAGGTATGCTTTTTGTTGAGGAAGATTGGCCTTGAGCTAACATCTCTCACCAATCTTCCTCTTCTTTTTTCTCCCCAAAGCCCCAGTACATAGTTATATGCTAGTTCTAAGCCCTTCTAGTTCAGCTATGTGGGACGCCGCCACAGCGTGGCTTAATAAGCAGTATGTAGGCCCGTGCCCAGGATCCAAACCAGTGAACCCTGGGCTGCTGAAGCAGAGCATGCAAACTTAACCACTCCGGCACAGGGCCAGCCCTGGAACATTTTTTAGTGCTTCAGATAATTACATGTAGTGGGAGAATTCTAGAGAGGATGGAAGAAAATCTACAGGATTAAAGACAAGAAAAAGATTTGGAAAAAATCACAAGAAATCAAAATCAGGACAAAAAAAGCAGAGGATGTAAGAAGCACCTCAAAGGTGTATCCATTAGAACAAATCAGCATCAATTTCTAATAATTCTGATTTTAATGGGACAAGTGACGATCCGTGAGAAAGAGTAGGACTTGTTTTGCTGGAAAAGTGTTTAGATCATTAAAATTATGCAAGGGATGGTATCTTAGCAATTTGACCAAGAGCTCTGAAGATAACTTTGAAAGAGAGAAACAAAATTGCCCAGCAAAACCTAAGGGAAAAATAGTAAGAGTGAGTACAGCAAATGGTGTGCCCAGACAAGAGTATACAAGGTCCCCAGTATTTTTCCGTAAGAATAATATGGGCTTTCATATGTTACTGTAAGAAGTGACTGAGTATGGGTAGCAAACAATTAAGTTAAAATTTGATACAATGACTAAAATCACATACCTAGTGTGTGCCTCGGGATTGGAATACAGAAATAAAAAAGCCAATCCGCCTGGCTGTAGCTTATGTAAAATGCCTTTTTGGTATGAATTAGTTCCTCAGTGAATCAATGTGGGAATTTGCATTGGAAGAATTGTAAATATATATTATATAATAAGAAAATACATAATATATTATACATAAATATAGATGAAGTTCATGGTCCAACATCTGAAACATGATCTACATTTCTGGATCCCACCTTTTAAGGACACCTTACAAAAACTGGTGGTCATTTGGAGGTGCACAAGCAGAAAAATGCCCCAGCAGGCAGTCATTCCCTGTAGGAAGAGGGATAGAGAGCCAAAAGAAGAACATACCTCCATGTTGCATGATTACTCTTCCAAATATTGGAGGAAGGCTGGCCTTCTTTGTCATACTAGAGAGCAAACCTGAACTAACAGGTTAAATATCCAAGGAGATGGATTTTAGCTAAGTACCAGACAAAACTTTCTCTAACAATAAAACCTTGCCCACCTCGGAACAGCCTTCCTGTGAGGCAGGGATATTTCAGTCACCAGGAGTGACCAAGAGGAGGTTGGGTACAAACTGCCAAATTGCCACAGAGGATTTATTTGTTGGATGGAACGTTGGACTAGGTTAGTCTTGAGATTCCTTCCAACTTCAAAATTTTATTATTCTGTGAAAATAAGTAAAGATCTGACTATTTCAGGCTCTGGCAGCCCTTCATATGTGGTGTATAATTTGTCTATGAAAGTAAACTTAGGGGAGAAGTTACAAAAAATTAATCAACCAGAGCAAGGCTAGGATAATGGGAAATAACTTCCAGATTGGAAACGTCAAAACTTACAACACTTGTTTAAACAAACAAGGTGAAGGGCAGATAGATATGCAGGTGAATATAGATAAAGATATGGACAGATATAGTTATTCATTACTTTATAAACATATCTCATATGCTCAAAAATATTCGGATAGTATAAGGAATCTCCCAGTGAGCAGCTCCTGAAGTGGCAAGGGAGGAGTTAATCTTTTGTCCTCAAAGCCCACAGGAATGTTTATCAACTCTGGAGCAGGCCTCTTTTTTTCCCTTTGGTGAGTTAAGCCTGTCTCTGCTTTGTTTGACGCTGCCCATTTGAGGAAAGCTTATCCCTGACCTTCTGCCAGAGAGACTGATGACAAGGACGGTTTGCACTAACCTTGACATTCACCAGGGTAAATGGCTTTTTCCACAAGTAGTCGGCAAACAAGGAGAGCCAGTCAAGAGCTAATGAATCTGCACCTGAGAGAAACTGAACAACAATTGTGCTTTTAAAGAAGAAAAGAAGCCTTGGAAGGTGTGGGTCCATCTGGCGCTTAAAGGTTCAGGGGAAATTAACTCTTTTAGCCAATGCAATTTGAAAATAAATAAGTAAAAACAACCACGGTCTTAAAATCTGCCATGAGGGATCCGTTTAAAGTTTGACCTTCTGGTCTTTCCTGCCTCGGGAACTCTCGGTGCCCTTCTGTGGAGCCCCCGGAAGACAGAGTGACGTTACAGAGGGACCAGGATGGCAAGGCACATTGTTTCAGCCACCACTTATGCCACTCAGCCCAAATCCTCCTCCACTGAGTTCAAGGGAAGTAAATCTTGAATCTTATTTTTTTTAGGAGTGGCTCAATTTGTCTACTGTATATGCTATAAGAAACCAACAAAAAGGAATACAGAATGCAACTTCCCTGTTACAGACAATCAGACAAACTAATGGTCTCCAAGGGATCCCTGTGTGGATGTAAATCCCACCGGTCAAACTAAACTTGTAGCCCTTGATATTCTGGATCCAAAGTCCCACTCAATAGCCTGTGGATTCTGCCCTGGTTTCTCCAATACCAATTATTCTATTTTCATCGTGTCTGTATATTACAGTGTCTTTTATACAGTCTTGTTCTTAATACAAACCTATTAGGACTATTCTTTATTGTGGGTGTGTATACCTTGGCTCTTCACTAGATTTGTACAAAATTATTCAGATTAGGAGACATTTTTTATCCACCACAATATGTTACTCGATTCTGGTATACTGAATGAGTGTAGCATGGAAATTTATGCTGGTGCCTTACAAAAGTTGACTGACTATATTTTCCAAAGCTTTCGTCAGTTTTTTCCTTATCATCATGTGCAGTCAGTGTTGGTATTCTCACCCAGATGACTTTATCTACCACAGCAAAGGTGTTTCTATATTTCTAACACCCAGTTTTTTTTTATTTGTAATAGTTACATGGTAATATACATTTAAAAATGCACAAATTTTAAGAATACAATGCAAACTACTTTTACAAAGTGACAAATCCATGCAACCACCACCCAGATGAAGAAATAGCATATTATCAATACACTAGAATTTTCCCTAATGCCTTATCACAGTCACCTCCCTTCCAAGGTAACTCCTGTGTGTCTAGAATTTTGTTTAGTGTTATGTTTGTGAAATTCATCCATGTGGTCGAGTGTAGCTATGGTTTGTTCATTTTCAATGTTAAGTAAAATTCTCTTGTTTGAATATAACACTAGTTATTTATGGAATCTCATGTTAACGAACATTTGGGTTGTTTCCACCTTTTTATTGTTGTTTGTTATTAGGCATTATGCTGTTGTGTACATTTTTATACGTGCATGCATTTTTGTTGGGAGTGAAATTGCTGGGTCATAGATAATGCATATGTCAACTTTAAATCTATTGTCAAATAATTTTCGTAATATGTATGAGTTTCTCTTGTTCCATATCCTCTCAATACTTTGTATTGTAATATTTTCTTTCTTCCCTTCTCTTTCTTTGCCTTTATTTTCTTTCTATTTTAACCTCTCTTGGGGGAGCAGGCCATGGCTAATTTGTGGTTTTAACTTCCATTTCCTTAATACTAATGGTGTCAAGCCTCTTTCCAGATGTTTATTAGCTTTTTAGATGCCATCTTTTGTAAAATGACTTTTCAAGTCTTCTGCTCATTTTTTTTTTAGTGGATTATTTGTCTGCTCATTATATGTCCTGGTTACAAGTCCTTTTTCTGATAACTGTGTTACAAAAATATTCCTCCACTATATGGCTTGCCTTTTCATTAAACTTGTAGTGGTGACTTTTGATAATGAAAAGTTCTTAATTGCAATGACATTCAATTTTCTAATATTTTCCTTTATGCTTAGTACTTTTTATGTCCTACTTAAGAAATTTTGCCTTCCCCAAAGTCATACAAAAATTATTCTTTGTTATTTTCTGGAAGTTTTGTTGTTCTACTTTTACATTTTGTTCTAGAGTCCAGGTGAAATAGATTTTTCTATGTATGTGAGAGGATCAGCATTCATTTTTTATGTGAATATTCAGTTGTTCCAGCAATTAACCTTTACATTAGAGCAGTCATACATGTGTGAGGCTCTTTGTGCACTCTCTATTCTAACCCATTGATGAGTCTGTCTATACTGAGGAAATATTTACTGGACTATTTACTGTGATTATTGTTCTTTTATTTACTGTTATTTCTGTTTTATTTACTGTAATTGTTGATTAATGATTGCACAAACCTATCCAACTTTGCTCTTCTTCAAGATTGTCTTGAATATTCTCGGTCTTTGTATTTCCATATGACTTTTAGAATTAGCTTATCATTTTCTATACACACACGTAGACATATACACACAACATGCTAGGATTTTGACTGGGATTGTATTGATTATATAAATTAATTTGGAAAGAATTGATGTCTTTACAATAATGAATCCTGTATTAAATAGAAGTGAATTACTTGGTTTATAAACATTTGGGCATTGTCTAGATATTGCCTATTGATTGCTATAATAATTTTACTATTTTTGGAGAACAAACTGTATGATTTCAATATTTTAAAATTTTTTGAGACTTGTTTTTGCTGTCTATGTTCAATGTTTCATTTGCTTTTAAAGAAAATGCCTATTCTGTAATTTTGCAGTTCTACATTTTGTATTAGTCAGGTAGGTTAAGTTGGTCATTTATGTTGTTTGTATCTTTACTGAATTTTTTGTCATTGTACATAATCAGTTGCTATAGGTGTTTTTACAAGTCCAATATGATTGCGGATTATATGATTGCCCTTTTAGTTTTTACAGGGTTTTGCCTTACATATTTTAAGTCTATATTAGTAGACACACACAAATTTAGAATTCTTATATCCTCGTCAATTGACCTTTTTGTCATGAAGAATTCCTTATTATCTTCAATAATGCTTCTTAGCTCAAAGCCTTTTTAATCTGATATTAGAATAGCTAAATTGGCTTTCTTTTTGTTGCTGCTTACTTTCTACTCTTTTACTATCAATTTTACCATATCTTGATATTTAAAGCAAAATGCTGTTGGATTTTGTTCTTTTATCCACCCAGATAAATTTTATTTCTTATTTGGAGTAATGGATTCATTCACACTTAATGCAATTACCTTGGGGCATCAAATATACCATTTTACCACAAATTATCTACTTGCATCTTCTGCTCTATTTTTCCTCAATTTGTTGCCTTCTTTTTTGTTACTCTGTAAATTACTTTAATATTTCATTCTTTCCTTCTATTATGTTTCAGTTACATATCCCTTTATTATTCTTTTGGTTTACCTAGATATTACAATATGCAGCTTTATCTTATTACAGTTTATTACAAGTTAGCTTAGCACTTTTTCTACTTTTCTGACAATGCAAGGGATAATTTAACTCCATGGACTCCCTTCCCCAAATATATGCTACTGCTGCCTTTAGTTCTCTGTAAATTCTAAGCCGTACAAGGCTAATTTCTAATGTTTTATTCATTCAATATTCCCATGTGGGTTTACGCATATATTTACCACTGTGTATTCTTCATTCGTTCTTGAACTTCTAAGCTTCTCTCTAAGATTATTGTCCTTTCACTTGTACAGCATCTTTTGATAGTTCCTTTGTTATAGGTATATTGATCATGATTTCTATCACTGTTTGTTTGCCTGAAAATGTCCTTTATCAGTGATATTTTTGAAAGGACTATTTACTAGGTTTAGAATTATAGTTCGACAGTTATTTTCTCTCTGCACCTTCAGATTCTGTTCTATTTTTCTCTGGATTCATTGTTTCTCTTGAGAAGTCAGCTGTAAATTTTGACATTTCTACTTGGAAGATAAGTATCTGTAAGCCATAATATCTATTTCTGTCTTTTTAATATTTTATCTTTGTCCTTGGTTAAAAGCAGTTCTTCTATGGTGTGAATAGGTATGTTTTTCTTTGAAGTTATCCTGCACGTGGTTCACACTGTTGTTTACTTGTGTGGCTTGATATCTTCTCTTAATTTTGGATAATTTTTTTTTTTTTGCTATTTTCCCTTAAAACCTTGCTTCTGTATCTTCTATGACTCTAATAACGTGTATTTTTAGACCTTTGCATGATGTCCTCTTTGTCACTTACATTTTTCTAACCTGCCTCCATCTGGATATTTTCCTTTCTGCTGCTATATCTCATATGTGATAAATCTATTTACTAATTTCTCCATTTAGTTATTGCATTTTTAAACACTATAATTTCCATTTTATTATTTTTTTTATAGATTTGTCTTGTCATCTATTTTGATAAATATGCTGGGCCTGACTGCCTTGATAGTATTGAAATCCAAATTTCACTACCTAGGCTCATATAACTATTGAAAGCTCTAAGCCAGCATTTTCTTCTCAGCTTTCCTTGGCCTTAGGCCACTTACTTATGATAAAATGCCTCAAGGAAAAAGCAGAAGACCATCCAGCTCACCTGAAAGTGTTTTCCTTTCTGCCAAAAATTATGGTCCTTAAAATCCTGTATGACTTTGTTGCTCTCCACTGCCTCCAAATAACTATGTTTTGTAATTTGTCTGATTTTGTAGTTCTTTGTGGAAGGGTTGGTCTGTAAACGCATACTTTTCATATCCAGATGGTTAGTAGTGTTACCATATTTAAATGCTGTCCCAGGAGAGAGTAGCAATGGAAACTGGGTACTGTCTTTTCCTGAATTGAAAGGACAAGGAAGAGGAGTGAATAACATTGTGCAAAGTTTGCATAACACAGGCAACAATGGATAGATTGGGCAAACAGAATTTCTGTGACCTAAAATTTTTGCATATATTCAAATAATTTTAAAATTTTGATCTAGAAATTATATTGCTCACTTTATTCATTAGCAAAAGGAGGAAACTACATTCCAGAGAAGCTTGGCATCTTACCCTAGGACCAGCTGATGAGAATCAGAGTTGAGAGCACCTCCTGGGTTTCCAAACTTTCAGTAAGGTGGCTGTTATGGACTGATTGTATTACTGCAAAGTTCATATGTTGAGGCCCTAACTCCCAGTGTGACTGTAATTGGAGACGAGGCCATTAAGGAGCTTATAAAGCTTAAGTGAAATCTCAGGGTGGGGTCCTAATCTGATAGGACTGGTGTCCTTTATGAAGAGAAACAGAGACCAGAGCCCTCTCTCTCTGCGGGCACACACAGAAAAAAGGCCATGTGAGGCACAGTGAGAAGGTGGCCCATCTGCAAGCCTGGAAGTGAGCCCTTACCGACATCAACCCTCCTGGCACTTTGATCTTAGACTTCAGCCTCAGAACTGTGAGAAAATAAATTTCTGTTCTTTAAGTCACCCAGCTGAAATCTTATGGCAGCCTGAATAGACTAATACAGTGGCCTTTCCACTAAACCAGCTTCAACTTGTTCTTAAGAGTTCTACTGATCCACAGAGATGTCTAAAGGAAGTCACGCTGTGTCTACTCTCTCTCCAATCAAAGCAAGCTCTATGTTTACCTGTTCTTGATATTGGGATTCTGCATAAGACTTAATCTGAAAAAAAGTCTCTGCTGAAAAATAATTTGAAAGTCGGTTATTCCATATGATATCAAGATTAGGAGTATTTCTGTAAATGTGGATATAAAATGAGATCAAGATTTCCTTCCAATTCTTGTTTTAGAAAGAAGGCTAGGATAGCTCTGTTGGATATTTAAAGGACAGTGTAACATGAAGTAATTCATCTTAATTTCTCCAAGTTTCAGTTTACCCAGCTGTGTAGCAAGTAGTAATACTAGTTTTTGCACAACGTTTCCTGTGTCAGAAATATAAATTTCTTTTACTTTGATAATTCGACTTAATTTTTACTTTGTCAAGATGGTAGAAAGATAATGTCCTTCATTTTGAGATGTCCCTCTTTTTCCATAGCTGTTTCTAAGTTCTAGGAGACTTATTTTGTGTTGTGGCCTCAGTGTGGAGGAGAGGACTAGGGGGTATATAGCTGCTGATGCTATGTCTTCATGATGGCAAACATTGAGACATCATTTATCCCATGTTGCCATCTGTGGACACTCTACGCGGGTTGCAGCTAAAATACCTCTTGCTTCTTTCTGCAAGTCTCTTCAGCTCCAGTGCCTTTCTCTGCCACTTTCACATAATGCTCACTGGATGCGGTAAACTCTTGAAGGGGTGACCTAGGCTTTGCCATTCTATATGCAACATGCAGACATTTTCTTTTGGCAATTTTTGTATTCCTTTAGCCCACTCTGCATAATGGAAAACAAGTCACCAACACTTTCAGATGCTGCAAATCTAGGGGTTTTACTAATTTTCCAGGCCTTGACCTGAAGACAAGAGCATAGAACGCCACTTTCCTTGGGATTTACCAACTTGTATGCACACATCATTTCCTCAAGCTAATCTATGGGAAGTGGACTGCCTTAGGGTAGTATTGTTCTTTTATCATTGTTTATTCCAAAATTGATAGTCTATGCTGAGTCATTTTGTTGCCTCAAGGGTCTTGGCTTTTGAAACTCAAAGCCAGAAAAAGACTGCCTATCTTTCTTGTCTACTGTCACATCTCTTCCCTGAGGCAGAATCATAGAATGGTCTAGCTGCCACCCTAATAATGGAGAAGGTGGGGAGAGTTAAAGGGATACATAAGTAGATAGATAGATAGATAGATAGATAGACAGATGATAGATATTCTCATAAAATGTATTCCTTCAGCTAGATATCTAGCTTTACTTCTGGTTCTATGATTCTAGGATATAATAAAAATAATAGTTCCATAGTTCCTTTTGCTGAGTACTCCCTCTACCAGGTTACCATGCTGAGCACTTTACATACATAATTTTTAACCTTCCCAATAATCCTATAAGGCAGTTTTATCTTTAATTCACAAATAAGAAAACTGAGGCTTGGAAATGGTTAACTTAACAAAGATCATGGAGTTTGTAAGTGGCGGAGCCAGTATACTAGTCTAGGTCTGTCTTACCTCAACCCGTGTGCTCTTAATCACTTTGGGCTGCTTCTCTTTAAGGGACTGAAGTCTTGCCATTCCATAACCTGTGCCAGAATATATGTAATTGTGTTTAGCAGAAGGAAAGCTATGAAAGAAAACATCAAAGCATTGACATTAGGTAGGAACCAGGCCATAACCTAGCCTGTGATAAGTAATTGGCTTATTATGCACATCTTCATTTGATCTTCACAGGAGAAGTAAAAGATTACCCTATCATTATATTTTTTTATAGATAAGAAACTGATGCACAAAAAGGATTTAAACCCAGGCATTTGGGATCCAGAGTCCATATTCTTAACTGCCATGTTTTGCTGCCTTGTCCAAAAAGAGAGACAGAAGAATGGTAGGTACACGTGGGAAAAGCCTGTCAAGTGGTAGACAAATGTATAACTTCTTCAGCTCCTCACGGGATCCTCATAGGCATGGCTTCTGCTGCCTGAAGGCTTACCAAGCAAAATTGTATACAACAGGGAAGATAATATTTCATCTTCCTCTAGGTCACTTGGTTCTCAGCAGCATGCTTTCTGGTTTAAGATTTGAGGATGTCCAGACAGACAAACTCCACAATCCAGCGAAGGTCAGTCTAAATATCAGCCATATAAACAACACCTTAACCGTAAGCACAAGTCTGATTTATAGCTCTCAATTCCTTCTCTCTTTTTCACGATAGGGCATAACACGGATCACAGAGAAGGCAAAGAGTCAAGGAGCTGCCTGACTCCCTGAGGCTCTGCTTAGCCAGAAGTTGTTTTCCTGGCTCCTTGCTCTTGGATCCCTCTGCAGCCTGAGCATTTCTTTCTAACTTTACCTTGTGTTGAGTCTTGTGTCTTCCTTTATTTTTCTCCCATTTTCTTTGTTGTGGTTGTTGTACGTGTGTTTGTGAATAGATATTTCTAAAAAGATGATACCTTTGTAGCAATTTGCAAAATAAAGACATAATGAATGGAAACATATTTTGACTTTCAATGCATTGGTTTCAGGCTAATAAAAGCCTGTTGCTCATGCTAAGTAGGTCATTACTTGGAAATTCATCTCTGCAAACTTCTCCTTTCTTCACCCATGGATGGCACCTGCATGCTACAGTCCTCCCAAGAATCCCACAGGAGATAAGCAGACATCGTTGAGCCCTCTCTCTGATGAACGTCTATGATTGGACTCAGTCATAAACGGTCCTCACAATCTTTTTGACTGTTTACTCTCTGTGAAATATAGCAGTGAAGAAATAACCTTTAATTCTGCTGGTAGAGCTCAGCTGGGGTGACTTATTGCACTTAATGGATTTAATAGACCTTTGGCAAACTTTATAATTAAATTGACTTACTTGCTCCCTGCTTCTTTTTGTTACTAAGTGAGCACTAATGCTCTTGAGTTGCCATGGGTATACCAGCATAGAAAATGATCCTAGATGCTTGGCTATGGTAATTATACACTTCAGTCAGGCAGTGGGTGTTACTATAGAAAACCCAGGGGCCGTCCTGTAGCCAAGTGGTTAAGTTCGTGCCCTCCGCTTTGGCAGCCCTGGGTTTTGCGGGTTTGGATCCTGGGTGTGGACCACTCATCAGGCACCACTCATCAGGCCATACTGAGGCAGTGTCCCACATAGCACAAGCAGAGGTACCTACAACTAGAATATAAAACTATGTACTTGGGGGTCTTTGGGGAGAAGAAGAAAGAAGGAGGAGGAGGAGGAGGAAGAGGAGGAGGAGGAGGAGGAGGATAAGAAGAAGAAAAAGATTGGCAACAGATGTTAGCTCAGGTGCCAAACTTTAAAAAGAAAACCCAATTCTTTCTGCCATCACCTCATAGGCAGAACTGGACCAGTTCATCATGGGCTCCTGGTGATTACAAATTCAGACAACTCTTATTTATCGTTATCTGAGTGGGGATTGCTCATGTGATGTTGTCCCTAGGGCTAATAATTGGCTTTATCTGCTCCTAGCCTCTGGTATTGAGGGACTGCTAAATAATTCAAATGTTGTGCTAAAGTTATCCAATCTTGTCCCCAGATCACCACCCCCATAAGACTCACTGTTTCAAAGTACAATGGAAGGTTTGTTTGCTGATATGCTTGTCCATATAACTCTGCCATGTGTCACCTGTATTACTTCTGTGAAGAGAGTATCTCCCCCAAAGCTGGGACCTCTTTTCACCCTAGGTTCTGCCACTCACTGGATGAATGGCTTTCTGGATCTCAATTTCTTTATCCTTACAATGACAGAGTTGTACTTCAGTGACCTCTAAGGACCTTTCCATCTCTGAAACTTCTCTTATTGCACTCTGGAAACTTCTACCTTCTCCATGTTTTTTTCTATAACGTGCCTTTAAAACTTTGCCTGGTTAGCATATCGCATGTGAGCTCATCAGAGGGGCTGGGGAATCAGTTGTGTGGCAGATGCCTAGCATGTGCTAAGAGCACTATGGGGTGTTCTTCACTCCCCGCCAAACTGATACTGAGCTGAACTACGGAAATTACCCAGTAAAGTCCATCTTTCTTCTTTCCATACAGTGAGACATGAATGTTAATTACATTCATATCACACTGAAATTTTTCATCCATTTAAAGAAATGTATGCTTTCCATTCTAGAATTCAGTATTTTTTTGCAGTTGAACTCATTTCCCTTTTCCCATAGTATATTTATACTATATTAAACACTATATTTAGTCAGTTTATGGAAACCAATTTTTGGTGTCACTGCACTTTTGCTCAAGGTATTTATTTATTTTTAAACTACAATAAGCTAATATTTGCCAGAAAAAGATCCTATTTGAGGTTCACTGTGCAACTGGAGAAGACAGCAAGGGAATTCTGGCTCTGTTAGCCAGTTCCCTGACAATGGCTCAGGATTCTAAATTGCACAGATTATCTTTCTGCTCTGAAATCTTAATACAAATAACTTTTCAATAGTTAGTAAGGTTTTATCACATGCATAAAGACATTGTAAAGTAATGAAAAACACTAATGTTGTTTTAATTGCCTTTAACTTCCCTATGGGAGTTATATTTTTATAAGGATACCCCTTACAACATTCACAGTTGGGAGAATATATCTGAGTCCAGAGAAGAATACCTTTTAATTTGCTTAACTCCTTCAAGTCTTCCCTCTCTTCCCTATCCCAAATTCTTGTCTAACTTTTTTATATACAAAGTTCTATATGATTACTACATTGGTTTTGTAAAAGGCAGTAAATGGGGGGTCAAGTGTATACACAGAGGAATCACTAGCAACAGCTAGGCAGGAGAAAGGTAAGGAACAGAAGCGAAGTATCATTTTCCGTGAACAAAACTAGGTATTAGGCATGAGGCACACTTGCTCCCAGAGTGCAGGTGCAATTTGCATTTTAGTAAAAGTGTCATGAAACATACAGTTAAAGTTTTCTCCTCAAGACCATTTTCTCTAAAAGCAACAGACATTTGTTAGAATTATTGGGTCCCCCTGGCCACTTTGGATACAGTGCATTGGGAATGTAAAGTTGAATTGTCAAGCATGCATTGGGCATCCCTTTAGGTCTGATATGGAAGGACCTAGCAACTTCCTGGTGGACCTTCCATACAACTTATCCCCTCAGCCCCAGCAGCTGAACCAGGGAAGACCAAGCAAGACTCGTGGCTACGGAAGCTTGTTATATTCCTGCCATGCTGGAGTCCTCATCATCTCTTCCTTCCCCAGAGACTCTGCACTGTCCTCCCTAACACTCGTCCCTGGGTCCTGCTTCTCAACTCAGTGTTGGGTCATTCAAAGTCAGCAAGAATAAGAAATGAACCAAGAAAAGCTCTCCTCACCCTTGACTCTGCTTTTCTGAATTCCAAAGACAGAAGCATTTTTCAGGGTAGTAGTCTTGTTTTTATATTAAGAGTGAGTAGCAAAGGACTGACCTTGACTGAGAAATATTCCCTTTGGTCTATGCCAAATTCCAGTGCAAAGCTCTTCATTTATCCAGATACAACTTGGTAGAGATTTCCTAGCCTATGAAACTATGACCAGTGGCTTGGAACTTCCACTATCCAATAGGTGGGATGGCAGGTGGAGGGGAGTATTAAATCCTCCTGATGGATATTTTGCCAGAGAAGAAGGAGGTATGTATGCCAATATAAGATCTAACTCTTAACATATTCTCCCATAAAGACTGGGTGATACTATTTTACAGAAATGTGACTAACATCATGTCACTGCTACTTTATTGTAAGCTTCGGAAACTTTGATTATGTGTTACATAGAATTTCCAAAAAAGAATAAAGAATGCATTCCAAATTCCAAACCACTGAGTTATAAAGAACTTGTAGGGTAACATCTTTTTGTAATATATTTGGTGACAAAATAAGCAGAGATGAAAACAAAAATAATAGTTACATTTCAAATATTCAGTTGACACATTTTTAGTTTTTTAAAACAATACTGAATCTCTGAATAAAGTTTTAAATAAACACACATACATCCACCTCTATGCCACTTTAAGTTTTCAAGCTGGAGCAGGTTTTATATAGGGGTTATTTAGCCACCTAATAAACAAGGGAAGATTAACTTAGACTAGGCAGAATTTTATATGTGAAGAATGCCAGATTGGGAATAAGGAAACTCCAATTCTAGTACTGGCTGCATTATTCTCTGGTTTTGTGATCTTGAGCAAGGCACTGGATCATGCTGGCTTCTTGATAACTTGCCTAGAGACATGAGATTGAGCCCAGGACCTTTAAGGTCCCTAATGAATGTAACATTTTATCGTTATAAGACTGATATAATTATACATGGCTATATAGTAGTATAATTGATATGAGCACGAAATTTAGCGCTTTTTCTGCTACACCTTTGTTTTCACATAGACATAGCTTAAGAATCCCCAGAACTACTTGGGGAAAGGAGGGGAAGATGCAAGGAGGAACAGGGATAGCAATTGTTAGAAGAATGCTATAGCAGGAGCAGTGGAATCATGAATCAAGAAATTCTTCATCCAAATCACAGAAAGCAGGAAAAAAGAGACTGTTGGAAGTTGATAAGTTTTCGAACATGGCCACCAAATATACTCTCCTTCCGATGAGAAATGTCCAAGTGTTTTGTGGAAGAGAAGGAGAATGAGTCCCAGACCCTTTTGGACATCTCCAGTCTAACCCATAAACTTTTTGAATAGTGAGTGTGGTCAGATCACAACTCTACTCAGGTAAGATCAATTGGATGGTCTTGATTGGTCTGTAGCAAACCTTGTATATAACCTGGTAACAAAGAAAGTATTAATTGATCCAGATTTTATGGACTTGCACAACAGATAAAATTAAGAATTGCTGTCAATTCAAATTGGCTTTATGAAGCATTACTATATGATAAACAGAAATTGCAAAAGCAAAAGTAAAGTAGAGGTGGGCTCTACATAGTATGTATGGATATTTAGTTCTATGCAAAGGGATTCTCTAAGGATTATCTAAGATGCAACCTCCTTAGTCTTTTATGAATATAAATAGAGACATAGTTAATTACTTAACAAAGTTGGAGGTTGGAGGTAGATTATAAAGGTAAGTTAAATCACTTCCACTTGACCATTGATAAGAAAAACGAGGATAGAAATGACCTGTAACAAAAATTCTGGGGAAGAGATGGATTTTTCATATAAAATTTAAGGATAAGTCTTTTTGTTTTGTACACTCGTGTCTGAATAATAAGTATGACTCTTTCAGGTGAAAGTGCACTTGGATCCAAATATGCTTTATTATTCCTTCAATGTTCCATTTCATGATAGTGTGAAGTATAATGCACAAACACAGAGATGAAAAAGACCAAAAGGTCTCCATTCTATTCAAGAAAGATTGTGTTCCAAACATATTGATGAATATTCCTGTGCTCAAGCTTCTCCCTGGACAAAGTCTTTGAGTCTTCCCAAGTACCAATATATTCAGAAATCTTTTTCAACATAGCTAACTTAAATTGCTATGGCTGTAGTTTAAACCTATCCCCTTAAGTGAAAATAGAAATTGATTGCAGATTGTCAGATGTGGTGATCTGCTTCTTAGTGTGATAGGATGATATTTTGGAAATATTAACCACTTTTCCTCAGCTATATTTTTTTGCTAGGACTTCACCAAGTCTTACTAATTTAGATATCAGCTAGACAATTCTGAGCTTTTCTCAAGGAAAGAAAATGAAAAAGTAAAGAAGGAAGGAACTTGTTCCTGTGATTTTAGTTTCAAAACCCCAGGCTCTAGAGGAGATGGATAGGACTTAAGTGTATACAATGGATTTAGAAGGCTACAAAGGGAATCAGAGTAAACCTTCCAGTCTGAGAATACGTAGTGCCAGTCAGGGCAGAATGAGAATCAGAGGAAAAGAAGAAGAGTCTAGATGTTTGCGGGTTTCTGTGCCCTACCTTTCCATGCTATGGACTTCAGAAGATGGCAAATTTCAACCGCTTGAGAGATTTGTGGAATCTGAGAAGTAACGAAGACTATCTGAGGTAGAGCCCCAAGAAGAGTCGGGGGATATCTCAGAGAAGAAACAATTATTGTTTTGTCTTGGTAGATGTGACCTCCTAGAGATTCCATGTCCTGACAGGACTTGAGAACAGACCAGTGTTTCCTGGGAGCCCAGAGCACAGAGCATGTCTGGGCCTGAAAGCCCCCACGGACTGGAATATCTTAGCAATGACATGAAAGAACTGAAGCAGGAGGACTTGATGGGCCAATGAGCATCTCAGTGGTTATCAGCATATATAAAACAAGATGGAACACCAGATACTTCCTTTCCCTTACTTTCCTGATATTATGTAAATACTGAGGCACTTAGATGAAAATATAAGGGAAGAGTTTACGTAAATTGAATGAGACTAAATTTCAATCACCATAGATAAATTGGAGGGATTAACTTTAACTTTAAAAGATGAAGAAAATTATATTCCATGTAAAATTTGAATTTGTAATCTAAGATTCACTATTTGTATATATCTATCTATATTTTATATGTATATTATATATATATATATAAATTTTAAAATAGTGGGAAACATTTCCAGAACAGTGGAATGTGGAATGCCTATAAATCTCTCTTTTATAAAAGCTATGAGGACACTGGCAAAGATTGTCAAAATTAAAGTTTTCAGAACTCTGGAAAATAACCAAAAGGTTGCAAAAACCCTAGGAGCATGTATTCAAGAGAAATGGCTGAATCTCAGTAAGGATAGTAAGCTTTGCAGAATTTTAATTTTCTCTATTCCCAGTGCCCTCTCCCCAGTTCTGCAGTAGTTTTGCAATCCAGCATTCTTGCAACATATCGTAGCTGTGATAACCAGCAGACTAACAGCCAGTGAAAGGGACAGAAGAGGTTGGGAACTTTCCCCAAAGTTGCATTTCCAGAGAATTGTCATTATTTGACTTTCTGGAAGTTCTATGGAAAGCCCTATTCATGGAGCCTGTCTT
Source organism: Equus asinus (assembly GCF_041296235.1). Lineage (NCBI taxonomy): Eukaryota > Metazoa > Chordata > Mammalia > Perissodactyla > Equidae > Equus > Equus asinus. Next base: position 52,503,649 of record NC_091795.1, read on the forward strand.
TAATTGGTCTGATTCAATGCTGACTCAGTGGGATAAGCTCTTTTCCCAGGGTGTTTGTTGAAACCAATTAATAGGAATTCTTTAACATTGCATTTGCCTGAGGTGAAGATATCAATTAAATCAAATAATAAACAGGCCAAAAAGTTAAAAGGAAAATTAGAGAAATTAAATGTTTATATATAGGGAGATTTGAAAAGATCTGATATATTTCTAGGGATCTAGAAGGCCAAGTGCAAGTGCAGGGTTGTGCACATGTCCAGAAAAAACCTGAGAAGAGCCTAAACTCTCATCTCTGTTGGAACTTGGGGCTATGCAACAAGAAGTGAAGGCTAAGGTAGAGTTTTAAACTGCCAGAGTGATGAAAGTGAACCTAAGACAAATACATCCCCTCAGCAAAAGCTGAGAGACTAACTGATTCCAGGGATTTAAGGAAAACTCTGACCAATCATTAGTTGACTAATAAACTAACAAAGCAGAGACTTCAGTGGCTGTACATGACAACAAATGCAAAGTTTAGAAAATTAGCCTAGGAAAGTCATTAAACAAGAAGACAGTAATAAAACAACAATCACAACAAAATAACTTGAAAGGAAATATGTGATTTCTAGAGTCGGCACATTTTTTAAAATATAGCTTCCAATGACAAAAATATAACACATGAAAAGAAACAGGAAAGTATGACCTTTAAACTGTGTGGGGAAATTGCCAATAGAAACTATCCCCATGGAAGCCAAGAGGTTGGACTTAGAATGCAAAAACTTTAAATCAATGCTTGTAAATATGTTCAAATAACTAAAGGAAACCATGTCTAAGGAGTTAAATGGATACATGAGAACATTTTCTCACCAAAGACTATCAATAAAAGTAAAAAAATTATGAAAGAAAAAGAACCAAGTAGAAATTCTGGAGTTGAAAAGTACAATAACTGAAATGAAAAGTTCATGAAAGCTGCTTAACAGCAGATTTGAGGCACCAGAAGAAGAGTAAGGTAACTTGAAGTTAGACTAATGGGGATTATATAGTCTGAACAAGAGAAAGAAAAAAGAATGATGAAAAATTAACAGAGCCTCAGTGACCTGTGAGACACCATCAAGCATACCAACATATACATTAAGGGAGTCTAGAAGGACAGATAAGGAGGAGAAAGAATATTTGACTAAATAATGGCTGAAACTTCCCAAATCTGATGAAAATATTAATCTACACATCCAAGAAGCTAAATAAATTCCAAATAGCAGAAATTCACCTTGATACATCTTAGCCAAACTGTCAACATTCAAAGAGAAAGAGAGAATCTTGAAAACAGCAAGAGCAAAATAATTGATCAAGTACAAAGGCTGACATCATATCAGAAAATATGAGGCCCCCAAAAAGTGGGATGACATATACAAAGTGCTGAAAGAAATGATTGTCAACCAAGAATTTAATATCCAGCAAAACTCTCCGTTAAAAATGAAGAATAAATTAAGACATTCCCAGATAAACAAAACTGAGAGAATTCATTTTTAGCAGACTTGCTTACAAAAAATACCAAAGGCAGTCTTTCCGGATGGAATGAGTGGACACTAGACAGTAACGTGAAGAAACTGACCACTAGTAAATGAAAATGCATAGATAAATATGAAAGACAATATAAAAGTATTATTGTTTGGGGGCTGGCCCCGTGGCTGAGTGGTTAAGTTTGCGCGCTCCGCTGCAGGCGGCCCAGTGTTTCATTGGTTTGTATCCTGGGCGCGGACATGGCACCGCTCATCAAACCACGCTGGGGCAGCGTCCCACATGCCACAACTAGAAGGACCCACAACGATGAATATACAACTGTGTACCCGGGGGCTTTGGGGAGAAAAAGGGAAAAAAACAATAAAATTAAAAAAAAAAAGTAATGTCATTTAAAAAAAAAAAAAAGTATTATTGTTTGCAACTTTTTTCTTCTTTAATGTAATTTAAAAGAACTGCATAAAGGAATAATTATCACACTGTGTTACAGTATATAAAGATGTAATTTGTATAACAATAATAGAGTATGGAAAAGAAGAGAGAATGAAGCTATAAAGGAGCAAGGTTTTATAGTCTACTGTTATTAAGTTGGTATTAATCTGAATTAATTTAAATTAGAATGTTAATAGTAATCCTCAAGGCAACCACTAAGAAAATAACTCAAAAAAGATACAAGGGAATTAAAATGATACACTACAAGATATTTATTTAATATAAAGTCAGTAATTGAAGAATAAAGTAATAAAAAAGACATAAAATATATGAAAATGAATAGCAAAATGACCGACATAAATCCTACCTTATTAGTAATTACATTAAAAGTAAATGGATCAAACACTGTAATCAAAAGGCAGAGACAGAGGAGTGGATGGAAAACATAAACTAACTATATGCTGTCCATAGGAGATGCACTAGATTCAAAGATATAAGTAGGTTTAAAGTAAAAAGATGGGAGGAAAAAACATGCAAGCTATAACCAAAAGAGAGCTGAAATGAACACACTAAAATAAGACAAAAATAGATTTTATGAAAAATATTGTTACTAGAGACAAAGAAGGACACTTTAGAATGATAAAATGGTCAATCCATCTGGAAGTTGTAACAATTATGAACATTTATGCATCTAAGAACAAAGACTCCAAATAAATGAAACAAAAACTGACAGAAATGAAAGGAGAAATAGACAATCAACAGTAATAGTTGGAGACTTCAATATCTCACTTCCAATAAAGGATAGAATAAATAATCAGAACATCAACAAGGATATAGAAGACGTGAACAACACTGTAAATGAATGGAACTGGCAGACATCTATAGAACGTTCCATCCAACAGCAGCAGAATACATATTCTTTTCAAGTACACATGGAACATTCCCAGGGCAGATCAAAGTTAACTGATGAGAGAAGCCACAATAAATTTAAAAGGATTAAAATCCTACCAAACATCTTCCTCAACAATACTGGTATTAAATTAGAAATCCCTAATAGAGCAAAATTTGAGAAATTCACAACTATGTGGAAGTTAAATATTCTCTTAAATAACCAATGGATCAAAGAAGAAATAAAAAGGTAAGTTAGAATATACTTTGACATTAATGAAGATGAAAACATAACATAAAAAAAATGTATGACATGCAGCTAAAGCAGTGCTTGGATGGAAATTTATAGCTATTAAACACCTATATTAAAAAAAGAAGATCTCAAATTAATAACTTCATTTTATCTACAAAAGGAGAGCAAAGTAAACCCAAAACAAGCAGAAGGAAGTAATAAAGATTAAATTTGAAATAAATGGGATCGAGAATAGAAAAACAATAGAGAAAATCAACAAAACCGAAAGTTGGTTCTTTGAAAAGATCAACAAAATTGAGAAAACTTTAGCTAGACTGACCAAGAAACTAAGTAAAGTCTCAAATGACTGAAATCAGGAGTTAAAGGAGACATCTCTAGTGACAGTACAGAATTAGAAAGTATTATAAGATAATGTTATGAACAACTGTAAGCCAACACATTAGCTAACCTAGATAAAATAGACAGATTTCTATAAAGACACAAACTACCAAAACTGACTTAAAAAGAAATAGAATTGTAAATAGACTTGTAGCAAGTAGAGGTTAAATTAATAATTCCATAAAATTCTGCAAAGAAAATTCCTGGCTTGAATGGCTTCATTTGTGAATTATACCAACATTTAAAGAAGAATTAATTTCAATACTACACAAATAATTTCAAAAAATAAAACAGAGGGAAAACTTCCCAATTCATTCCATGAAGTCAGTATTATCTTGACACCAAAACCAGACAAAGACATCACATGAAAATTACAGACCAATATTCCACATAAATATAGATACAAAAACTCTCAACAAAATACTAGCAAATGGAGTCCAGTAACATATAAAAAGGATTATATATTATGGCCAAGTGACATTTATCTACGGAACGTAAGGTTGATCTAATACACAAAAATCGGTAAGATAACATATTATGCACTAAAGGCCAAAAACAGCATGATCATCTCAACAGACACATAAAAAGTATGCAACAGAATCCAACACTCTTTCATTATAAAAACACTAAACAGACAAGAAATAGAAATAAACCCTTACATTACAGTCCATTTATTTTCACCAACTGCACCAAGACAATTCAATGGGGAAAGAATAATCTTTTCGACAAATGGTGCTGAGACAACTGGATTTCCATATAAAAAACAATTAAGTCAGATCCCTCCCTCACACCATATATGAACACTAACTCAAAATGGATCATAAACTAAATGTGACAGGTAACTCTATAAAACTACTAGAAGAAAAGTTAGGATTACATTTTTTGTGACCTTCGGTTAATAAGCATGGTTTCATACACATGACACCAATATTATGAGTGAAAAATAAAAAATAGACAAGTTAGATTTCATAAATACTAAAAAATTTTGTGCTTCAAAGTACACTATCAAAAAGACAACCCACAAAATGGGAAAACAGTGCTTGCAAATCATGTATCTGATTAGGGACTTGAATCCTTCAAACCTTATAAGGTATTACAACTCAACAATAAAAACAGTTAAAAATGGGTAAAAGATATGAGTAAATATTTATCTAAAGAAGATATGCAATGACCATAAACCTGTGAAAATATGATCAACATCATTAGTCATTAGAAAAATTCAATCAAAACCACAATGAGATACTACTTCACACCCATAAAGATCATTAAAATCAAATAGATAGCAACGTTGGTGAAGATATGGAGAAATCGGAATTCTCATACATTACTGGTGGGATTGCTTTTCCTTGAAAAACAGTTTGGAAGTTGCTCAAAAATGTTAAACATAGAATTATGACATGATCCAGCAATTCTACTCCTAGGTACACATCCAAGAGAAATGAAAATATATGTCCACACAAAAACTTGTACATGGATGATCATAACAGCATTAGTCTTAATAGCCAAAATGTGGAAGCAATCCAACTTTCCATCAACTGCTGGATGAATTGACAAAATGTGTTATGTTCATGCAACGGAATATTATTCTGCAATAAAAAATAATGAAGTGTTGATATATATCCATTGATACATGGATAAACTTTGAAAATATGATAAAGGAAAGAAGCTAGTTACAAAAGACCACATATAATATGATTCTATTTGTATGAAATAGACAGATCAAACAAAGACCTAGAAAGTAGATTAGTAGTTGCCAGGAGCTGACAGGAAGGGCAAATAGGGAGTGACAGCTAATGGACACAGGATTTCTTTTTGAGGTTATGAAAATATTCTAACATTAAACAATGGCGATAGTTGTACCATTCTGCGAATATGCAAAAAAAAATCCCCACTGGATTGTATATTTTAAAAGAGTAAATATTGTGACATATAAATTGTTTCCCAATAAAACTATTATAAAAAATATTTAGCCTGTCCCACTCTTGGCTTTGTCATACCCAGAGATGCCTGAGATCTGAGACCCCTGGGGGTGACCTTTGTGAGAATATACAGGCATATAGAATGTTACCATCAAACTAATAGAAAATTGCAGTTCACCTGGTTCTAGTTTATAGTCTGCCTTTATCCTAAAGTGAAACTTCTTCACAACTAGTTTCTCAAATAGAGGAAATAGAAATAATTTTCATTGCTAGTCATCAAATTGAATTGCCTGGGAGAAACCCAATAGGAAATCGTACAGCCCTGGCCCACTGAAGAAGGTTTCATCTCTTGAAATCCATTGAGGATAAAATCATAAGTTTATGATACCCACTCTGTCCAAAAATAACCATGATATCAAATATTTTTACCACATTTTTGATAATATAGTATATTCCAGACCACACCATAATAGCTTGTATTTTACCATCTCCTACTAGACTGGGAGCTTCTTGAGGATGAAGGTCTTATGTTACTCATCTTTGATTCCCTGTGCCTGACAACGACCGGTATACTGAAGATGTTCAACCTGTTTGTCAAATACTTGAATGAAATAACATTTTAGATATGATAACTTGTTAAAGGATTATGAAATTCATTTGTTCCCAGACTTTAAAAAGACTTCATAACCTAAAAGATATCAGAAGGAATGAGGACTTCTACTTCTGGCAATGGCAGGGTAACTGGTACTGGATACACCCCCTTGACATAAAAAGTTACATAACTGAGCAAAATAATTGAAGTAGATATTTTCAGACTTTGGGCAACAGGCAGCACAATGTTTTGATCTCTGAGAAGAGGGAAACAAATGAAGTGAACCCCATAATTATTCCAGCTTTCTGCCTGGACATACTTTCCAAATCAAGGTACAGAGAGGGAGATCGCAAGCAGAGTACTCAGCTATGGAGTCAGAGATCATACTTGGAGGCAGCAGGAAATTTGCTGGGCAGGGTTCCTGAAAGGAGGGAGGTGTGCAGAGAAGGATCACCATAAATCTGCATAGAGATCCTTTGAAATTTTTGGCTTAATACTAGCCTGCATTTGCACAGGGAGAAACTCCACAAGGGCAGGTGGAAAAATGCTTTTGGGGACCTGGGGGTCAAACAGAAATTCTGAAGTTTACTCAGTGGTAGGGTTTCTGATCAGCCAGAGTGAAGATACCTTGCTAAATACCCCAGGTATTCATTTGAGACTGTATAATGGCCACAGATTAGGAGTAGGGAAGTTTAAAACCTACTCTAGCAGAGCTTTAAAATAAGCCTTGAAATGATCAAACTTATCTGCCAGAAAATCAAATGCCTTCCAGAACAAAAGTAAACTCTCTTTAAAGGAAGTAAGCAAAATCTAGATTTTCAACAATATAGCAATCTAAACATCCATCAGTTAAAGATATTACTATATGTGTGACGAGTGGGAAGTGTGATCCATTTTCAGGGAAAAAACATCAGTCAACACAATAAGACATACAAATTACTGAGTGGATGAAATTAGCATTCAGAGGTTTTAAAACAGCTATTACTAATATTCTAAAGAATTTAAAGGAAAACATAAACATAATGATGAAAAAAATGGAAGATATAAGAAAAGAACCAAATGGAAATTATAGAGGTGAAAAATGCAACATCTGAAATATAAAATGTACTTGTTTGGCTTAAAGGCAGATTAGATACTGCAAAGGAAAATATTAATGAACTTGAAGTTATTGTGATAGATACTATCAAAACCAAAGCACAAAAGTTATCTCTGAACAATAATAACAGAGCGTAAATAAATTGCTAGAACAAGTAGAAAAAATCATTAAGGATATGGAAGATTTGAGAAACTCTATCAACCAGATTAACCTAATTGACATTTATAGAACACTCCACACAACAACAACAAAATACACAATACTCTATTCACCAGTATAGACCACCTGCTGGACAATAAAAGTCTCAATAAATATTAAAGGATTAAAATCATACAGAGTATGTTCTCTAAACAAAACAGAATTATCTTACTAATCAATCACCAAAAAAATCTGGGTAATCCCCAATTCTTGGAAATTAAGCAGCATAGTTTTAAATATTCCCTTAACCAAAGAAAGCAAAAAAATTAGAAAATATTTTCAAATGAATGCTAATAAAAATATAACATTAAAGTTTCTGGGATGCAGCTAAAACAGTAGTGGAAAGAAAATATTTGTACAAATACTTCATAAAGGTGATGTATTATTGCCAAAAAACACATGAAAGATGGCAGTATCATTAATTGTTAGGGAAATAAAAATTAAAGTGATGGTGGAATGCTATTTCACACTCACTAGATTGGTTAAAATTTAAAAGGCTGATATTAGCAAGTGTTGGCAAGGATATGAAGAAAATGGAACTTTCACACACTACTGCTGAGGATGTAAAATGGTGTGAGTACTTTGGAAAACAGTTTGTTTCTTATCAAGTTAAGCAAGCACATATTGTATGACCCAAAAATTCCACTTCTGCTTATGTACCCCCCAAAAGAAAACATATGTATACATAAAGACATACATAAATGTTCATAGCAGCTTTATTCATGATAGCCCAAACTGGAAGTGATGCAAGTGTCCTGTTACAAATGAATAGATATCCATACAGTGGAAGACTACTAAGCAGTACAAAAGAAAGACCTATGAAGTATGCAACAACATTGATGAATCTCAGAAACATAATGCTGTATGAAATAAGCCAGATTAAAGGACTATCTCTGGTAAGTTTCTACTGATATGTCTAGATCAGACAAAACCGTCTATGGTCAATATTGAAAAAGAGGAGTAGCTGTCTTTGGAGAAGTGGGTGGGAACTGGAGAAAGGACACAAGCAACATTCTCTGTGTTAGAAATTGGGTATACACATTTTTAAAAACTTTTTGAGCTGTAAATCTTAAGTTCTTTTCATTTCACTGTATATAAATTATATATCAATAAAAAAATTAAAGATAGAGTTTAATTTGTAGGCTTGCTATCTTTTTATTTTTCCAAGAAAATTTAAAAATAGCAACAACCACAAAAGCTTGTATTATCATCATTTCATGAAAAACAAATATTTTAATTATATAAAAAAGGACATCGTATTAGAAAGAAAGTAATCCTTTAAAATGAACAATTTAGCAATGTGAATAACCAAATTCAGTGCCACTTTTTTGCTTATTTCACCAGAGTCTTGAAAATTTTATCACTGATGGCACGCTCTGCTGGGCCAGCTCTAACCATTTGATCTAGTCAGACTAGACTTGCCAGATACTAGCAAATAAAAGTACAGGACACCATGTTTGCATAGGACTGGTATTGCCAAATATTGTATGGGACATAACTTATACTAAAATATTATTCACTGTTTATCAGAAGTTCACATTTAACTGAATGACTTGTATTTTATTGGACAAATCTAAGTCAATCTCCTCTAAACAGAAGCCCAGAAACTTCGAGAGATTTTCCCAAGACCTAACAAATGAAAAAAGCTGCAATTAGTTCTCTGGCTTTCTCTTCTGCAGCTTAATGTTTGGAATTGGTAAAATGAATGGTCATTTTCTTGGAGCAGAATTGTGAAACAGTAGTGCCCTTCTGAAATTATGTTTTCCACTTAGAGGTACAGCAATGTGATCAGTCAAAAGGGTCAGTCCAAGGGCACAGTGGATGCATATTCATGAGCACTTTTCTGTTTCTCATTTTCCTGTTCTTTAAATGGCAGTAACGGTAGTACTGAGCCCACAGCTTTATTGTGAGGATTAAATGAGGTAAGACTTGTCAATCATGCTGCACATGGTGCAGCCCTTGGCAAGTGCCCAGTAAATAGTTATGGCTGCTACTTTTCCTTTTCTAATCGTACTCTTAGTATTAATATTATTACTTGTTTGAAAACGTACACACTATTAAAAAACATTGCCCCTAGCTCAAAAGCACATTTAAAGCACTCAGCTACATGGAGATTATGTCTGTTTATTCGAAGTGTGGTAGAGAATTAAATAAATTAACTAGAGAAAATATTGCGAACTGTAATACTCAGATAATAAGCGCTATATGTAGGACTTTTGAGTGTTCCTTGCACCTAAACCCTCTACCATGCCTAGGAGATCCAAGTGCTCTTTTTTGTCTATCTCCAATCTCATCCTTGTTACTCTCCTCCTCACTCACTCTTTGGAGCCCACTAAGTTTTTTTGTATCGGATAATCGTTCCTCATTCTGTTCCCTCTGGGTAGAATGCTTTTCCTTATATTCCTTGTGTATAAGGCTCTTTTGCATCCTTTATGTCTCAGCATAAAGGATCACCTCCTCAGAGGGGGCCTCTTGGACCACTCTAACAATCCCCTGTTGTTCTTCCCCTCAATCCCTTATCCTTCAGAGCACATATTACCACTTAAAATTATTCCGTTTATAGATCTGTTTGCCCATTTATTACAATCCCATCCAGATGGTCTCCAGGGAGGCAGGCATGGTGGGCCTGGTGTCTTCTTGGTCCTTGACACTTGACACAGGGCTTCATACCGTCTGAAGAGGAAAGGACTGTTTCTTGCCCTGTCCCTCCACACCCTGCCCACCCCTCCTCTTGCTTTCCGCACCTCCTCAGTGAGGCGCTCCTGACCTTCACCCCCAGGTCCGAGCCGTCTGTTAGAGACGCCCACACTAAGTTGCGAGCACATATCACAGTTTGCAATCACAGACTCCTTTGTGTAATTAGCTGAGTAACGTCAGCTCTCCCATTAGGCTGTGTGTTCCCTATGGCTCTGCTCAGGGTCTTCTTGTTCACCTCTGCGACCTTGGAGTCTTCCATGGTGGCTAACACAGAGGATTAGAAACATATGGGATTGACACTATCTGGTCATTTTTGACCTGCCAAAATGACAGTTGCACGCGGCTCATTCCAAGTCCTCAATGCATGACTTTTCCTTCTGAAATTATACTAAACTCTGCTTTCCACCTAGAATTCTAGCAAAACCCACTCCCCTATGGGCACGACCACTTTGTGCCATAGAGAACTGCAAAGCAACAACTAAAGCCTGTGTACTCAACTGAGTCAGGCACACATAAAAAAATCCTCATCAACACCCACGCATCAGCTCCTTTCTCCTCTTGTCACACCCCTGTATCTGGACCAACCACCCTCCACCTGCTTCAAGAGCAGAGGCGGAAAAGGAAACAAGGTCTGTGGAATATTCTAGGGTGGGCGGTGGCTTGCTGTACCTGGCTGTAGAGGGTCATCACTGGGGCAAGCTGTACTTTTCTGTGAGCTTTGTTATTTCGTCCGCATGTCTTTGTTACTATTATAGGGGTCAGTTGTGTGAGAAAGCCAGGGAGCCTGGAGATTGTTAAGCACCAAATTCTGTTTAATATATATTTCATATGGGCATATTTCTTGCATCTAAAAAAAGTCAAATGCCATAACAATCATTTTAATATTCCACATTTCCTTTTTGTAGACTGTGTTTATTCTGTTACCGTCTTCACGCATACTTCCTATCTGTACATCTCATTTCTCAACCACCACTTGTTCCTCTCCCTGCTTTCTCCATCTCTCCACTTTTCTCCCCTCGCTGCTGGAAGAGAGAGCCTTTGGTCCATAGAAAGTATCCCAAACTTTAATCTACCGGCACTGTTTACATCAACAAGGAATTTTTCTTACTCACCCTTCAGCTATACCATGGGATCAACCCATTGCCCTCTTGACCTATTCTGGGAGTAGAATTCACAGTACACACACATTCCCTATGATGTTTTACCATGGGGGTTGGATCAGTGGAATACTTCCACTCTTCTCTGTTGTGTCTGATTCAACGTCAGTGCAATTTGAACCATGAGATGTATCCGGCCTGCCGCTATTTGTCAGGATCTGTTTGGAATGAAGAGGCCAGGAAGAGAGGCTTTAAATGAGCAAAATGAATGAAGGAGGAAAGAAGCCAGTACATAAACAACAGAGATTTCGCTGTGGTTAAGTGGGGGACTGTGATCAGATGGAAGCTGATTAATATTTTCAATGTTTATCAACGATGATTAGTGATGGGCTAATAGTCATGGGGAAGTATCTTCAGCCCAGAATCCTGGCAGCCCTGCTCCAGACAACAAATATCCAATGTGATTATCAGGCTAAGAAAACATATTCCATGAAAACCACTGCAGGTCTCACACAGTGATTTCACACTGTCAGCAAACCAAACAAGACACTAATTTGACTGATCAGGAGATCTCCATTTGCCCTGTCCTGAGTTATAATTGCTTTATCCATTCGAATATCCTCAGGATTTTGTAATTTGGGGATGGAGCTTGGAGAGGACCGTTTTCCAAAACTAATCTGTGAAACTACTCAAAGTCAGCTCGAATTTCACATTATTAGAAGATGATGTGACACCTTTGGGAGACAGGGAGGCACGGGGAGTAATGTATTTAGTAAATATTTCATTCTTTTTGGCCTCCTAGCATCTGAAGCCATTTTCTTTGTTCAGGGAATACCTACCTTATTTAACAGAGCCGGCTTCCTAATATGCAAGCTCAAAATTCCAGATACTTGCTTTCTGGAGTGCCCTTGCAGCCAATAGAGGGCCTCTACCTTAGGCATATGACCCTGGCGCTGCAGCTCAGGCACGCAAGCTCCAGACATTGATTTGGAAGCAAGTAACATATTAATGGAAAAACAGGGATCTTGCAAATGGCATTCTCACGTGGCTGTCAGCAGTCAGTGACTACATGGGGATTTTACAAGCAGCAGTGGCCTTAGCAGTAGACTCCTATGTCCAGCTTGGGTGATGTTGATGATGTGAACTGGGGTCAGTACATCCCAGTGGCGGCAGCCATGATCCCTCTGTGACACCACACTCATGGTGTGATTTGGAGAATTGTTCCTAACCGCATAGGCGCCAATTCTGGTTTCCCCAGACCTTTGGAGATTACATGAGCTATGATATAACCTTTAATAAATTAACCAGAGTTGATTTCTGTTGAATAGCTAATGCCTTGACTGATACAGAGCCAAAGATAGATCTGGGAGTGATTTGGCTATTGTATTCATTTTTTTTTAATTTTAATTTTTTTCCTTTTTCTCCTCAAAGCCCCCCGTACATAGTTGTATATTCTTCGTTGTGGGTCCTTCCAGTTGTGGCATGTGGGACGCCGCCTCAGCATGGTTCGATGAGCAGTGCCATGTCCGCGCCCAGGATCTGAACCAACGAAACACTGGGCCGCCTGCAGTGGAGCACGTGAACTCAACCACTCGGCCACGGAGCCAGCCCCTATTGTATTCATTTTTAATTGCTCTTTAACAAGTCAAACTTATTGGCTTAAAACAACAAACATTTATCATCTCACATGTTCCATGGGCTAGGAGTCAGGGCATGGTATAGCTGGATCCTCTGCTTAGGATCTCAACAGGCTGAAATAAGATCTTTGCTGAATTGCATTCTTATCAGAGGCTTGACTGAGGAAAGATTTGCTTCCAAGCCCCTTGGTTGTTGACAGAACTTATTTCCTAGCTGCTGTGGAATTTGTGGTGGCTTGTTTCATCAAGTCCAGCAAGAGAGAGAGTCTCCAACCTTTAGACATTCTTTTATGTGACCTGCCTGATTTGGTCAGGCCCATCTAAGATAATCTCCCTTTTGATTTACTAAAAGGCAACTTATTACGTGTTTTAATGGCATCAGTAAAATCCTTCCATCTTTGCCATGTAAGGTACTTTAATCACAAGAATAACATTCCATCATCTTTGCCATATTCTAATGGTTAGAAACAAGTGACGTGTCCTGTCTGCTCTCAAGGAGAAGGGATGATACAAAGGTCTGGGTCATTAAGGGTCACCTTAGAATTCTGCCTTTCACTATTATGTTCATACACATGCATTTTGGGCAACAGAATTTACCATTTCAAATTAAGGCTGATTGATAATAGGTTCCTAATAAAATCCTCCTGGTGAGATTTGGGCCATCCTACCTTGAAACAAGGATTTCTTTTTGAGTCAATAGACTGTCCCCTCAATTAGATGATGCTTTTGGTTCCAAGTTTATAAAAAGATGATATAATTTTGTTACATGGCTATAGATTGACTAGGCCTGTGCTTTGTTTGAATTATCATAGAGTAATTAATTTTTAAGTTATAAATTCAGAGAATCTGTTGGTGATTAGTAAATGGGAGCATAGCCTGTGATTGCCTGGATCTAAACTCCTCTACCCAGTTAATTTCCCTCAAAAGATGCAGGCCTCTTCCTTGAGCAGCTTCTGTTCCATGCAGTTACTGTTCCATATACTGGGACCTGCTTATGGAATTTCCATCCTCACTGGATAAGGCTGAGCCAGTGCTGCTCAAAGAGGGACCCCATAAGCTGCTCAAATGTTAACTCCCCTCCCCTCGCCCCCTACACCATGTTGACATCTTGACCTTGACTTCACCTTGACTTCAGTGTGAGACCTGGAATGTGCAGCCTCTAGCCCTTGCACTCTTCTGCTTTGAGAATCTGCACATTCTCCACAAGATGCAGAGGTGGTGGGAGTAAGACTGCTTTTGTTTTTTCTTCCTTCTGGTGAATTCATGTCCCCTGTCTAAAAGCCCACACAATTAGAACAAAATAACTTGTTCTTAGCTTTGCCTTCAGAAACAGAAGATTATTTTTTTAACCAGCCTAAAAATGGTGGGACACAGGAGTCAAAGTTGTTTTCTGAAGTGTGACAGCTAGTACAAAACATTAACTTATACTCTCAATCCTTCTGGACTTTCAAGACTGTTATTCATTAGGTGTGCGATGTCTGTATTTGTTTGAAAGGCACATGTGTGTCATTCTAATCTGTGTGAGAATTCATTCATTAAAATTTTAAGTATTCTTAGCCTGAGAGGGAATTCATTTTTGTCTTTTGATGAGAGTTTCTCTCGTATATGTTTTCGCTTCTCTACTCTACTAATTCTTCCTGTCATTAAAGGCAAATTCAAGTTTAATCTTAAAACAGACAAGCAAACAAACAAAACCTGTATTCTCCTCAATTCCCCACTACCTACTGCCTGGCTCACATTTTATCTTCACAGGTAAGTTCTTCAAAGAGTTTACAAAACTCTGTCTCTTCTTTCTTTATTCTCATTTTCTTTGCAATCCACATTGATCAGATTCCGCCTCTACTAATTAGTTGAAACTGCTTTAAAACTTGCCCCCATGACTTCCTGATTGCTTAATTAATGAGCATCATTTGGTCTTCATCTTTTGACACCATTGACCATTAGATTCAGGCTTCTTGACCCTCTTCTCTCTTGACTCTCAAAGACAACACTTTGCTGGTTTTCCCAGCTTTTTCTGTCTTTTTCTCAGTGCCCTCTGTCTTTTCTCCTCCTCTTCTTATGCCTGCCCCTAACAACTCCTTCCCCCTCCCCCTGAAACCTCGTGTTGTTATTCCATAGAATCATGACTTTGTACTTCTCTTCTTATGTTGCATGATCTTTGGGGGATTTTTCATATATTCCATTCTTATCAATCACATTTTTACCTATGACTTCCATCCCCTCCAAGAGTTAACTGCCACTTAAGCTTTATATAATTATTTTCTTGCTCTTCTTTATAGTTTTCCCATGTTTATTTACATCTCCCTATTAGTTTGCTAAAGCTGCCACACAAAATACCACAGACTGAGTGACCTAAACCACAGAAATGCATTTTCTCACAGTTATGGAGGCTGGAAGTCCAAGGTCAAGGTGTCAGCAGGTTTGATTTCTCCTCAGGCCTCTCTCCTTGGCTTGCACTGGCTGCCTTTTCGCTGTGTCCTCGTGTGGTCTTTCCTCTGCACAGATATCCCTGGGGTCTGTATGTGTGTCCAGCTTTCCTCTTCTCATAAGGACACCCGTCAGATTGGCTTAGAGCCTACCCTAATGGCCTCATTTGAACTTAATTATCTCTTTAGAGGCCCTATATCCAAATACAGTCACATTCTGAGGTGCGGGGGGGTTAGGGCTTTAACGCCTACATTCTGATCTTTTTGAGATTTTCATCTACTCTGTTCTTTTCAATCACCTTTTACCAGTGACTCCTTTCAACACCAAGAAATAACTGCTACTTAAATATTGTATAAATATTGTCTTGCTTTTCTTTGTAGCTTTGCCATATTTGTTTATATCCCTATATAATATTTTGTTATTTTTGAACTTTCTACATATAGAATCACATTGTGTATATGCTTTGGTGACTTGTTTCTTTCATCTAATGTTAGTTTTTAAAGATTCGTACATGCTGATGCTTGTAGTTGTATCTCAGCCATTTTTACTGTTATGTAGTATTTCATTTTATACACATATGACAATAAGTTTATTCACTTTATAAGCCTACGAATATTTATTTTTTCTAGTATTTTTGACTATTATGAATAATACTGCTATAAACATTCTGGCACATATCTCTCGGCACCCAAGAGTTTCTCTATTGAAGAGTAGAATTGAGAGATTGAAGGATATACACGTATTCAACTTTACCAGGTAATGCCAAAGTTTTCCAAATACCTCGAGTCCATTTAGTCTCCTTCTGTCGTAGGTTAGTTTACTTCACTCTACACCCTCACCAACACTGGGCACTGTCCAATGTTACAACTTTGCCCATCTACACTTCAATCTCTGACAATTTATGAAATACCAAATTAGGCCTATAATCCAGGTGATTTAATTTAATTTAATATTTTTGTCTGAGATATCCATAGTAATGAGATTAGAATATGGCTCAAGTCCTTCTGAATATATCTAGCTAATTGCCTATGTTTTCCAAAACACTTTTCATGGGCATATACAGTTTTGGATGATTCTGTTTCAAATAAAATTTTTTGGTTCAACTTAAAGAGACATGGATGTTGACAAAGTTATAATGGATAGCCGATATTTTTGTTTGTTTCCTATTCTTTTCTCAGAGGTCTTTGGAAACAGCTTAATAATGCAAATCCAAATGTTACTTTGGGAATAATTATCAGAAAAATGTTTATGAATTGGATAAGTAGACAGTTGTAAAACAAAACTTTTGGCCTAAGCCTTAATTCAGATAGGAGAGTATCCAAATGACTTAAAACTTCCATGTAGTATAAATTATTCAGTGGAATTTATTGCCAGTGGTCTGATCTTTTTTTTCCAGAAGCAGACTTATGGTGTAAACCAAAATAAGCTGCATTGTTATTTTCTAAAAGTTTTATGAAAAATGAAGTTGAATTTATGGCTCTCTCTCAATTCTGAATGCTGTCTTAAAGAAAACTATTAATTTACTCTGGTTTGTAACTTGGTATTTCCTATTCTGACTTATTTTTTGCCCTGGGATATTAGCATGTTTATTTGTCTACTTCTCAGATAACTACTATTAATGGTAATATCTCCCTATTTAAATGTTGTGACCAAGTAAAGTCATAAAATCAATCACATTTTCCCTTTTGTTCGTTTGTATTTTACAGCCATGTAAATGTCAACCTATACTTGAGTGATCCAAAAGGGTGGTGATGCTGATGAACTGTTCTGATAATAGTACCATGCATTGGATATGGGACTTTGCCATTTTCAAAGCACTTCCATATACAAGCGAGGTAACTGAGGTCAAGAGAGCTTAAGTGACTTGACCAGCTGCAGAGTGGCTATTTCTATTTGACAGCAAGTTACAGATCAGAGTAATGTTAGTAAGCACCAAGGCCAGAACAACAATCTTGTTCTAAATCCTTCACTGGTACATTTTTTCCTAACATTCTAGGCTATTCTAGTGAAGCTGATGAACAGCAGCATATTGGCAGATTCTATTTGATAAAAATTATTACCCCTTGGCTAAAGATTTCTTGGTGAAGTGGATGCTTTGGGGAAAAACAAAAGAGATTACTCCTACCATATACTACCATATACTTTTAGGCAAAAGTGTATTTTTCTGCTTTATCAATTCTCTGTTTTGTTTTGCATGGGCAGAGACGACCTGTATCTACCCATGACACAGAAATGGATTCATTCATTCAAGAATAGTTAAATATAAAGAGCTCTACTTTAGGAAAAATGGCAGTGTCCTGCCTTTTTGAAGTGCGAGATACTGCTGGGTAATGGGAGTTATAAGAATAAACCTCAAGATTGTAATACAATGGGATATATGCTAAAGTGTAAAAGAGCACAAAGAAATAATTGCTTTTGGAGGAGGAATGGGGTATCCAAATTTATTGCTGTGATATCATGTGGCCATAGTCATACTATGAGACCTCTACAGAAATGAGTGTTTCTTTAATAAGCTATTAATTTGAGCAAGGTGGTGTATATATCATATATACTCATATAGTATATATTATATGATATACTTGTGATGACAGGGGGTAGACCTGGGTGGGGCAGCAAAGCTGGAGAAGGCAAATCAAGGAAAAAGGGAGTTGAAAAGGAGGTAATAAGTGGGGGTTACTTCATCTGCCACTACATCTTCCTCTTCCTCCCTTTCTTCTTCCTCTTTCTTCTCTCTTCCACTTGTCTCTGCTGGGGCACAGATTTTGTGGTTTCTTTCATAGTCCTTGCCAGCTACTGTTGCACCAGATACTCTCCATTCATCACCTTTGCTGTTGGCCTTCGAAAACAAGCTCTACGGCACTGCTCTGTTTGCTGTCAAGAATGAACGGCTTGGGGTAGGAATGTTTCCCAGACGAGAGGTGAAGGGGTCAGTCTGGACTTCTGGACATTTGTGGTGCTTAACTTGCAGGCATGTCATGTGAAAGGGAGGGCGACCCCCGGTGCTTCTGACGGCAGTTTGTATACACACTGCCAAGCATGGCTCAGATCATGAGACTGCCTGTCAGGTCATCTGCTGTGAAATCCATTATGAAAAACACCCGGAAACTGATGCCTGACTTGAAATCCTTAGTTTACTAAATTGCAGAAATTATCTTTGGAAGGCTTTGTCACTTTTATATTTTTTTCATAAAAAAATAATGTTTGTGGTAATGCCTCATGCAAAGTGCTCGTTGAATGAATCTGTCACTGAAACTTCAATTCCAGATTACCACACTGCAAGATCTGCTATTATAAATGAAAACACATCTTTAGAAAGTTCACAACAGTTTGAAGTAGATGAGCTATTGAAATGCAATAGAAAAATCTACCCTTTACAGATTAGTCAAACAGTGATTGTAGTCCAATATGTAAACACAGTCTCACGTTATTGTCAGGGTAAAATGGTCCTTAATGTGCTATTCCAAGAGCAGGTTAGTATTACCTAAGCCTGCAAATAATGATATAAATTATCTTTAAGAATTCTTTGCTTGTGAGTATGGCATGGAATTCAAAAGCAAGTAGAAAATCATTGCATTACCAAACTACTAGACTTTCTTGATGAGTTTTTTTTTTTTTCTTTTTTAAATCTCTGCAAGCTCAAACCACAATTTACTAGAAGAATGTTACTGAGAATTTCTTAGGGGACCTTTAAAAATAGGTTTTATCGGAAGAGGCCTAAAAGAGCCACATCCTTGAGGTGACAAGATCAACTGTGAGGAAGCTGGTCTTGCCCCCAGGGCACTGTGCTGTTCCTAGGGGCATATAGAAGTCTCCTTTTTGTTAATTTAGTGTTGCTTTGGAAGATGATTATTTTATGGTATTTTACTGCTAATGTGAACTATGCTTTTTATAATAAAGAGAGTATTTACATAGTTTGCCAAATGGCAAGAAACTGTGTTAAGGAAGACGTGGGACTTATAATGTGGGAAGACTGAAGACGAGAACCTTGAGAATCCTGGACAAATAACTCAAAATCTTACTGTACTTGCAATTTTTCCTTCAAGATCAGTTATCTACAAAATTCTATATTGAGTGTGCTTATTCTCAAAACCTTGAAATGATGATTCAACTTCTGAAATTCATAGAGTTTGACATGGAAGGAGACAAAGAAGAAAGGAGCAGACATGAGAGGGAAGCTGAAAGTTCTTTTGTGTTGAGCCTGTCCTCAAACAATTGCCCTCTGAGGGGACATGATCATGGCTATTCATTCAGATTTCAAGGCTGCCCATGGCACGTATCACCACTGTACCTTTTTTATTTGCATAAAGCAATTACCCCCATGGTCAGTGGCTTCAGAGTTGTCTAGACAACATGCTTCAGATGGTATCGATGACCTCAGACACACCAGGCTAGCACTAAATTAGTGATGAGCAGAGCTGGAGGGATGTATTATAGTAGTTATAAACCATAAGAAGGTATTTAAATAGATAGATAAGACACATGCAAATCTGTTCATTGCCATGACAACCATCTTGATATAGGTTTTCCATATGTAGCAAGAAGGGCAGAGCAAAAGGCACTGGAAATGCAGGAACCTGTAATGAAAATGAACCCTGGCAGAGGATTAGTCCAGATCTTGGTCATTTATTAACTCTTAATAGAGCACAAACTTCGGTAGTAATATACTACTCACTGGGTCAGAGAACCATCATTTCCAACCCTCAGTACAGTTCTCAGCTATATAGTTACATCCCAGGTCCCAAATCTTCACAAATGGCTCTGGTTGATGAAAGAAATGAAGGAAAGAGGAATGTCAGTGCACTACTAAATACAAAAACTTTGTGCCCCCAAAGAGCCTTTCAGAGAAGGGTTCATCCAATACCCAAATGCATAATTGGTAGACATGCCTTTGAATGGTTTGTTTTATAGAGCAGAGAACCTAACAAATTCCTAAATAATTATATAATGAGTTGATATACTCCATCTCAAAGCAGGATGGTGCTTGTTCTTCTGCAACTACCTTGAGGGAGAAGAAAGGAAATATTATTTGCCTCCCTCCCTCTTTTGCATTTTTCTTTACTCTCTCTTCTCTTCCCTTCCCTCCCTTCTTTTCTCTAGCTCTCATTTCTCTCTTTCTTTTTTTCTTCCTAGACTTCTTCATTTCTTCTAAGTGCCAAAATAATTTCTGGGCCAGCTGCAGGCACTGGTGACCCTTCTGTGGCCTGGGAAGCTCCCTCCAGCGATGCTTTCTCCTGCCACAGCTCTGTGGAGTAAATTGAGTCCTGCCAATCATCTCATCCCAGCCTGTTTCACCCCGAGCATCTGCTCAGAGGGACACGACCAGGGTGGGAGAACATGAGTGTATCTCCAGCTCACGGAACATTTTCCTCTGCAGATCGCAAGACCCTTGAATCTTTTGAAATATAAATGGCAATTCTACTTGCTACTTAAGGCCAAAACTGGTACCGTCAGCGGCACGGCAGAGTCATTAAAATTCTTCAGTCAGATCTTTGTATGTGCAATCAATGTATGGATTCCTTTTGACACAAACTGGCATTTCAACACACAAGGGAACATTGGTGAAAACAAGCTGGTTTATTAATTAAAGTGATAATAAATAATTCCCCTAAACTTCAATATGTTTAGTGCAATCTTGGCTCAGTCATCCGTGTTCTGAGGCTATTTTAAAATGTGGACTTCTTTTGTGCTCTTTCTAGCATGAAACCAAATCAAAGCCAGAAAGACCCTTTTCCATCACAAAGTAACTTACATGCTAATTTGATGGTAACCCTTATAAGCCAAACTCTACAGGATATTATTTAAATATGGTTTGTTTAAAAACTATTTCAGCGGCAACTTATTCTAGAAGGAGGCAGAGACAAGAAATGGTTAAACAACCAGCAGCTTTCAGCAAAGCACAATTTAAAATCTCGCTCATCACATTCCACCTATCCTTTGGAAAACATTGTAACTTTATAGAAATTGAAGACTAACCACAGCCCCCAAAACTGTTGGTATTAACACTGTAGGGCATCCTGTGCGCTGACGTCTCAGTTCCTTATCCAGAATACGTGTTCTGTCTGACAAATTTTGGGGGTGTTGTTTTGCCTTCAAGATATTCAGATGTTCCTTTTTTGACATCTGGGGTTTTAATTAACAGTCTTCCCGTGTATTTAAAGCAAAATGAACTTGGTCTGGTCTGGACAATGCTGTGAAGCATTTTTATTTATGAACGCCATCCCTGCCATGTTAATTTGTATCACGTTTCTGATTTATCCTAAAAGAACACATTACACAGTGGATTTGGAGGAGTTAAAGGGAATCTACAGGGTGACTTCAATCTTTATGTCTTTATATACTGGAGGGCATTTTACTGCACCTCTGCACTGCTCTCACTACACAATCATTTTCTGCTTTAGAAATGTAGCCATTTGGATCAATAGTCGCAGGACGATATATTGTACTTCTGATGGGGGCCTCCCAGGACAGTTAGGAAGCACTGTGGTGATTTCACCAAATGCTTGGCTATACTCTGAAACCTATTTTTTAAAATAAAGTTAACATAACATTCACAGAGTCAAATTTATAGGCTCTCCAATGAAATTTTACTTACTCTACTTACAGATATTAAAATAAAATTAGGAAAAAATGAGGGCAAAAGATCATTTTGCAGCTTGAAAAACAGAGATTTTTTAATGGGACGCCAGCGCAGTCGCAGCGAGAGAGAAGTAGCTGTCTTTTGGAATTTGTAGCTGCTGCTACCAAACACTGAGATTTTGGGTTTGGCGTCTATTTCTAGCCATTGTGATGACTGTACACTTCTAATATTGGAAAGAAAAGGGGGGAAAAATCCCTGAGATGGCCACAGATGTTTGCAGAGTGCACAGAAGATGGAGCGAGCAAAGATGTAAAGAAATTATACGTCTCTTAAAGTGTTAACAAATGTAGGCTGCAAGTTGAGGATTTTACTGTAAATTCTTTATCTATAAACAAACTGGGTTATCACAGCTGTTTATTGTACTGCCAGCCCTGATTCTAACCTTTATGTCTTTATTGCTTACATACCATTCCCTTGTTTATGCGTCTGTACCATTCGGTGCCCTTGAACTTGGTCCCTCTGAGCCCCGACCCCTGCGTGCTTGCTCACTCACTCCACTCACGTCTGCAATCAGTAAATCTGAGACAGGCCCTGGCTGATAGCCGAGCTGCAGTAGGGCAATTAACACAGAACTAAAGTGTCATTCCTGGCAGGGTGTGGAGAGTGGCAGACCGCAGATGACAGTTCTCAGTTCTGAAGCTGTGACATCCAGGCCAGACCTGGGATTATAGGGAACAAGGGGAAAAAAGGAAAGGGGGGCTGTATTTGGGGGGAGAGAGTTCCTCAAAGAAAAGCGCTGAGTGGCTTCTCTTTGAAGAATTGTTTATTCCCTGTATCAGATTCCAGCTGTCTGACCAGTTAATTGGATGAATACCTAGAGGAAAACATTCTGTGCACTAAGTGAATTGGGGAAAATGGGCATCTTTCTTTCTCTTTAGAAGGAGAAAGTGCTTTTTCTTTAAAAAAAAAAATCACCAACTCTCAATCACCTTTTAACGGTGTTCCTGCCAGACTTAGATTAAAAAAAGGAAAAGAAATATCTTTTATTAAGTGCTTGCCTCCCCCCACCTTTTTGCCCACTCACGGTTTCCCCTGCAGCCACCTACCTGCTCTGGCTCTGATATCTTAATAAAGTTAGTGTTGAATAAAAGCAGAGCACCCAGGCGGCTGCATGCTGAGTCGTGGCTTCCTTTTTAGCCCCTTCCTCTAGTAGCTCTGGAGACCCTCCTATGCAATGCTGGAAAGCTGTTCTCAGGCACCCACAGTCCCGAGGTGTAAGGGGTCCCCAGGCCACCAGGAGGCATCATGGATCCTGACCTTGGACATCCCGGTGTCAGCTTCTTGGGACTCTGCAAATCAATTTTGAGAACAAAGTCAGCCCTTCCCAGGGTTTGAACACTCTCTCTCCCCTCCTTCTTCCCACTCTAGGCCTTTGCCTACTATTCTCCTCAATCATTTCACCTTTTCATGGGATTGCTTCTGATTGTTAGGAAACTGTATTTAGTAATAGCAGCTATCATTTATTGAGTATTTAATTGATATAAGATGTTCTATAGACTGTATCTTATTTATTTCTCATCAAGAACAATGAACAAAGAAAAAAACCAAAGCTTAGTTATTCTCACCACATTCCCGATGAGAAAGCTGAGCTTCACAACAATCAAATATCTTGCCCAAGGTCAAATGGCTAGGAAAGGAAGAACCAAATTTCGACCTACGGTGATGCCAGAAAATATGTCGGAAGCACTGGACCTCTGTCTCAGCTCTATTCTGTATTGGCTGCGAGAGCTTGGCGCGACCCCTTAACCACTCTGTGTCTCAGTTTCCTTATTTGAAAATGGGGATATAAACCTAGCAGGACTGTCGTGAGGATTCAGCAAGTTGATGCTGTATATGGGAAGTGCATGGAGTAGTGTCTAGCACATCCTGAGAGTCCTACAGATATTGTTGTTGTCATCATTGTCATTATCCTGTCTCCCCGAGTGTTTATAGTGAGGAGGTGAAGGGGTTAGCAGAATGAGGAAGTCAATGGGGTAATTTGCCCAAAATAATTTGCAATCTACAAAAGTAAGGAAGAAGAAAAAGAAAGAAAAGAGAATTTTTGAACATAAGAGGGTTTACTTGTGAAGTACCGTGCAATCCCATCCAAGTAAATGTAGATGATCCAGCAGTGCACTGAGTTCACACAAAGGACGGATTGTCCAAAAAGAGCTCCTAGGCTAACTTTTTCACAGTAATGATTTGTTAGTAACACAGCTGATAATGCTTTGGCATGACTGTCTCATGCTGTATGGTCTACTATATGGTTGTGAAATGAAGGTAAGCCTTTCAAACACCACCCCATGAACATGATATCTGGGAATTAGCATCTTGTCCAGAAGATAAGATTCAAGTCCTGAGTATATATATTTGATAATGTGATGCTCCATATTAGCACTAAAATAGGCTTTAGAGACCTTTTTAAGGATGAGGCAATGGAATAGCTAAGTGAGATGATGGCTTTCCTATGGCCAGGGGTAGAGTCCAGTTACGCTACCTCCTGGTTCAGCACTTTTCACAGCACGCCACACTGCACCACATCACCTAAGTATTTTCTACCAATAGGTAGTACTCAGGAAGCGACAGGAGCGCTCAGTAATCATTACAATATCAAGATTGGTGTCATGTAGCACTCAGAGTGAAAAGAAAATAATTATTAGTTACTGTTCTGTAGCGAAACTAGGTGAGAAATTCTGATTTTAGCATTGTTAAAGACTACTCCTTAAAAAAACAACACTGCAAGGAATCTGCCCTCTATGCACGTATTTGTATTTGTGTTGGTTATTGCCTTTGAAGCATTCTGCATGTGGCCCCTGGTTTAACTGAAGGGCATCAGAAGTGAACATCCCTTTACCTCATCCCTGTGCCTCTGTTCATTCCACTCTGACTTTTGTATGTTTCTCCTCTTGTTCTATTTTCTCAACACTCAATAACACTTTCCCACATCACCTACTATGGGACTCTATTTCCTTGAAAACTGTTAGATGTTTTTCAGAGAAAACATTTCTGTGACTAAGTTTGGGGAATTCTGAATGGTTTAGGGACTTCTTAGAGACTCATACAACCCTTATTATATTTGAATTATAAAATGATGCAAAGGAAGAAAACTCTCTAATTTTACTTGACCTAGCTTTGCCTAAACTTATCTAACCATAGAATTATTTTCTTGAATAACAGTATATTACTATAGAAGAACTGTTTGCTGAATTGTCTGCATCCAAACACAGTCAGGGGAAGGAAAAGTGTGGATCATATAGGACACAGAAGAGGCAAACCACTTCTGCTCACATGCCACTGGTCACACCTAACCACAACGGAGGCCAGGAAATACAATTCAGCTGGTCCCCAGGAGGAAAAGAAACTGCATCTTGGGAACAGTTAGTTTTTGCCGCAAGTATCAATTGATAGCATCTTTCAGAATGACTGTTCTACAATCTAGAGACTGAGTTCTACGCCACATTCTTTTACCTTCTTGAAGTCTGACTGGAAGTTCTCTAAATTTCTTCTAATTTTAGCACCTACAAGTATGTCTTTTAGGTATGCTTGGTAATGCAGCAGTGTTTCTGCCGTCATTTGATTAGTGAAAGAAATGTTCTGATGGATCTTATTTTTCTTAATTACAACATTGAAGAATCAATATTAAATCTTAATTCCGAAGTGGAAGGGAGGTTAAGTGGCTCCGACACAGACCTTTCTGCTGTCTGGGTTAACATAGCGATAGGGTTTAGAGATTTGGGAGGAATGGGTGCTCATGACCCGTTTGGCAGTCTTTCTTCTAAGTCAGATGTCTCAAACCAGCTTTGGACCAGTAACGGCTCACACTCAATTCATGGTTGAATTGTCTGATGAATATTTGAAACATTGATGTCCTGTGCTTTGAGTTGAAGAAACATACTCAAGGTTTGGAGTTTAGGCAGGCAGGAAGCAGCCTGGCATGTTGGTGTGGAAGTTCTGAAGCCTGGCTTGCTTTTCGTCCAAGGCACATGTTCACTTATTAGCCATGGGGGTATATCATAGGGCTGCGTGAAGGTAGAACCAGGATTTTTCTGGAAGAGAAGTAATGCATCTATTATAGCACTGTGACATCTACAGACATGATATCCCAGAGCTCTGAATCTTTCATTTGGATCTAGAAAATATAGTAAAAATTGTTTCACTAATAGTTGTATTGACCATAATTGAACCTCAATACATGTAAAATAAATGATTTTGAAAAGAAAAATTATGTCTCTCTGGGCCCCCTAGGATAAGTTAATTAAAAAATCTATCTTGAAAAGTTTAACTCTGATCAGTTCATAACCATCCCATTTGTTGAGTTATGATATATCTTTGAAATAATCTAATTTCCTAATTTTATAGGAGAGAAACTTAAAATCCAAAAAGTGGCCTGGCTGAAATTGCTTTTAATTTATGCCAGAATTGATCATTAACGTCATGGGTTTAATGGAATCGCCCAATCTCTAGCTGATCAATTATTTCAAAATATTTAAATAACCCATTTACATAGCTATTTACTTAGCAAAGGTAAATTTACAGAACATCGTGAATTTAGCTTATTTTTTTTCTGAAACTATTTCTTGAGTGCTGCGATAGGTGCTGGATTTATATCCAGTAATAACAAAAGGAAGTCAGAGGTTGCTGTGAGGAATAAATGAAGTAATAAGGTGTGCACTTAGACTAGGCTTCGGTAAATAGTAAATGATCAATAAATGTTTGCTGCTGTTGTCCTCGTCATCCTTGTTATTCCTGCTTTTATGGAGCTTCGGTAAAATAAAACATTCCCCTATTTGGTTTTTACCTTATAAAATCTCATTCACTGTTCTTGTGGCTTCAGGAAATTCAGCTTATTCCATGAGGAACCCTGACACAAGCCCAGTATTCTTCGTGGACTTCATTCCTTTGTGATTCCAAGCCAGAGTCTGTTTGGCAAGATGCTTTCTGGGAATATTTACAGTTGGCAGGTGAGCTGGAGCAGGCAGATGATTTAAGCTCTATAAGCTGTTTGTATTAATACTTTTACTGTTTTTTTCCTCAATTGACTAAGTTTGCAGTGGAAGCAGCTACTAATATTTCCAGCAAGAGACAAGAAAGGGGGGAGGTGGAGAGAGAAAGAGAGGGAAAGGCTGATACAAATTTTTAAATTTATAAATGCTGGGGAAGTGCTACTGCTGGTGTTGCAGGGACAATGAAAATGAGTGAGATCCATCTTTGTCCTTAGAGGACTTGGCCATCTGCTAATGGGGATCAAGAAAGTGCACAGATAAGAAGACACAAAGTCGGGATGGGAGATGCATGAAGGTCTGTAAAGGAAACAGAAACAAACTCTGAAGGGAAATCAGGAGACAGAGGCCACTCGCCTTTGAAATCATCAAGAGCAATGACTATGGGGCCAGAGAAGGAAGGTGTTGAACTCATGATGAAACAGCCCTTTCCCAATCTTCTAATAGCACAGAGTTTTCGCTTGTTTGCTTGCTGTAAAATATATGGCCCAAATTGCCTATTGTTATATTAGTATTTATTTGCTGATCACTGAAAGTACACCCTGTGCCTGAGGGAATTTCTTTCAAGTATTTCGGGGAAGACATTTCAGGTATAACAAAGCGGTGAAGGTGTGCAAACTCATTGTTAGGAAATGTAAAGCTACAATGCTGAGCAAAAATGAAGGATTCAAAGGCATTGGGAGTGAGGAAGATCAAAATACAGATTGAAAGAAGGGGCTTATTCTCTGGATAGGGAGAAGTCCTAGTGCTTTGGAAATTTTTACAAGTATGCTTACGTTCTCAAAGTTGGTGAATAAAACTGTTGAAAAAAATTATCCGCTAAAATAGGAAGCAACCTAGATACATTTTGTTTAAAATATATGATCAACTCCATTAGTCAGTGCTTGAGAGTCACAGGGTTTTCCTCCACACAGTGGTCATTGCCAGCCAGTAATTCACTCCAAATAATTATACCTTTAAGTCACCTGAAGAAATGGGCAAAGGAGGGTGCTCAGTTGATATCAGTTGTCTGTTTTAGAGAACTAAATCAAATGACTTTGATTCTCAGCCAGACACATTTTTTGTTTGTTTTCTGTTGTTTGTCTCCATTCTTGATGATTGCTAATTGTTTATTTCAACTAGATTAAACTCCATTCTTGAAAAAAAATAATTTAATACCCCTATTAATTTTCTCCTATCGTGAGGATTATGTTGATAGCATGAAAAGCATAGTGTCTACACATTTCCAACCATCTGAGTATTCTGCACTATTAGACAACTCAATGCTTTTATCTTTTATTCATTCATTCATTCATTCCTTCATTCAAATATCCTTGATTATTTAGTATGTGCCAGATAATCTTAAATCTTGGAGATGAAAAGATTGCCAAAGACATGTGCTGGTCATCTTTGCTACTCTTCCAGATTCACCCTCTCCTTTCCCTCTCCTTGCTATATATCGTGGAAGCTGATCCTTATGATCACTATCAGCAGGCTCTTTTGAGCTCTGAGACAATGGGATGCACTGGAAGGAGAGAAAGTTTGGAGTGCTTTTTGCCCCAGCCCAGCTCTGCCAGGTTGCTCTGTGTGAGTGTGTTCCACTGAAGGGCAGGCTCCTTTCAAGAGGTGCTTTCCATATAGCTACTCTTTCTACGTTCTAACACCTGCTCCTGCCCTCAGCCCCTTTGGGCCAAAGGGTCTTAGAGAAACACCACTTCCGGTCCCCTGATACTGCACCATTCTTTTTGGTTTCCTTAAAACAAATTTTAAATAGTCTCTTCTTAAAACTCTGCTCAAATACTCAGTTTGAGAATGGACTCTGTTTCTTTCCAGGACTTCAACTGATACACCGTATTTCTTCCTTCAAGGAATTGATACTGGTGGGTAAGAGTAAATCCTGAATGAACACCTCTTAATGTTAATAGTTACAAATTTTCTAGACTTCACTGGATTCAGATAGTTGCTGTGGTGGCCCAACTGATAAAAATAACCTTATGACACCAACTCTTCTTCTGTTGCAAATGTGCTCATAGAGTTTTTTCATCATTTCTAGATGCAAAGATACTTCCTGTCAAGCATTCCAGCAGGATCTTAATGGTTATAAATACTCTGTAACTAAAAATGCCCTTTCTTTTAGAATACATAACAAAGACATTACAATGGTTTACACGGTTTGGAGCAGGAGTGTCACGTAAGGCTATGTGTGTGTTCTGATCTCCAGCTCAGCTTCCAGCCTGTCTAAATAAGACCCATTGTAAAAATCCATTCACCATGTCACATCTTTTCATGCCCGCATTCTTGCACATCCACATATACTTAGGAAACAATGAAAAATCCACGTTGGCTTTCCTTTTCCCATTCACAGTCTTTTCTCACTTACTGTTTTGTTTCCTCTGCTGAAGACATGAAATCTCTTCTGTGTTCTGCATGGAATTCTAACAATTTCTCACATGGTTTTCCTGTTCTCCTTAGATTTTTCCCCACGTTTCCCTTTTATCTTTTTAAAAAGATGAAGTCTTCCTAACTAAAGGCAACATTCAAGGTAACTTTTTAATTCCATAGATCCTGAATGACTATTAAGATATTTTAACATACAGCAAAGATGTATTATTTTTCACATTATCCTTGATTTCCTTCTTCATACAACCCAATATTCTATTTATTTTTTTAATCTCCTGTATGTGAAGTCAACATATTCTTTGAGCTGTCGACGGTGGCATCTCAATTTCTCTCTTGAGAGGCTGTGGGTAATTCAGAAGCCATTAGTGTGCTGTGTATGAGTAGTTTGAATTGCTTCTTCCTCTGCATCTTACCTTGAACTTACTACACTCAATTCCATTCACCATTGTGGAGCTTGGTTACTTAACTGCCTTTGGTCTTTCTGAAGTTCTTCCCACCCCTTATTCTTGACTACATCTATGTTTAGTATCTGAATAATGATGTGGTTTTGATAAATCTGCTGCCCTGCTGTTCACCTCATCTTTCAGGTTGTTAATAAACTTATGAACACCAGTGCCATTTATGATCCAGAGACCATCAACTAATTTCTGAGCTGATAACTAGTGATTTCTCTCAGCATTCTTTCTTTTAACCAGTTTTTAATCCAATGCTGTTAGAATTCAATGACATTTTCTAAAAAGATGCCAAAGAGTCAGTTAAACTCTTATTACCCAGTGAAAATAAAAATAGTTGACAATTTATTAAGAAGACACAATCTACATATTCTCCTCACTTACTATTCTATAGCCTCTTTTGAATCATAGCCCATGGCCACACTTTACAAAAGTGAAATGAATTATTTCCCAATTATTTCTTCTTTTTGAAAAAAAAAAGACATTTAAAAATTGTTAACAGGTAAGGCATTATGGGATATAACTTAATATTAAATGCAATTTGCCAATCTGTTGAGACTTACAAACTACTCATTATTGAATATTTATTGAATACACTGTCCTAGGTACTCTAGGGCAGATGAAGAAGCTTAAGGCTTCATTTCTTACTTCTTTGAGGGGAACTAAGACAAAAGCAAAGATTTAAACATGAGCCTATAAAGAGTTATCTAAGAATACGTGTAGTGGTATGACAGGATTCCAAAAGATGAATTATAAGTAATTTTATGTTTAATTGTCAAATCAATGTTAGAAGCAATAAACACTAAGGCTTCTCAGAAGATAAAATCTTATTTGACTGGTTTCATGGTGGAGTGGAAAAAGCATGGGCTCTGGAATTTGTCTTTGGCTTGAATTTTCTCTCTGGGTAACCTCTGGGCTCATTCATCTAACTTCCTACTTCAGATTGTAACTTAAGTGGCTCACAGTTGATGCAATGATGACTTGTTTAGAATTAAACTTTTGATTCCACTGGTTGTTTCCTTCATCCACTTTCTCTCAGCCTGTCATATATCAGTAAATAAATCTACGCTCCCAGTGACTCAAGTTAGAAATCTAGGAACTATCCTTGATTCCTTCTCTTTCCTTACAATCCTCACATTTACCACCTCAGCAAATTTATTACGTTTAGCTCTAACATATATCTTTAAATTTAATCACTTTTCTGTCTTTTCCATGCCCTCACCCTAGCCTGGCCACCATCGTCTCTCATCTGCATGTAGCAATAGCCTCCAGCGTGCCTTCCCACTTCTACCCTCACTCCACTCACCCACCTGACATCGGGCAGCCACTGTGATCGTCTGAAAATTCAAGTTGTAATAAATTTATCTTTTGATTAAAAACATTCAATGACTATCACTACACGTAGCAAAAAAAAGCCCCATCTAAACTCGTTGTCAAAGCAGGGTCCGCCAGGATCATGTCTTCCTCCCTAATTCCACTTGTGCTGCTCTACTCTCCTCACACTCCACCACGCTGCTCTCACCTCAGATTCTTGAATCTGCCAGTCTCATTTCTGCTCATAATCTTTACACAAATTGCCTCTGTCTAGAGTATTCTTTATCTGACTTGCTCCTTTTACTTTAGGTCTTAAACTTCCTTAGAGCAGACTTTTTAACCCCACGATTGAAGTTCCTTTTATTTTCTTCTGTATATTACTTTTCCATTTTTTTCTTGTATTTATTTCCATTATTTTTCATAATTTCTTTCTCTTTCTACTCCATTGAGACATAATCTTCAGGAGAGAAGGAACTAGATTTGTCTTGTACACTGTTGCATCCATAGTACCTAAGGTATAGTTGGTACTCAGTAAGTATTAGTTAACTGAATAACTAAAGAATAATAAAATAAAATTCTTATCGCTCCCATTCTAATTCATTTGGACAGCTGTCACAATTTGCAGTTTATATTAGCATTCCTCTTAAGTTTTCTAACTTAAAGTTCATTTTTGACCCCCAATTCTCCTCATATCTTAATTGGAAGATCTTTGCATGTGGACAACGATGGCAAAGGAGGTCAGACTGAGAAAAAAAAAATCTTCTTTAGCTTTCTGAAATGAGAAGTTTAGGTCAAGCTTAAAGTAAGTGATGTCAGATTAAGAATATTAAGTAAAAGCAGAAAGGCAGTGAAGATAAAATTGCATTGCGCGAATATGAGCCTCAACCATTTCTTTGAGGTAAGCAGGATCTCAGCTTAATGTTTACA
The DNA here is from genome assembly GCF_041296235.1 of Equus asinus. Taxonomy (NCBI): domain Eukaryota; kingdom Metazoa; phylum Chordata; class Mammalia; order Perissodactyla; family Equidae; genus Equus; species Equus asinus. Next base: position 52,535,448 of record NC_091795.1, read on the forward strand.
CTAAAATTGTTCTATATGTGAGCTGGAATGATGTCATAGTATCTTTGTACAGAATACGAGAAAGTTCTCAGAATCTTTCTGATGGGTTTCAGCATTCGTCTCCTGAAGAAGAGGGAGCGTGTGGAGTCGCAACAATAGAGAAGCCGTGAGGGAAAATGGATTCTTCTAGTTCAGTGAAACTGTGTGTTGGTAGCTGAACTGCTAACCCTACATGCAATTTATTATCTACCAAACCACGCTGTTTTAATTACCGATCATGTGTCTTATATTCTTCTATAGAGTTTCACCTAGAAAGGGAAGAAGTCACTGAAAGTTACAGAAGTCACTTTTGTAAATTAAAAGAGACTTGTAAATCCCAGCTCAATTCCTGAAAACGTGAATCTGCTATGAGACCCCATCCTCTTCCACTTGGCATTGTCCTGGCTATCGCCTCTTTCAGAGGTTTTTCCTTTTCCATTCAGTTTTCCCAAGGTCTCAGCAGACTCATGTTGTAAGGAGATGACATCCAAGGGTATCAAGGTAGAGTTAGAGTGTGACCATAAAAATTACAAGGTGCAAACACACACTGCAGGCTGGCTGCTTGTTTATCGGCAACACCCAGAGACATCACACGCAATCTAATCTGCAAACCACCTAAATGCAAGTTGTCCCATTGGCCAGCTCAGGTGAAAATGAAACAGCTGTTTAATTTAGCTTTAATGGAAGAAACTCATATCCTGAATCTTTGATGTCTTTATTACCGTTGCAATTTCTTTATTTATATTGTGGTTATTTGACCTTCCCTGGGATCACTGTATTGTTCTACAACTGTGTTTTTTCAAATGTATGGCACGCATTCTGGTAGGCTGGGTAATGATTTTAGGGGATACTTGGGTGAATTGAAAATAATATAAAGGTGATATATTTATTTCCAGGTGTATTAGAAAATACATGTATAGCCCTCAAATTTGTGATTTATTCCTCAGAACAAAATTAAGCAATAAATGGGAGTTGATTTAAAGTATTTTTTGTGAAAAAGCAAATAATAATACAAATAATACTCAGGTCTGGACAAAAATTATGAACACGGTAAGTGACTACCTAAATTTTGGGAAGCATGGTAATATTCCCTAGTCATAAACTATCTTGGTTTATGACAAGGATAAAGTAGGTTGATAAAACACGTTGAGCAACTTCCCTCTCATCTGGTGACCTGGCAAAAAAGAAGGTTTTGCCTGGATGGAACCCCAAATGAAAATCTTTGCAGCAAAAAATGCTAAAAATGAGAGGGGGAATAAAAGAGGCTAGGATGGGAGAGCAAAAAGGGGGGGGAAGCTTGAAACTGGGGTTCTGGTTGTAATAGTGCTGTTGTGTACCAGGCCGATAAGTGGAGGAAATACGGTTTTGGAACCTGGACTACTCAAACCTTTAAAATCTCCCAAGAAAAGAGCTTCGGTGGGTCTGAGACTATGCAATCACCAGCCCCAACTGAATGCTTTATTGCCGTCTGGAAGTGTTTATTTTCTGAACATAAATTCAGGGGACAGATTCAAGGCATGTCTAGAAATAAAGCATATCATCATGTGAGCTGAGCTGACAAGGACAATTTACTGTACCCTGCATTTGTTCTGGGCCAATCGGAGGAGAGCTGGTGATTAACATGCTAAAATCCCCGCTGTTCAGTTCTGATTGTCCCCTCACTGAACTTTGGAGTGGCGTGGATTAACCCTTGAAGGACTCCAGTGTAGAGCCCAGAGCCCACGAAGGGACACTTGCTCCACCCAAGAACACATGTGCAGATGGCATGTTCCTGTAGCAACAGGCTGGCTGCTGATCCCGTGCCTTTGAGGGACTGGGAAGGAAGGGGTGGCCTTGAGCTAAACTGTTTCCTGAAGGCTTTTGCTGAGAAAGCTGAGGTTTGGGATTATTGGTTAAGTTCCCATTTGATTCTGCAGTAATGATGGGCAAAGTGTCCATGCTGATCATCTGACCAGGGGCTGCAAGCCAGTAAATTTAGACAGGCAGGAGAATACACTGTTTAAGAGCATGAATTCCAGAGTCTCGTACAGCTGAATCTGAATCGCAACCCCTCCATTTAGAGCTATGCATACATAAATTCTTAATCTGTCTGACCTTTTGTTTCTTATTTACAAAGGAGAGCGAATAACACCAATCTCATAAGGAAGCTATGAGAATTAAATGAGATAATGTGTGAGAAGTGTTTGGCTTCATAAATATTGTGTCTCATAATTGTTGTAACTTATTAATTATTATTGTTTTGTTCACATGTTGAGCAATAAGGAACTGAAAGGGACATTTCTGCTATTTTCCTAGAGGCATAAGCGTTCTTTTACATACCATTTTTAGAAAACCTAATCTCAGCTATAGGTGGCAATGTTTAATCCACTATTAAAGTGTACAATTTTGAGATCTTTTTCAAACCTTAAGGACATTTGATTTAAAGAAAAGCCACCTTCAGTTTCAAAACACCTCAACAGAGTAGATTTTAGACTAGCATATGGAGGCAAATTCACAGTCAGAGAGTTTGCAGTCGCTCTGGTGTGAGTCATATTAGAAAAAGGAGCCTAGAGTTCAGTTTAAGTTGCAAAAAGGAATTGGCTATGGTGCTTCGATACATTTGAGATTAAGATTTCAGGAAGTGTTCCTTTCTATCATACAAATGACTAAACGCTTAAACTTTGAATGCGTTCAGGACACGAAGGCATTTTCTATCGCTTCTGTTTTGGATTCTCTTCCGCAGCTCTGTCCCTTCTGCCTCTGGCTCTTTGCTCTAACAAGGAGCAAACAGCAGCAATCAGATGGGGAAGAGGAAGAATCACGAGGAAGCGTTCGTCTGAAAGGACATAACTCGGCATAATTTTTCCTGAGAGACTTTTAAGCAGCCTACTGAGTTACTGGATAGACAATAAGGATTTTAGAAGTACAGATGTTATCTTACTTAACATTAATATTTGGTCCTTAAACATTCATCTGAGAGACAAAGAACAATTTCATTGAAGTATTTGGGGGGGGAAAAGTCCACAACTCTTTGTTGTCTATTTTAATGGTTCTATAAATATACATTTTCACGGCAAATTTATTTGTGAGCTTGAGAGTATCCAGGGAACAGTTTTTCTTTTTTCTTTCTTTCTCTCCTTCCTTCTTTTTCTTTGTTTGCTTGTTTGTGTTTCTTTCTTTCCTTCTCTCTCTCCTTTCCTCCCTCCCTCTCTTCCTCCCTTCCTTCCATCTTTCTTTCTTTCCTTCTTCCTTCTTTCCTTCCTTCCTTCCTCTCCTCCCTCCTTCCCTCTGACTTTCCTCCCATATATCTTCTGGCTTTACCTCTCTGTGAAGATGAGGCTACATTTCAAAATATACTATTGATTACTCTTTATTTTCAATTTTGCCTCATCTTGACTCAAGATCTAGGCAACACAAGTGGGATTCTAAAGCCTAGTTTTGTGGGCCTGTTGCCAATATCATTATTTATGACATCTGAGATAGTGAAATATTTCTCAACTATCTATATAACTTAATAAGGCTATTATTGGAAATAAACAAATGGGGGAATTAAAAAACTGTCTAAGTGACACATTTTATTTCTCTCACAGATAACTTCATATATTACTGCTTCTGTTTAATAGTTAATGCTCTGGTTTTTAAGATATTAACAGTTTAGTCTTTGTCCTGCCCAATCCACTTTCATAATGAAAAGCTCAGTGTGTTCTATGGGCCTTGTATCACTTTCACACTAATTGTGATAAAATGTTCAGTATAATGCGGCAATAAATATTTGAAAATTGGGCAGAAGAAATGTGGGGAAAGTACTTTGTGCTTTTAATTGATATGCTGAACAACACTGGTTGTAAATAGAACTAATGCATTTGATTTTTTTCTTTTCTAGATGTGATTTAAAATTTGTGGTTCCTAAAATAACTCAGATTGGTTATTAAAACTCTAGATAGAGTATCTGTGTCTATGTCAGCTGACTTTGCTTTCTTTTTCTCTAAAAAACAATTTACTCATAATGAAGTCAACTTAGTGACCAAAGTTCATTGAGATTAATATAAAAGTTTTCCTAAAATCTGGTTCCGCATGACCTCCTACTCCCCCCATTTTTTTTCCTTACTTTTCTGAAGTTTCTTTTCTCGTTTTGCCTGAGTCAGTTATATTTTCCTGAATTAATCTCAGGTCTGAGAGCCACTGGGCATCTTTCACTTTTATGTAACATCAAAATTATAGGCTGAGTTTTAAGTCTTGGAACTGTGCTACGTTCTAGCCACTTATTCTATTTGGTTCTGTATATTTATGTATGTCTTTTTCAGGTTAAGAAAGATCTTTTGATGGCTTCCTTATTCTTTCCATTAAAATTTTACTACTTGGAATTTAGTGGCAGCCTCACAGCTATTGAAGTCTTTTCCCAGAGGCCATAGTATTCTAGATGCCCAATACCCTTCGGGATTTCACTGCCTACTTCTCTGACCTCATCTGCTACACCACCTCCACAACTCCCTCTCCCACCGACTTTTGCACCCACTGACCACACCAAGCTACTCATATGCTCTCTGAAGCCTCTGTCCTTGTCCTGCTTTGCCACAACTGCCCCTTTGTTTCTTTAAGGTAGCTCAGAAGATGTCACATCCCAATAGCCTTCCCTGACACTCCAGGTGAAGTTAGGTTTCCTAACTCACTGAGATCATAGAGCCCCATGTGCAACCTATCCCACTGTACTGGAACGACCTGTTTACTTGGCTGCCTTTTGCATCTGACTGGGAGACCCTTGAGGGAGAGATCCTGTCTTTGAGCCTCCATATCCTCAGTACTCAGCAGAGCACTTGGAAACGGTAGGATATCTTTTTTGGTTGAATGAATGTATGAAAAAGCATATACTGTGATTGAATGAATGAATTCTCCTGAGCTAATTCCACACCTCCAAAATCCTACTAGATTATAGAGTCCATGGAATTGCCTATCCTAGGGATTATTGCTATCTTTTTCCTTTTCCCTAGGACCAAGAAAAAAAATTTAAGCTAATGACAATTTTCTCGTTCCCACTCGTGTTTTCAGCACTATGAGGTATAAAAGAGATAAGCCACAAGAACTTTACTTTAGGGAGTTTGAACTTCTAAAATATATCAGATTTCTTGACACTGCTGTTGGTACTGTTGAAACTGGTGCTGTATGTTGAATGTTTGGGAGTGCTCACCCATTGTTTAGGAACTGACTGAACGACTCAGATAGAACAGGAGTCTTTTGATTAGAGGGAAAATGAAGGTCAGAAAAGATCCAAGATGGAAGTCCCTGTTTGGTCTCTACAGCCCCTGTAGATACCCTTAATTTAGGAAGATTGACCAAAAAAGTAGTGTCAGTCACGCCTCTCCCTGAAATTTGTAACCCTCTGCCCTCCTTTCTACTCTGTGAAGATATTAACATTTTATATTTTTCTTTTGCCTGTGAGGAAGTTCTGCACATGAAATTTTGGGAATTTTTTTTAATGTTATAGTAATGTAGTACGGCTATCCCAGCTTTCTATCAGAAGTGGCAGGCAGCCAAAAACTAGAATCATTGTTTGCAAACTCTAAATATAGAGTCAAGATTTATACGAAGAAAACAGATATGTCTTGTTATAAAACCATGAATAAGCATTGGCACAAACATAATAGTTTATTCTTCCTTGATATCGCTTATTTTAAATAGCTATCTATCTTTTACTAAGATACTGTAGAAAGATACATTACAGAAACATTTGCTTCTGCTGAAAGTACCGGAGGGTTGCTCTTTTCTTCATGCAGTTAAGACATCATTATTTCTAGGAAGTGATGAGGGAAATAAGAGCCTAAAGGTGATTTGGTCTTTCTGAATTTCAGGTAGCCTGTGGGGATGTTATTATTAATAATGCATCATATTCATCTGTAGGTCACTGTGATGTGGTTTGTTTTTTTATTCCAGATTTGCTCTAACTTTGCACAAAGGTTGCCTTGATCCTGTGACTTCTTTGGCCTTTCGTTTGTAAGATGTCACATCCTCTCTCATGCCCATCTGTGCTTCTCTCTGCTTCCTTCCCATCCTGCCCCCTCTCTTCTGATTTTCATCTCCTTTAATCATTTCTGCCTGGTCCACAACCAATGGGCAGCAGGGGGAAAAAAAGACTTTCAGAAAGAGTTAAAAAGGATGGGTGAAATTCATTCAATGTACACCATATGGCCTGACATTTTCCAGATTAGGTAAACATTTCTATTGGGGATAAATAGTCCTGTACATTGATGTAAAGAAATTGCATGAGACAAGGGCACATTCAGCATAGTTATGCTATGGAGTAATGTTTGCTCAGTGAGAGAAATCTGAAAACTCAAGGGCAGTGGGGCAGAACACTTGGTATAGCCCAACTTTTGGAAGAAAGGGTTAAAAATCATGAGTTTGTGGCCAAAGTAAATACTATCTCCTTTAAGTTGAATGTTAGAAATTGTTTTCAAATGCAAGCGCATGCACACACGGGTAAGAAATTTCCAACAATTCATCACCAAACCTCTGTGAAGCAACTGGAGGATTAAACTGTGTCTAAATCCATGTCTGAGTGGCCCATGCTACAGAGAGACACTTGCAGTGGCTGGCAAATTGATTCTAGGTGGGTTGTCGCCAGTGTGTGTGCCTGCATCGAGTGTAGACTGATCTGTTCCTTGGTGAACAGCCCCAGAGCCATAGATTTCATTTGATCTTTGCAAAGGCTAACATCTGTCTGCTGTCATTTTAGTAAGATTGATGACAGGCAAGAAAGAGGAGAGGGGAGGGAGTCGGGGGAACAGAGACTGGGAGAAGGAGCTCTGGGCGGCCCCACTGGTGGTGGCCGAGGCTGCCAGGGGTCACTGCTACAAACTCTCTGGCCGATGAGGGCCATGGTGGGAAGCAGCCAGGCCCACACTGGCAGTAATTGCACTTGGTTGTTACAGCTGATAGCTGGAACTCTAAGACACAAAGGCAGCATTTTGCACCTTATATATCTTAATAGATTACTCACATTGCAAGCAGCACCAAGCTAAATGTTATGACAGCCATAAGAATGTAGTTTACTGTTATCTTAATGTAGCTGGGCAGAACAGGGTAAAACCATCAAAAAATGTTATATTTTTTTAAAGTTTCCAAGAGAAACTAACTGATACAGACATGGAGCTATTTTTACACAAAGTCCTGAATTTTGGCAAAAGCCTTTCAAACCATGATTTTAAATATACACACATATTTCACACATGCATATGTATATGCATATATACACATTTATATATGCATTTCCCCCATTTGCTAAATATCGTTTTTCTTTCACTACTTTCTTTAAATTGTTATATGAACACCCTATAGGGAAGATTCAACTTAGGGATTTTTAAGAGATGATCTCATATTTGAAGTTTGTCTAGTAAATAGTAAACATTATTTTTGAAAATATAAATGGCACACTTGGAAGATTTGGCCTGAATGAATGAGTAAATAAATGAATGAATGATGACATAGACCTTCTGTTAACAACATGGTTTAAAGGTACTATTTGCGTCCAGTTTCACTAGGTACACACACCTGGCAGGAAGAGGCATGTACTGACATGTGAAGCAAATGAAATTTGATATGGTTAAATATCCCACAGAACAGGGGAAGTCCAGGGGTAGCAATCAGACCCATTCTGGGCATTTGCTTGTTTTGGTTCTCGTGTGGTCGGATGTTTGATTTGAACTTGCTGAAGCAGTGGCTGCAGGGAGTTTTAGACTAGCTTTGGCTTTTATCAGCAGGAGGCAGATTCCACGAATAGAATTTAATCCAGACACATAGAACACTTTCCAAATTTAGTTGGAAAGTGAAACAACCCTGCTTTATTCAATGGGAGCCCTCAGGGCCTTAGGATTCCTTGTGACATCATGGCGATGACATGATAGAGTGACTGAGTTCCCTTGGCCAATTTATGTAAATTCCAGGATACTCCAGAAAGCAGCCTTAAAAAGCAACGGATCTAGTCTAACCCAATTATTCTACAAATGAGAAAATGAGGATTTTTAAAAAAATCTATCCCCAAATAAAATATCTTGCCAGAATTCTCTTTAATTTGGCAAATGCAGCGGTGCTTTGAATGTGTTCCTATAGAGCTGGATCAGCAACAAAAGAGAATAAATGTATAAACATCAGGACGGAGTGAGCACACAGAGGACTGTAAGTTGCTGTTCCCACAACATGAAAGAAATTGTTGAAAAATTGTAAAGGACATTAGGTTATAGTAAATTAGGTGATTGATTTACAGGGTGTCAAACAGTCTGTTTTACTGCAGTTTGGTTCACTAAATTGTCCTATTATTTGCAAGAACTTTTGAAACGTAAATATGTTCATGGAAGTTCATCATGTTTCCGTGGAGGGTGAAGAGATCTTCACTGTAAAGATTACTCTTCTCCTTCTACAGAGTGATAAAATTAGAAAATATCTAGCTGTAAAGTAGCAGAAGCACGGAGAATTAGCTCCTCTGTCCCTGTGGCTTTTTGGTAAGTGCATTCCCAAGTTTCCAGTGGTGAATCCTGCTGGATGAATTAGAGAAGATATGTTCCATTGAGGGTGGGGGAGTCTCTGGCTGAGACTGGGAATTCATGTTAGAATCTTGAGTATCAGATAAAGTCATGTTTAGTTTTTTTTTAAAGCATCCTTAACACTATAATATACAATTTGGTGAGTCTTTTCGTGAGGAGGATTGTTGCTGAGCTAACAGCTGTGCCAATCTTCCTCTATTTTATGTGAGATGCTGCCACAGCGTGGCTCAACAAGCAGTGCTAGGTCTGTGCCTGGGATCCGAACCTGTGAACCCTGGGCTGCCGAAGCAGAGCCTGCAAACTTAACCACTATGTCACTAGGCTGGCCCCTATGATATATAATTTAGACAACTATCTTAGTCAGGACCCATGTACATTTAAAAGGAAAATTGAAGCAAATTTAATTCAGGGATTCTTTTTGGAGCTTGGACAGGGTTAAGGGGACCACCAAGGGATGGTGAAGCATGGAGGTCCTAGCAACAGAGGGAAGACCGAAGGAGAAGAGGAGAGAACAATGACCAGGAGCCCTCAGAGCTGTAGCTATTTGTAATGGGTTGAAAGGTGGTCCCTCAAAAGATACACCCACCTAGAACCTGTGAATGTGACCTGACATAGAAAATGTCTTTGTAGATGTAATTAAGTTAAGGATCTTGAGATGACATCATCCTGGGTTGTCCAGGTGAGCCCCAAATCCAATGGTAAGTGTCCTTAGAAGAGAAGACACAGACAGAGGGGAGAAGAGAAGGCCATATGAAGACAGAAGCAGATTGCCATTCTCTACAGCCACAGGCCAATAAATGCCTGGAGCCACTAGAAGTTGGAGGAAGCAAAGAATTCTCCCCTAAAGGCTTCGAAGGGAGCATAGCGCTGAAGACAACTTGATTTTGGACTTCTGGCCTCCTGAGCTGTGAGAGAATAAATTTCTGGGGTTGTAAGCCTCCCAGTTTGAGATAATTTGCTATGGCAGCTCTAGGAAAATGATACACCGTTGAACAGGAGCTTCTGGATAAGAGCCACTGCCAACACAGCTGCTGACAGGGCTCATGGGGAGGAAGCAGGGACAACATAAGACATAACCTGCCCTCCTCCCACTCTCTAATCTCCCACTGGTGCCTCCCATTGGCCGAACTGCATCAGAAACTGGGAGAGCAAGAGCTCCAGTGAGGTGGTTCAAGGAGGCCAGGCTTTGGGATATGCAGCAAAGGAGAGAAGGACTTGAAGGGGAGACAGAGAATGCTGGGCACAGCAACAGTAACGATGCAATATGCAAATATTTTTTTATAACTCCATCTCCCAAACTCAAAATTTTATCTCATTACTCGTATGAAGTCTCAAAGGTAAACTCAAGCTCCCCGTTATCACTGATTTGGGGAAGCATACCCTCAAAGGGGGATGATGGTAATTATGAATGTTGGGGGTTTGGTCAGAGCTGGAATTAATAAGTTTAGGCTCCTCAAAAGACATGTGTTTTAAAAGGCTAAGAAAAAAATTAGACTGTCATTGAAATATACAGGGAACTGCAAGCAAATATGAAATTTAAGAAGATATTAACAAAATGAATTTCTCTACTTGCTCTGCTACATTTTTCCTGTGCTCTATTACACTCTGCTTCTAACCAATCATCTACGAATTTTTGGAAGTTCAGATTTTTCACTGTCCAGTCAAGTGAGGATTTGAGCTTCCCTGTGAGAGTCTCAAACTTACAGTTAGATACTCCAGAGAGGGGAGAGGTTGGGTAAATTTTATCATATCACTATCAATTCACCTTGTATTTCAAAACTTCAAGCCCATCACAGGACAAACCATTCCGTAAGGTGGGGGTTTGCAGATTCTTCATGAAAATCTGGTATCCTAAGGTGGAATAGAGTAAGCATTCATTGAGGGAGACGCTACAGAAAAATAATACTCAACACATTATTTTCTCAATTCTAATTATTTCTTCTGCAAATTTTTGTTAGAAATGGTGCTTGCTAGCTAGGATGTGATGTCCAATGATGTCTAATTTAGCACAAAGTGTACATTTTATACACATATTTTACATTTTCTGTTTTGGTTTTCATGGTAGCTCACACTGAAAAAAAATACCTATTTCCAGGTGCTCCATCGCATGAAACTTTTGAGAAACATAGCCACCAAAGTTTCACCTATTGGAAATTTCACAAGAAATATTAAAACAAGCAGCATCTTTTCCTGGACCTTCATCCTGGTGGGATTTTCCCTAAAGCAATATGTTGTCCCAACACTGGCCTTTCTATTAAAATTAAAGTATTGATTTTAAAAATTCCACCTTGTAGAAGTTAATGAGCCACTCTCTCACTGTTTTTACTCTATTGGTATAGTGGAAAGTACATGAGCTTTGGAGTCAGACAAACCTGAAATTGAATTATGCCTTTGCCACAAACTAAAGGTGGAACTTGCTGTTTTCTAAACCTCAGAATCCTTATGTGTAAAATAGCCGATCACGTCGGGTGCTGTAAGGATTAAACAAGGTCACGTAAGCAAATTTCGTTGTACAGAGCCTGGTCCATTGTTGCTGCTCAGTAAATACATAGTGAGTAGATGATCTGTAGATTGCCATGAAAGTGGAAAGCCCAGAAAGATGAGATGGGATAAATTGGTGGGCCTTGAAATGTTGTCTTTGATTTTATCACCTCGTGTTTTCTGGCTCTCCCTTATCTGCTTCTTCCTTTTTTCCCCCGTCTGCTTCCCTGCAGCTTTGTCTATATTCATAATTTACTCCTCTCATTGTATTTTATTTTCCACCCATTCTTTACCCTTCTCTGGCTCTTTGGTGCCCAAGAGAGAGCCCAGCAGGAGGATTTGGCTAAGTGCGTCTCCCCATTTCCCTCCCCAAATTAAACGCAAGCTCTGACTTGGCAGACCAGGTTCATTTTCTTCAGCTCCATGGGACCTGTGTGGGGATAAGGAGCTGGTCTGTTGCTAATTAGAATCAGTGACCCCGGCTTGATTCCAAGATTTAGAAAAAGACAGCTGCCCATGCTAGCATTGCCTGGGCATTGATATCATTACTTTTCTTTCGCTTGCTTTTCTTCCAGAACTGAATTAATCCATTTGTCCACGCCCTTGGAGTCCATCTAATCAACTGTTGGCTGGGTGGGACGGAACACACACTCTTGAGCTTCGCAGCCTGCTCATCTTGGTTACAACAGCGATGCTTAAAGTGTGATGGATAAAAACATGAATGATGTGTAGCTTAGAGTCAGGCATTGAGCAAGAGCCAGATGAAAATATTTGTCTGTGTCCCCCCTTTGGACAAGTGACACAGCGTCTGTCTCTGTCAAGTGCTTCTCTCAGGTAAATTGCTCAATCTTATTAAAGAATCACTTTTGGTGGGGGCAAATTGTCACATGCAGGACATTTATATTAATCTGGATATATTTGGCTGTTTATAATTCTGTCATAACAGTCACTTCCTGAAAGAAATGTCTCTTCCAGAGATCTTTACAAAATACAGAAGAAGAAGAAACTGCTGATGAAAAATTTACTTTATAAAAGTTAAGAGTTTAGAAAACAAAAGAGCAGACCATATATCCCAGTGACACAGGGAAATATGATATGGATATTACGGGTTATCACAATTTCAATCCTATTTGGGGAAAGGTATTATGTTCAAGTTGCGGGTGCCATAAGTGCTGCAAAATTTGTGTCCTACTCTCTGTTGTAACCAAATTTAAGGAGAAAGTTTTCCATCAAGAAAATAACCTTTCTTCCATGGGTTAGATGTTATTAGAGTCAGTCTCTGTTGCTGACAAAGGTGTTCTCATCATAAAATTAATAAAATTTCTGCTCTTTCCGTTAACATGGTCTGGAGAAGTCAAAAAACAAATAAAATTGATACATGTGAACAAGGACCAAGTATCTACACTCAGTTTACAAATGATGTCCCAGAATGCAGAGAGATTGGCAAAATTGGAAGGAAGGCTAGATTGCTTTTCTATTGAGAGGAATACTATACATCGTTTGCAATGAGCGGAAACCTCTTTATATTTGCCACAGCTTTCGTTTGGTCTCTATGCAGACACAATTGGGATTGCGCTGGAGGTGGGGGTTAGGGAGTATGTGAAAAGGAGATGCTTTCAAAAGTGGGTCTGAGTGGAAATTAGAAGTGTGTTGTGTGTGTGTTTCACCAGAACAAAGAAAGCATTTCGATAGCAACACAAACTAAAGCCGGAGATTCAATGACAATGAAGCTCACCTTGTAAGAGTATGCTGTGTAAAATCATAAGAAGTGTAATTTCCTCAGAACGAACTCCCTTTTTCGCCCCTATATTCCTGGTATTTAGAATAGTCCTAGGACCTAGTAGAAACTTGCATTTGTTGGATGAATGGTTGAATCAGTAAGAAGAGCCCAGGAACTGGTGACATGCTCTGTATGTATCCTCTCATTTGACCTCATGGCTGCCAAGACAAATTATCACAAACTTCTTGGCTTACAACAGCAGAAATTTTTCTCTCTCAGCTCTCGAGGCCAGAAGTCTGAAATCTAAGTGTCCATCAACTTTAAAGAAAATGTGGTATATATATACAATGGAATATTATTCAGCCTTATAAAAGAAGAAAATCCTATCATTTGTGACAATGTAGATGCACCTACAGGGCATTATGCTAAGTGAGATAAGCCAGACAGAGAAAGACAAATACCGCAGGGTATAACTTCTGTATGGAATCTCAAGAAAAAAGTTGAACTGATAGAAACAGAGAGTAGAAAAGTAGTTGTCAGGGGCTGGGCGGTGGGGGAAATTGGAAGAGGTTGGTTAAAGGGTAGTACACATTTTCAGTTACAAGATGAATAAGGTCTGAGGATCTAATGTATAGCGCGGTGGCTATAATCAATAACATTGTATTGTATAATTGAAATGTGGTGGAGAAGCAGAACTTAAATATTCTCAAAAAAAGGAAAAAAGAAAAACATAAACATAGTTTTGGCAGGCCTGTACTCCCTCCAGAGGCTCTAGGGGAACATGCTTCTTTATTCTCTTTCAAGCTCATGGTTCCAGGGTTTCCTTGGCTTGTAGCTGCATCATTGCAATCTCTGTCTTCACCTTCACATGGACACCTCTGTGTGTCTGTGTCTTCTCCTTTTCCATCGGTCTCAAATCTCCCTCTGCCTTTCTCTTCCAAGGACATTTGCATAGGATTTAGGGCCAATCTGGATGGATAACCTAGAAGTATCTCATTTTAAAATCTTTAAGCCAGCTCTGATGGGCTACTGGTTAAGATTGGGTGCTTTCACCACAGTGGCCCAGGTTCACCTAGTTAGGGAACCATGCCACCCACCTGTTGGTTGTCATGCCATGGTGGCTGTGTGTTGTTACGACACTGAAAGCTATGCCACCAGTGTTTCAAATACCAGCAGGCTCACCCATAGTAGACAGGTTTCAGCAGAGCTTCCAGAGGAAGAGAGACTAGGAAGAAGGACCTTTCCACCCACTTCCAAAAAACTGACCATGAAAACCCTATGAACAGCAGTAGAGCATGGTCTGATGGAGCACCAGAAGGTGAGAGGGTGGCGCGAAAACACTTGGGCAGGGTTCCGCTCTGCTGGACACAGGGTTGCTAGGAGTTGGAATTGACTGGATGGCAACAACAAAGATCCTCAGTCACATCTGCAAAGACATTTTTCCTGATAAGATAACATTCACAGGTTCCAGGGACATGATGTGGATACCTGTTGGGGGTCTATTTTAGGCCTACCACACCTTCTTAAGAACTCCATGAAATAGTTGCTATTATTTCCCTCTTTTACACGAGAGTGGATCTCAAACTATTTCAGTTGTCTCTGGAATTCACATGAACGCTTTGAAAAGAAAACTCTTAAACACAGATTTTGACAGAAAATGAAAAGTGCTCTATTTAAATTATAGACCTAAGTATGTTCTTAAAGTATGATATTCCCTCTTGTAGAACACAAACAGGAACTCAGATCCAGGCAATATGCTCAAAACGGAAGTATTTAACAAAAAAAAAAATCATGCACACACCAAAAAACCTATCACAGGCTCCACAAAATCTGAGCTATCTATCCATCACTTATGTAACGAGAAGTCTATAGTTTTCTATTTGCACCAGGTCTGCTCTTCTCTTTCTCTACTCTTTCTTCTCTTTTTAAAATTTTTTTTTTAAAGATTGACACCTGAGCTAACAACTGTTGCCAATCTTTTTTTTTTCTTTCTGCTTTTTCTCCCCAAATCCTCCCAGTACATAGTTGTATATTCTAGTTGTGGGTTCTTCTAGTTGTGGCACGTGGGACGCCCCCTCAGCATGACCTGATGTGTGGTGCCACGTCCGCACCCAGGATCCACACCAACGAAACCCTGGGCCTCCACAGCGGAGTGTGAAAACTTAACCACTCAGCCATGGGGCTAGCCCCTAAATTTTTTGAAAAGCAGAATCTTATTTGGAGTTTTAATGGAAAGTCCTACTGGGGAGAGGAGAACTAAATCTAAATACAATGGATGTGTGTAACAACTAAAATACTTTATCTTTCATCCAATATTCATTGCCACTCACCATGTGCCTGGCATGGTGCTAGGTAATGGGATGCATTGGTGAACAAGACAGAAACTAGTTCTGATTTTTCTGAGGGAGAATACCAAGAAATTAGAGAATTAAAAAACAACGAGAGAATAACAATGGCTAATATTTCTTGAGTAGGACATGCTAGATAGTCTAAATGTTTACCGTGTGCTAATTTATTTAATTCTCATAAAGAGATATAAGAAATATTTGGAATGGTCAATATAGGCTGAAATGGCAGTACATGGTTGGGACCAACCTGGCATTGGGGACCTTAAAGATGCCATATTAAAGGTAAAGTCTAAAGTAACAGTTAATCAGGCTCCTAAAATGTTGAGAAGCACATTCCAGGCAGATGAACCAGTATAGTCATATTGCAGCAACCAAGACCATGTATATGTCTGGGACTGAAATTACGTATATGTGGTTGAGCCCAGATGACAAGGAGGTCAGGGAGGAGACATGAAGCTAGGTAAGTAGAGGTTTTTTCATTCTCAAAGGGGAATGAAACCTATTTTGATGTTGTTTTTGTTTTTTCTGAGGAAGATTGTCCCTAAGCTAACATCTGTGCCAATCATCCTCTATTTTGTATGTGGGATCCTGCCACAGCACAGCTTCATGAGTGGTGTGTAGGTCCATGCCTGGGATCCAAACCTGCGAATCCCAGGCTTCTGAAGTGGAGTGCCCAAACCCAACCACTACGCCACAGGGCCAGCCCGGTAATGAAACCTTTTAACAAGAGAGAAAATTGAAGAGAGATTTTGTTTTTTCCCTCTGGCTCTTCACAAGCACTCAGGTGTCCCCCTCTGTGTGTGGTGCACAGCGTCATCCAGGGGCTCTGAAGCTGGGGGAGGCGGTTCATCAGCACTCTCTCCCTACTCTTGGCATCAATGGTCTTGCTGCTGCCCTTGGTTTGTCTACAGGGAAAAAAGAGAAATCTCTGAGCAGATTCTAGCCTGACCCTCCATAGCTAGTTTCAGTATGGTCTCACGGATCCTCTTAAACCTCTGCTGGCCTGTTCTCTCCTCTCTGAACCTTTGCTATTTTCTCTCCAACTTTATTATATGATATAAAAGGTTAAGGATTAAATCACAGGCTTCATTTGTGACTCAACATATTGTAGGTCCTCGAAAAATACCCATTAATTTGTTGGCTATAATGTACCCAGAAAAGTTGGTTGTGAATTGCATGTTGCTTTCTAGTATATTTTAACATTTAACTATTCTAGCATTTTTATCCAGTAAAATTGTTTTAATCTTTACTTAAAAACACACTGACCTAAAATATGAGCACGGTGCTGCACACATAGAAGGCACTCAAAAATTGCATTCTAAATTGAGAAATAAATTTTGGAATTTAGGGAGTAGGTAATGAGGCATGTCGTTTCTGAATTATCTATAACACTCAGAAATATATATATGCGAAAGTTCTTTGAATGAATAGACGTTAAATGAACTATGTTATTTTATTTATTTTAATGTTATTAATATTAGTTTGTGGGGATGGAGGATTGCACAAACCACTTCCTTGCTAACAATTTTTACACCTTTTGAACCTCAAAGGCAATCTTTATAAAATGGTAATGAGATGCAAATGTTTCATGTTCTGCTTTATGTTTCAAATACATGATTTTGGATATCTGTTACTTCATAGATCAAAAATATCTAATGAGAATCTGATCTGGAAAAGGGGTTGGGGGCAGTCGAAGTCCTTTAGGGGTGCCACCTGTGTAAATGAGCTTCAGGTTCACATGAAGGTGTTTATCAGAAGAACTCATATGCCCCAAACTGGAGAATAAGATTCTTACCTTATAGACCCGGTATTGTTTATCCTAGATTTCCAGGATGGACAGATGTAATAAAAGGAAAAAATATTTTTAAAGAAGTATATGGCTTCAGATCTTTCCATATCTCAAAAGGGAAAAGAGAGAAGGATATACAGTCCTCTGGGCTAAGTCTTCTGAGTTCCCGAGAACAATTATGAATTTTCTAAAATCTTTCTTTCGTATTTCTGAAGAAAAAGCTGAAGAAAACAGTCCTTGACATTGCTAACAATGAGTAACAGTGGCAGCAAGAAAGATGTTTTCTGACTGGATTGCTTCTGTTGAATTGCACATGGAGCACTTGCAAATGTTTCTGGTAGATAAATAGGAGTAATACAGCACACAACATCAGGCTTTGGAATTTCGGTCCCATCAGCCCCAAGCAAGCCTAGAAGAAGATGCAATTCACTAGCATTAAGCTGATGATCTTTTTAAAAAATATCTATTTGTGTGGCATGTGTTGGAAATCCACAAGTGCTGTCTGCATTGGACAGACTGAAGCTTACAATTTGTACAGGGGTCTAGAAATTGGGATTTACTTTTTTAACTACTAGAACCATTGAAATGTTCTACGAGGACCACAGGAATGGAACAGGGACCATGAAAGAAGGAATGAGTGGCTAGGATCGGCTCAGCCACACTCACCAAGTGCACGTCCTCAGATGGAGACCCACAGTCGGCTCTTTCAGATGCTATTTTCAAAATTTTCACAAAGGACCATGCAGTGATTATATGTATTCATGATGTGCATATCGTGTGCTCAGCTCAAAGGACGTTTGAATGATGTATTGAGAATTACTCCCAAAAAAGAATTCAGCATCTGTAAACTGCTTCGTCTTTGAGAACAAGAAGGAAAAAAAAAAATATGGCTTGATTTTCTTAAAAAATCCCAACTCATAGAGCAGAGCAGCTTCTGTGCATTGGTGTTGATGCCCCATTACCCCCACACACACTGAGGCGTAATCACACACATTCACGTGCACACAATCACACGCACACATAAACAACCATGTGGCATTGGTGCTCCCTGATTGTTTTCATCTTGGGATTCACTTTTCAAATCAAAGGAGCCCTCAGCTCCAGCTCACGGTCTTTTCTTCTTCACACAGCTCCTTTGGCCTCCACAGAGAGGTCAAGAAAGATTTCTCCAAGAACAACCCCAAGACCAAAGATTTTTCACTGTGAAATGGTTGGTTGAATGCATATGCGTGAGTATATGTGTACGTGTGCAATTATGTATGAATATATGGTGTGTGTGTATGTGTGGGGACATATACAGTGAAATATGGATAACTTCGAGCTGTCTCTCCTTTTCACTCCTCAGACATGTCCTTTATGACATACCGAAGGGAGAATGCAAGTTCTCTGTCTTCGATGACCTGGCAACTAGGGGACTTGCAGATGCTGCCAACTTGGGGTCCAGCCTTGGTCTGGGCTCTCGGGTCATTGATCTCTGAGAGGCTCCCACATCATACTAGTAGCTGCTGCCTAATGATTAGGAAGGTCCTTTAACTGGTGTTTTGACTTTACCAACTGAGGGGCATCCCCTGCCCCATCAAAAAAAAGACAGAAAGAGAAAGGAAGGAAAATTTAGTGTGCATATTGATCTTTCTTGGACGTTTAAATTTTCTTCATTTTCTAGCATATTCTAAATACTGAAGGACTGTCACCTGAAAACAGTCTTACGGAGTCTAAGAGAACTTTTTCTGTCTGACAGCTTCATGCTCTGCTTAACGATTATTCTATCACTGACCAACAAATGTTTGTTATGTACCTATCACAATGTGTAAAGCACTGACCAAATGGTGCTTTCTGTATGCAAACTCATGAGATTGTGGACTATTTGAGAACAGGGACTCATACGTCCGCCCAGTATGAAGCCTGAAACATAGTAGACAACTGGTAAATGTCTACTGAATAAATGAATAAACAATTGTTCCTTCTCTCTCCCTCATTAGTTTGCAATTTATTTAAGAGAATTGGTCTACTTTTTCAACTCCCTTTTTATCTACCTGAACTATGTTTTTGAATGAGTAGAAGTTGTTGTGTTGCCAGATTAAATCGATGATCCTACTCTATATGTTTTCTCTGCAATGGGACATTGCACCTCCTGTTAGCAGGAGATGGAGTAATTATTACTTGATGCCTTGAATTTAGGTTGGTCTTGTGACTCCATTGGGCTCTAGAAAGTGGTGTAAATGACAGTGTGGGTGTGCCTGTTCTGAGCCTAGGCCTCAAGAGGACTTGTGTTCTTTTGTTCTCTGTCTTGGACTCCCGCCTCACAAAAACGTTCCCTGACTGATCTGCTAGAGGAAGAGGGACCACATGGACCTGGGCCAGGTCATCCCAAGCAGGACACTGCCAGATCAGCCAGTTCCTCGCCCCTGATGTGCCAGCTGACTGCAGGGGCATGAGCAAGGCCAGCTCAGATAGACAGAGCTCCCCAACCAAGACACAGACTTAAAGCAAAAAGAAATACCCATTGCTGTATGCTGCCGAGCTGCTATGGTGGCTTATGGCAAGACACAACTGACAGATGTCTTTAGGTCGACTTACCTGCTGGCTTTCTCTTTACTCTTCAGTGTTTATTAATCACACTTTTCCAATCTGCTCTCAAGGAAATTTCTGACTTCAGTCATTTATAAATAAATGTTAATTTAGTAGGTTACTTATTTAGAAGATATTAATATTTTAAATGTATACTCTGACTGTGGAATGCAAAATCTTATGTTATCTAAAGTCAATTTATTCTCATTGTTGATCAGAGAGAGGAGAATGGCAATGTTATAGAAAGAACAGGAGCAGCAGGTGGGCGACTTGGACAGCACGACCTCACAGCCTTCTAACCCTGAGATGTGGTAACAAGTCTTTATTCTGTCTAGAGGTAAATAAGCTTCCACCCACAATCCCTGCCTTCTGGGCATTTGTAATCTAAAAACATCAGCAAAACTTCAATAAAACAGAAGAGATGATAAAGACAACCGTATAGAAATGGGCCTGTTCATAAAATTATTTATATTTGTTCAAGCCCAAAGGATGGACCAAAATTCTAAGAAGTTGTTTCAAACTTTCAGACTAAAAACAACTGATCAGTAAAATGCCTAATGTGGATGTCATGTTGATTGCACCAATTTGGGTGTGAATGAACACTCTCAAGAGAATGTGAAAAGACAGCAGAAGTGCAGTGGGAAGACTTTATTAGCAAAAATATAAAAACAGAATATTCAAATATGCAGACAAATATGAAGACAACTTGTAGAAAGAAGCCAAAACTTCATCTTGTGAGTGGAAGATTATCTGGCACAACAGGAAAGAAACAAGTGATAGAAAGTAACACTTGAGAGAAATATTGCTTGTTTCATAATCTAGAAAGCCTTCCTAGATGAGTTGGAAATTTCTATGCTTTTGAAGGCAGGATTGCAGGCCCCAGCCCAAGAGTGGTGCTATGGGTTTGGAAAGGATTTTTCTAATCTGTGAGTTCCATTAACCCTTAACCAGGAACACTGCTGCAGCACTTCAAGAATTACAGGTCTTACAATGGCAACTCATACTGAGCAAACCTTTGCACTGTTTTTATTTCATGCTATCAACAACATTTACGGAGTGTCCATGAAACGCATGAAGCATCAAAGGTGGTATGGGTTTTACAGGGTAAAGAAGACAAATTTGCCGCCACAAAGAGGTTGGGCAGTAGGAGTCCATTCATTCACTTAGTTCAATCACTCAATCGATCAATCTGCCAATCAATCCATCAGCCCACCTCCAGCAGGTGTGAGGCATCAGAACCCTGCAGTTCAGCTTCTCTGGTTCTTAGAGAGGAGCCTAGTTCTTTCATGTCCTAGGCGCTGAATGAATATTTGTTGACTTGATACAAGTGCTTCATATATTTTGACTGACTGATCAGCAGCTTCCCAGGAGTACTGCCAAGAAATCAGGGAGGAGAAGGCATCTGGGAAAGGATTTTCTCTTCCTGTGGTATCTGGACCTCCCTTTAGAACTGACTGTTCAGCTAAGAATAACAACAGGAGTTGAGAGCTCCTTTTGGGTTACATGATTTGGGCTTTCATCCAAAAGCAAGATCCAATATAGCCTGTGTGTTTCTCAATTTTTCTGTCTTTATTCTTGTGGTATTCAATGTGTATGTCTAGCTCCCAGCCAAAGTAGTTTAATAGAAAAAAGTTCTGGTCATTGATTGTGATCTGGTCTCTATTTTGAAAGGACTCAGTTTTGTCTTTTATATTCTTTGCTTCCATTAAGCATATTTAGTTATTAGCTCTTCTGTCCCAGTTTACTTTAATTTGACAAACATATTTCCTGTAGGTTTATCTCAGTCAGATGCCCAGCCAAATCAAATATATGATTTACAGAGAATTAAGGAGCTCTTCCGTAGAGCATATGGTGCTTCTTGTTCCACTCTGGGAACAACATCCCAAAGAGCATGAGCGATGCTCTGAGGGGTTCTACATCAAGGACAGACGTTAGGGATTAAATTGGGTAACAACAGGCAAACTTGTACATCTGAGGTATAATGCACGAACCTTATGGATTGGACTAGGTTAAGCAAGCCCCACAACAAAACTAAGTATTGTTCAGACACTCTTAATTTTGTGTCAACTTTGATAGCAAACACTCAGTGTCCTACCCAGATCACTTCAATAATTACCATTCTGTGCATGCTAGAAACTTTCTACTGTAAGCACCTTAACTCTGCCTGAAACCTTCCTCTGGCTGTTGGAGCATGCCCAGTCTTTACATGGGGTTGGCAAGAGAGCTGGGGAGCCAATCTCTGAGTTCACTCTCGGCCAGTGACTGACAGGAGTTGGTGGATAAATACCTTTTTTAACCCTCAAGTGGGACAGCTCCACATCTTTCACCCTATCATCCAGTGGTCTCCAGCAGGATGGAGCTCCAGTTGACCACAGTGGTAATCTACTTACAAATATAACTTGTTGGCTCCCTTCCCTTTCCTGTCTGCTTCCTCACTCAATTCTAGGTCTTTGTAGAACCACTTATTGGGTAAATCCTTATCCTGAGCTTTAGTTCCAGGGGAATCCAACATACACAACTCAGTATGAATTCTGCATTTAGAGAGATAATATCTCAAGCAAAGCCTGTCACAATTCAAAAAATGTTATGATGGTGATTGTTGCTTCCCTTTCTGATTATCTTATCCCATATCTGAAGTATAGAAGAGCTATACAAAAACTTAACAAATATAATATTTAAATTTTAAATTTAAAAGATATTTTAAAATATCAAGTTTCTTTTCTTCCTCCTTCATTCCATCTGTCCTTCTTTCCTTCCTTCCTTCTTTCTTTCTTCTTTACATTTAGTTTCTGGCTTATAGCCTCTAGAATAAACATCTTACATTCTTGAGATGAACTCAGTACTATCCTCATTGACCTAGCAAGCCATTTTTTTCCATGATGACAAGCTAGGATCACACCTCATAATGATGGCTGCAAGAGTGTCTTGTTAGCAGAAGGGGTAAGGTGGGATCATCTTTAATGACAGTGAAAGCACCTCATAAAACCTGACTCCTCAGTTTTACAGGCATGAGTCTAGAATTTTAGCAGATATAGACTTACTAAATCAGTCAGTCAAAAATTCTATCAGTTAAAGCGCCATGTTCCTGGCAGTCCAAAAGTCCTGGACACGTAGGTGACTTGGAGGGCATTTCGTTAACTCTTTAATTGGTCGCTTCTGTGCTAGAGGCAGTAGCCAATTGCCTGTAGGTTACTGTAGTCCTGGAGCTTAGGTAAACGTCTATCGTCATATGTCACGTTTTCATATGGTTCCTTTGCACAGGTTGGTAAAAATGATTGCTGCATAATTAAAATTAAGAAAAGGTGAGGAAAGTGATTCGATTAAAGCTCTGAAGCCATTGTACAAATTATCTGACATATCAAAAACTAATGAATAACTACTTTTTATCTTTTGCCTCCCTGTTCTTCAATCCTATGTGCCCGATGGAATGCCAGGAACTCTCTTCAAGTTCTCTGCGGCTGGATGTTAGGTGGGCAACTGGTGCCAGGAGCAAGCACACAAGAAGTTTAAGATTTTCAAATACAAATGTACAGAAACTATGTGGATGGGGATTTAAACTGAAACTAACCAGATGAGAAATTCAAGAGGTCTCTCCATAGCCCAATATTATTTTGAGAACATCTGCAATATTTCAGTCTGCATGGAGCAGGAATTATATACCAGGGTGAGTGATGACAGGGAAAATAAATGAGATTTGTCATACCCAAAACATCCCATGTTTTACATCATTTATTTTACAAATCTCCAAAGATTCTCAGGAAGCATTATGTTGGAGGCAAGGGTGAGAACTTTGTGAAGCCATTAACAACAATTTTAATTACTTATTGTTGGCTTAACAACCGAATACATATCTTGCTTATACAAAATAAAATGAAAAGGTTGTTAAAAAAAATACAGAATATGTCAGATGGGCTATGGACTCATATCTCCTGAATTCTATGTGTGGAGAGAAAGCTGTTCATATTCAGCCCTGACTTTACCCATTTAAAGGGAGGAAGCAGTCTTTGGTTAAATATGAACAGCATCTTAGGATAAGCCTCAAGGTCTTCAGGATCCCAATTTGAAATAAAAATCCTCTTGGGTGTGTGTCAGAAAAATAACCTCTGCTCTCTTATAGTTGCTACTATTTATTAACACCAACTGCCAGGAATTTTATATGTATTATATCTGATGCTTACAGCAGCTCTGTGAAGTATTCTTATTGTCCCATTTTAGAGTTGAAGAAACTGACCCTCGTGAAGGCTAAATATTTCATCAAGGTTATTCATTTGTAAATGGTAGCGAAGATGTTCTTATGTGGTTAATCTTTCTCTTGATACATAACAAACTATCCTGACACTTTATGGTTTAAAACAAAAACCATTTTATTGCCTGTCGTGATTGTGTAGCTTGACTGGGTTCAGCTGGGTTGCTCTTGCTCCACGTGATACCGCCTGAGGGTGCAGTACCTGGACTTGTGGCAGAGCTGGAACCTTAGTGGGACTGGCTGGGACGCAAGCATGGCTGGGGTTCACTCTCGCCGTGCAGCTGCAGGGCCTCTCCCTCTCCACAGGGCCTTTCCATGGCATCTCTCTAGCAGGGTAGCTGGACCATTTACACGATAGCTTAAGACTTCCCAAAAGCACAAAAGGAGAGCTAGGCAGGCTTCCTTAAAGCTTAGACCTGAAACCGGCATGGTGTTACTTCCACCACATTCTATTGGTTAAAGTGGGTCACAGGTCAGCCCAGATCCATTGTAGGGGTGACTGCACAGGATCATAAATACCTGGAGGCATAATTTATTGGGGACCATCTTTGGAGATTCTCTCCTATACTGTGGGATTCCAGAGCGGACAACATTTTTGCCAAGCATCTGCATTGATGCTTATTTCTTCATGAGAGCAAGGATTATACCTGCATTTTCTTTCCCTTTTCCTCATCGTTACGTCTCTGGCACCTAGCACAGTATTTGGAACCTCATAGGTGATCAACCAATGTGTTTCGAATGAACTGTTGTTGAAAGGTTCAGGGATCATCATACTCTGGAGGAGTTATAGGCATGTGTTTACAGGATGATTTTGGGAATCAGTTTGGGTAGACCTCAGTTAAATATGATAAAATTAAATCAAATATTTCACTAATGGCTAGAGATGAGCCAGGAAGGGATAGATCATTTTGTGCTCTGGAGTGTCAAGTGCAACAGGAACAATAAGATTCCAGGCCTTTTTAAAGGACTTCACTTGAATTAATTCACTTAATTCTTTACAAAAATGCTGTGAAGTAGGTATGATCATTCTTCCCATTTTATAAAATGAGAAATTGAGGCACAGAAAGGTAAAGTGATATGCCCAAGTTTGCACAGCCAATGTGTGGCATAGCTAAAAATTCAATCACTGCATGACTTATATCCTTATGCTGTCAGTCATGACTGCTCTCCATTTCAAAGGTGAGTTTTTTCAGACTGGAAACTGGAAATAGTATGTGTAACTTTCTGGTCAGGTGGGTTAAACCAGGAAAATGTTCCATTTTGAAGAGTTTAAATAGACTCACCCTAAAAGATCAAAAAACAAAAAAGAACTTATAGGCAATAGGTCCAGGAGTCTTGGAGGGGAGAAAAGGATATCTCTAGAGTCATACCAACATTTCCTAGACTGTTCTTATCTAAGGAGAAGCCCTTTCTTGTACTCAGGGAGCAAGGCCCTGCTCTTTTATTGGAATCCTAGCAATAAAAAATTTGCATGTTGAAAATGTGACTATTTTTTAAGTTATCTATATTTCCTGCCATCATTTTATTTTACATTTTGTAAAGTTTTGTTGGGAGCCTGAGGCTGCCTGTGTTGTGCTAAGAACATCCAGGAATCTTTCTCTCCACTTGCCTCAGGGAGAAGGGGCAAGAAGGAACCTTAGCAAGGGAGGAGAGGTTGGGACCACTAGGAATAAGCATGACAAAACCCTAGAGGGGAGATGAAAAGTATATGAAAACCCAAGAGAGATTTTTTTCTCAGTTCTTTTATTTCAGAGACAATTTGGAGAAGTCAGGTTTATGTTGTGTTTTCAAAATGGAGGCAGCTTAGAAGTAGATCGAATAGTGACTAACATGATAATGTTTGTTATATAAATAGACTGAGTCTGTGAAGACAGAAGCAGCTTAGGTCTCCTCATTTTCAGGCCACTTCCGAAGTAGGAGATATTGAAATGCAGGAAGCAGAGAAGGAACTTGGAGAAGGGGAGTTTTAGAGAAACTTCATCGACTTCATGATTTTTCCTATGTCTGGGTGAACTTGTCTAATCTTAGCACTAGGCAATTTTTTTTCATATCTGTGGGAAAAAAACACCACCAAAATTTACATCTATGGCTCATGCCCTTTTGAACATTGGGATGTGGGGACATGAGTGGGATGCTTCCTAATCCTAGAATTGAGACTACCCTTTGAAATGATCTCAGAGGGACAAGAGGAAGTATCTTGGGCTTGATAAGCAAGCTGAGGACAGAGGCCTTTGTCCATTCAGGAAGAAATAGCCATGAAAGTGAAGAACTGGACAAATGGAAAAAGTGGATAACTAAAAATGCTGAAAATTATAGATGTGGTAAATATTTATGGATTGGCTTCTCAGTTCTTCCTGCCAAGAGCTGGAAGTCACCATAAGACAACCCAGAAGAGTCAAATAATGTAAAATCCACAGGCAGAATTCCCAGGGGAAGAAGATAGGTCATTTGTACACCATTATGTCCTTCTACCACTGCCAAGAGTATGAGTTAATTCCTAGCATGTCCTCTGAGGCCATCCCCATCTGAGCTTTGCCTCATCGACTTCAGTAGGTTAGAAATTGGAAACCCACATGGTCTTTCATTATAAGACCTGTGGTGAGCATGACAAACCATTCATGGGCAATTACGTAAGTGGAGGGTTATAGAAATATACAGGATTAGAGATGAAAACTGAAAGTTTGTATGTATGAAATTCCCTGAAGAATGCCAATTTCACATTATTGAAAGGATGTCATAGGTAGTATTTTGAACAATGGATTGGTCTAAAAACAGCCAATAGTATAGGCGATCATAAATATTTGCTCTTAAAAAGTACTAAGACACTTTCACCAAAAATAAATATTGTGAAAATCTACTTCAGTCAAAAATATTTGTTGAGAAGCTCCTATGGGCCAAGCCAAGTTTTAGATTCAGGCACCCAAGCCCTTTGTAAAAGCATGTATACTCTTCAAGTTTCCCTCCCCAATTCTTTCTTTTCCTTTCTTGCCTCAAAGAATTAGAGTCAGAGCATCTGTTTGAAAAATGAAGCTGATTCTTTTATTGCTGATGGCAACAATAAAAAACAATCTAACTAGCTATAGACGTCTTTCTAAAATGAGTCTCCCCAGAACACTGAGATGCTCCTTAAGAGAATTAAACGTGTATGGACAAGGGGCGATTTAATTCTTCCTTACAGCTTTGGCACCGAAGCTAAGATGATGGAAAGGGATTAAGAGTTACTCTGATGAAAGTATTTCAGATATTTTGATTCATTGGGTAAAGGTCTCTAGAAAACACATTCCAATATATCAAAACCATACAAAGACAAATCAAAAACTAATGTTTTTATTTTGGCTACCCTTTCTTGAGACGTCTAAAATTCAGATATGGGAATCTATCTAAGTTTGAGTAGATTTTGTGGGGTGGGAGGAGGGTGCAGGAGTGGGACACCGAGAAACAAAAGCAGCTCTACACGCTCTAATAAAAGCTAATGCACAATGTGATAGATAGTCAATCAATTAATCCAACAATGAACCGGAAAACATTCTAGAATCAGAACCATGTTAGTAACATGTAGTCTCAGAAGCGTGTTACATGCCACTGGAGGAAAGACAATGCAAATTCATCTAGTAGTGGAGACAAAAGAGAAAAGCTTAAGTGTTAATAATAGAAAATTTTGATAATAATAAACAGCATAAGGGGCCACAAAAACATGTACTAAGTTTGGAGAGAAGCAAAGGAACTTGAAATAGGAGACATTCATACTAGGCTTTGGTCTTACCGATCTTAGAAGATAGGAAAAGAGAAGATAATAACCCTCAAAAAGCAGATGGCTCTTCAGGTTCTCCGTATCTCACTAAGTGGGTTCTTCCTCCTCCCCCTCCTTCCCCTTCTCCCCTCACCTCTTCCTCATCCTTATTCTTCTTTACAGAAAATGACTGCATGGATTATTCTAAGCTTCCTTCTTTGTTCTTAGTGCTTCAATATTTTTAAGAGAGCCTCAGAGTAAATGTAACAGGAATTCCTAGAATTCTAACGGATGCCTTATGTTTGCAGTTGAAAATCAGGGTTTCCATGACTATTGTGGGGATTCTGTAATACAAAGAAAGTGTGGAAGAGGGAATACCCTTGAGAGCTGCATTTCTCAAGTGAGGAATTGAAGTCCAGAGAGTACACATCTGATAAAACTTCCTGGTGATCATTACCATGAGGTAGTTGAGTACAAAGGTATTATTCGGTCCCACCATAACTGAGGTATTAAGAGTTAAAAACTTCCCAGGGATCATCAGGTGCTCTTAAGACTGTGTTCCTTTTCAGAATCACGAACTTTTACCTGGAGGTTAAAGGCGATACAACACTCCGCTGGCAATGCTCGTTAGCCCCTCGGCTTGAAGTGCACCTTTGATGCTACATTTTGGCAGTGCCACTCCCATTCTTCCTCTTGATCGGCCTCACAAATTGTCCCTGATTGGAGTCTGATACGCTGAGTGGAGAGAGGTTGAGAGCCTTGGAGTTGCCTAGCACTCTCAGCCTTAAGCTCTCAACTCATTGCTGAGACTGGAAAACTATTATCCTCAATAATAATGTGATTTCATAGTTATACTTTTGGAAATCCAATTTTCCATTTTTATATTTAGGGACAAGAATAAAAAAGATAACTTCAGGGAAAATAACAAATTATCATGATCTCAAAATGACTTCAGTCTGGGTTAGTTAGACACTCGGATTGCCAGTTTACTCAATTAGACAGTATACCCCCATTAGACCTGATACTCTAGATTGAGAATTGTATTAATTATTTATCAAAGGCTTAACACGGCTCTTGGAGCCATTCCACTTTTCTTGAATATCTATATTTAGGATTATATACATTTCTCTATGAATCAAGATAATATCAAATTGTGGTAAATGTGGAATCCAGTTTTCTGACTCCCTTGGGCAGCTTTCAGAGTTGAATACCATAACTCTAGATTTTAATGCTCTTTGACTCTGAATGTTCATCATCAGACTTTAGGTAAGAAACACCTTTGAACTTGTATTACTCAATCGTTTATTTGGAGGGAAGTAAAAATACCCATGATAGCGTAAATTTTATTATTGGTTTATTTACTAGCATGTCTTCAAAATTTGACTTTTTGAGACTAAAAAAAACCTTAGGACTATTTTAAGTCCTGAGGCCCACAGCAGAAAAGGACTTATCATATCAGTATTACACTCTGATTGGGAAAACAGAAAATAAATTCACAAATAAACAATTTCAGATATTAATGGGTGCTGTAAAGAAAACAAGTTAGTCAGTGTCATCAAGAGTGGCAGGACTGGGGCTGGGGAGTCTATTTTAGAGAGGAGGGCAAAGGAAGGCTTCTTCTACATTTGAGATGAGAAGTCAGCCTGGTGAAAATCTGAAAAGGATAATTTCAGGAAGAGGGAACCGAAAGCACTATCAGTCGTTATTGAGAAATTATCCTATGACATTATTTAACAAAAGATCTTGAAGTGGACATTGGAGAGAGGGGTGGCCAGAGGACAGCCTTTCAAGGAAGTGGTGGTTAAACTGAAATATAAATAATAAATGGCAAGACTCAGCCAGGTGAAGAATAGGATGGGGATGAGGGGCATCAATGATGACTATCCAAAATCCATTTCCAACTCCCTTCTCTCTTACCTCCTTTAACTACAGAGAAGAGACTAAAACTAATTTTCTCATCTTCCTTACTGTAGGGGAGCCATGTAACTCACTGTTTGCCTAAGAGACGAAAAAAGTATTTCCAATGATTTCTCATAAAGGTTTTGTGTTCTTATTAAAAAAAAAAAAACACAAAAAAATAACCCCATCTAGGCTGTGGTGGCTCACCCACCTGCCTCCTTTCATTCATTCATTCAAAATATGAATCAAGAGCCTATTATGTGACAAGAATTTTCTAGGCACTGGAGATATAGCAGTGAACAACAAAACAAAGATCTCCCCTTAAGGAGATTATATTCCTGTGGAGGAAGATGACAATAAAAGAAAGAAACAAGCACGTCCAAACTATGTGATGGTTAAGTCCCATGAAAAGATCAGGAGTACAGAGAGAGAAGAGTGGATACTATTTTATACAGGAAGTTAGAGATGCTGTCTCTAATAAGAAAAAATTTGAACAAAGACCGAAGGAAGTGAAAGATCAAGATATTTAGGATCTAGGACTAGGCCAAAAATTCTTATACTTGACATCAACAGCACCAGCCACAAAAGGAATCATTGATAAATTGGGCTTCATCAAGATTAAAAACTTTTCCTCTGGAAAAGATCATGTTAAGAAGATGAAAATAATAGGTAGAGACTGGAAGACAAAATTTTCAAACAACATACCCAACAAAGCTCTGGTAGCTAGAATATGTAAAGAATTTTCAAAAATCAATAGTATAATAAAAAAATGAATTGGAAAATTGGCAAAAGACATTAAGAGACATTTCACAGAAGAAGATATACAGATGACAAATAAGCACGTGAGAAGATGTTCAACAACATTATTAGCTATTATGGCAATGTAAATTAAAATCACAATGAAATATCAATATATACCTATCATAACAGCTAAAATAAAAAGTAGTGATGACTCTAAGTGCTAGAGAGGATGCAGAGCAACTGGGTCACTCATCCATTGCTGGTAGGAATGTAAAATGCTCCAGCCACTCTGAATAACAGTTTGGTAGTTCCTTAAAAACCTAAACATGCAACTACCAAACAACCCAGCAACTGCCCTTCTGGCCATTTATCCCAAAGAGATGAAAACTCATATTCAAACAAAAATCTGTATATGAGTGTTTATAGCAAATTTCACTTCTAATAGCCAAAAACTGGAAACAACCCAAACATTCTTTGACAATTGAATGGTTAAACTGTAGTTTGCCAATACTATGGAATACTGCAGAGTAACAAAAAGGAACAAACTATTGATATACTTGACAACTTGGATGAATCTGCAGAGAATTACACTGAATGAGAAGCCAGTCCCAAAAGATTACATACTGCATGACTTCGTTTATGTATTGTTCTTGAAGTGACACAGTTGTAGAAATGGAGAACAGATTAACGGTTGCAGGGACTCAGGGTTGGATGGAGGTGAGTGTAGCTCTAAGACTGCTACAGGAGGGATCCTGTGGTGATGGAAATGCTCTGAATCTTGACTGGATCAGTGTCAGTATCCTGACTGTGATATTGTACCACAGCTTTGCAAGATATTACCACTGGGGGGAAGTGGCAAAAGGTCCATGAGATCTCTCTATATTATTTCATATATGAATCTACAATTATGTGAATCTACAGTTATCTCAAAATAAAAATCCTAAATATAGGAAAGAAATCATCACAAGAAATTCGCTGGCACAATTGCATGTCTATAGGATATAAATAGAACCTAGACCCTTATCACATCCATACGCAAAAACTGAATCGAGATAGGTGATGATTCTAAATGTAAAAGTTACGCAAATGTAAAAGGCTATAAAGTCTCAAAAAGCCAATAGAAGAATATGTGCATGATCTCGGGTTAGTCAAATAACATTTAAACATGACACAACAAACAATAAGCATAAAAGGATAAAATTTATGAATCGGACACTATTAAAATTAAAACCTTTACGTAAATCAATATGTAGATCATTAACTAAATGAAACACAAGCCACAAACTTGAAATGATATCCTCAATACATATATCTCAAAGAAGACTCCATTCAGAATATATAAAGACTCTTATAATTAAGGAATAAAAATACAAAACACCTAATTTTTGAAAACGGGTAAACAACTTGAACAGATGCTTTACAAAAGTCTTCGTTTCAGTTGCTCCACATTCTCACCAACGCTTGGTAAGGCCAGCGTTTCTTATTATAAAAAAATTCATTCCAAAAGATGGTGAGGATGTGGAGAATTTGAATACTCATACATTGTGGATGGAAGCCTGAAATCATAAAAGCACTTTGAAAAACTGTTTGGCAGGTTTTTTTTAAAAGTTAAATATACACATTCCTTGCGACTAACCAATTTTACTCACAGGTAGTTACCCAAGAAAATTGTAGACGTGTATTCACAAAAAAGACTTCTATAATAAAATTCACATCAGCCTCATTCATAGCTGCGGAAGTCTGAGCAAATCATCCTATCAACAGAGAATTAGATAAATTACGGTGCATCCCTACAGCAGAGTACTACTTAGCAATAAAAATGAACATTCTTTTGATACAACAAAATGGATGGATCTCTAAAACATTATATTGAACAAAAGAAGCCAAATATAGAAGAATACATGATATATTAGAATATGTTTTAATGAGATCAGGAACAGGTAAAACTAATCTACGTTGATAGAAATAAGAAAAATCTCCCTTAGGGATGGGGAAAATTGACTAGGAAGGGAAGGAAAGGGCCTTTTTTGTGGTGATAGAAATGTTCTATATCTTGTTTTGGATGATGGTTTTGTGGATTTATAAAGTTTTCAGAATTCATGGAACTCAAGAGTTAAGATCTTTGCCTTTTATTATATATATATTATACCTCAATAAAAAGGCAAAATTTAAAAATACATAAGCATTTGGTGAAATTTCCATAACAGCATAAAGATAATGTTAACTTGTTCCTACAATTACTAATTTAAAAAACGTGCATGCCAAAAACCATCTGTTGGGGAGGGTTCCACTTGGACATTCAAGCCCATGAATCTAAAATGTAAATATTTTCTCATATTTCTTTTGTTTAATCCCCCAAAGATCCAGTTAGTTGACACAAACATACAAGGTGGAGAGCTACTGAGAAAGAAACAACTTTAAAAGAGAGAAAAAAATGCAAGAAAGCCCAGAAGTTTTTTTTTCCCCTTTCCCTTAAAAATGTCCAAACAGATTTTCTCTTTCAATTTGTGAAAAGAAGGAAGTCTCTTTTCAGCTGAATCTTATTAAAGCACCAAAGTATTGTGCAGCCAGATGAGACAGCTATGAATCAAAGGGTTCATAACACCTGTGCTGACAGCCCTCTCTCCGGGGCTCGATGTGGAAAGGGGAAGGTGGTGGAGACCCGCCTCTGCATTGTGCCCCCTCACCCGGCCTTACTCCTCCAGCCTTCAGCCCCACCCACAGCAGCTCAGATGTACCTTAGAACAAGGTGAAGGGTGTGACTTTTAGGGGAGTCTAGTACATCTGAATTCATAACCTCTAACTGAAGATAAAATTAGGAACTAAGATGCCTTTTTAACTCCTGTGGGAGTTGGGTAGATTGAAAATCCCATTCACTTTATACTGTTAGCTGGCCAGTGGAACATCTTTCCATTGATTGTATTCTAAGATAGAAAGGTATCACATATTTTGGACCTGGCTTTTCTCTTGCATTCACATTTATTTATTCCATTAATATAATTAAGCACGTACTATGAACCAGCCACTGAGCTAACAGCCAAGTTTACTCTAGAGGTTGGACTGGACAGATGGAGAAGAGATTATGACTAGAGCGTGCCAGAGAGCACATTTATAGATGATGGGGGCTTCAGTCTGCATCACGCAGGATAACAAGTAGTTGAGTGAAGTTTTGAGTGCAAGTAAAATGTAGGCAGGAAATCCGTGTTATGATGGCACTTTGAGATGGTATTCCTGATGTTTAACAAAATACCCTTATTTAGTGTTACACCTTTTGCAAGTCCTGTATATTAATCCCTGCATAGATAACTTGGCTGTCCAACATATCTGAAACTAGATTTTAACAGACAGTGTTTTTGGAGGTTTTGCCACCTTCCTTGGATATGATAGAGGGCTGCTATTTTTAGGCTGGATGTACTTATCCTTGTACCAAGGCAGATGTGACCCATAAATGGCTTTATATAGAGAGATTCCAACGATGCCCTAAACTTCACGCTCATTGCAAATTCAGTTATATATAGACATGTTTTCAGGGATGGAAAGGATCCTGTTTGCCTAGCTCCTAATAGTCTGTAGGGAGAATAACTAGATTCAGCAACTCATCTTGGGGCCAAGATAATAAGAATTCAGGAAATGATAATGCCCCCTGAGCTTCTCTAACAGCGTAACTGATGGGGAGGGAATCTACCTGAGGGAAAGAAATCAGATTACCAGAACTTGCAACGGGGAGAGTGAATGCCTGGTTAGAGAACAGAGTTTATTTTGATTGTGGCATTGTGCAATGTCACATTAATCTTTTGTCTTTGGGCCCAAACTCCTAGGAACTTTGTTAAACTTTTGGGGGGTGGTGGCTGTCAAGAGCCCGTTAAATGATGAATTGTGTGTGTAAGAGTCTGAGAACTCCAGCACCTCTGTTTGGGTCTCTACTAACAGAGTATGGTTAGGAGAGTGTATTTTCTCTCTCTGTTGTGATGCCTATTTGAGCAGAAAAGAGGAGTTCCCAATATTGATAAGCTTATGAGTACTCACAAATTAATACCTGAGTACCAGGGACATTGTGTATAGCCTTGCAAAGTGATGTCAACAAAGAGAACTGAGTATCTTTTGCAGCAGGCTTTGGGGCAGTAGAAGGCAAGGGTTCTAAGGGATGAGCGTAAGAATGACCACTATTAAAGAGCACTCACAAGGAAGCTCAGGAGCTCCTTGATTCAAGGGTGGGTTTGGGTTCCAGAAAGGTCACTTATTCTGATATTGTGATGGAAGCTGGTTTGTTCTGGGAAATGAGAGCTGTACTTGCAGTTAGGAGTCCTGAAAGCCAGCACGGGCCCCATATCGTGCGTGCTTGCTTCCTCTTCTGGTTTCCCCATCCTTGAACAGCAGCCTCTGCTAGAGGTTCCTCATGCCAGCTTTGGTAAGGTCCTTAGAATCTCTGTGGATCTCTGTACTTCTGTTTATTCACACCTGTAAAGTGGAAGATGTCATCCCATATACTTCCTATGGTTGTCGTTTTAATTTAGATTCTACAGAGAGAGAAACAGAGGCAGAGAAGAAGGGGACAGGAGAAGAGAAGACAGAAAGAAAGAAGAAAGGAATTCCATAAAAAGGAGTTCCTGGAATTAGACAGTTATGAGCATTAAAAAAGGGATGATAAATTTTGTACTAGATACACTATGTAGAATATTAGCATTGTTCAATTATTTGTGGAAGTGGTCTACATTAGTGTTGTTATTGACTGAATTGTGTTGCCCCAAAATTCATACATTGAAGCCCTAAATCCTAGCACCTGAGAATGTAACCATATTTGGAGATATGGCCTTCAAAGAGGTGATTAAGTTAAAATGAGCCCAATAGGGTGGGGCTCTGATCCAACAGGAATGGTGTCCTTGTAAGAAGAGGAATAGACATTAGGGATGTGCGCATAGAGACCAGGCCCCGTGAGGACACAGTGAGGAGGTATCACTCCAGGGTAGGATCGCATGTGATTAATTGCCTTCTCCATGCATTTCTGTTTTTTTACATCCTAATATTCAATGATCAAATGTTACACTGATAATTATTTTTTTTAAATCAGTGAAATGTAAATAAAAAACCAAAACATACAAAAAAAATTGCTTGTCTCTTCTATCTTTTTTTTTCGAGGAAGATTAGTCCTAAGCTAACTACTGCCAATCCTCCTCTTTTCACTGAGGAAGACTGGCCCTGAGCTAACATCCGTGCCCATCTTCCTCTACTTTATATGTGGAACGCCTGCAACAGCATGGCATGACAAGCGGGGCCATGTCCTCACCCGGGATCCAAACTGGTGAACCCTAGGCCGCCAAAGCGGAACGTGTGCACTTAACCGCTGTGCCACCAGGCCGGCCCTACCTCTTTTGTCTTTTAATCCACTAAGAGAGCATGCTAGTTTTGCATGCTGACTTCCTAAGGTATATTTCTGTCTATAAAAGTTTTAAAAGTAAAATAAAATAAAAAGTAATTTCCACATGAAATTTTAAAGATTGCAATAGCTTGATTTTCCAGTAGTTAGAGCAATTCTTGCCTTTATTGTTTTTATTTTTTTGAGGGACTTTTGTTGTTGTTATTATTTTTTTAAAATTTTAATCTGTTTCTTGTTTTGAAGATTGGCACCTGAGCTAACATCTGTTGCCAGTTGTTTTTTTTTTTTTTTGCTCCTTCTTCTCCCAAAGCCCCTCAGTACATAGTTGTATATTCTAGCTGTACGTCCTTCTGGTTGTGCTCAACGTGGCTTGGTGAGCAGTACCATGTCTGTGTCCGGGATCCAAACTGGTGAAACCCTGGGCCACCAAAGTGGAGCATGCGAACTTTACCACTCGGCCATGGGCCAGCCCCTGTTGTTATCATTAAATAGAAAAAAAATAAAGGAGAGGAAAGGAGGGAGAAAAGAAGAAAATCTTCAAAGCAGAAAAATGAACTTGGTAGTTCTAAGCTCAGAGAGATTAAACTTCAGAATCCATATTTTAGTTACATTCCTCATATTTGGTCAATACAGAATATTCTCGAAGGGACTAACACTAATCAGGGCAAGCTCTGCCTCAGTGTCAGATCACTTCCACCTTTAACAATTTATTCCATCTCCCTTGTTGACTCACTATAAGCAAACAAATAAACATTGTTGTTTGAAGTCACGAAGATTTTGAGATGTCACTGCAGCATAAGCATGACCATCATGACCGATAGACTAAGAACATTCTCAAGAACGGCATGAACGTGGAGTTAAAAGACTTCAAAGAAACTGAAGAATTCTAACTTTTTGGGATTTTCAGATGCCTCATGGAAGGGTGACACTTCAGATGGACATTGATGAACGGACAGGACTTAGATAAGGGGAGATGAGATCTCCTGATGCAGGAAGAAAGCAGAGCAAAGGCACACAGGTAGGAGAGTGTGGGACATTATGAGAAAGAATGAGTCATCTTGTTTAGCTGGAGCAGAAAATATAATGGGGTTAGTTAGTAATTAATTTGGAATGATTCATGTGCCAACAACTTTTCCGTTATTTCAAAGGTACCTGAATATTCTAAGTTCACTCTCATTTGGGCATTGTAGAGTGGCCCCAGCTTCCTAACCACTCCACAACGGCTGTATTCTGCAATGCAAACTGATATTTAGAAATTTATAAACAACCCTACTATATCTGAGATTCTTTTATTGAGAGTGGCTATATTATTTGTGTTAACAATATTACTATGTTCATAATATTACTTTTGAGCACCTTTGCTCAAAGTGCGAGGATGACATCATTAACAATACCCAAATACGCTTATCCCATCTCTCATCCAAGAATTTCGAAGTGCTTTACAAACATTAATTAATTAAGGTTCAGAATTAATTAGATGTATTAATTTTTCATTGTATAGGATAGACTTTGCAGCTTCATTGATTTTTACATGCCAGCAACAAGCTTTGTCTGAGTCTCTTCATTTGTTTTCCGTTTGTGTATAAATGGGTATAAAGAGGAGAGGAAGAAGACTTATGGCATTTGGAAGAGAGGAATTTAATTTGAATTTGGACTTTTCAGCTGTCCGTGTGTTTTTTAAATGCCGACCGTGTCATAGTGAGGGCTGACTTTGTAGGGTCGCTTCTAACTTTCTCAATGTGACCCTGGGGAGCTGTGCCAGGAGCTGAGTCTGAGCTCGGCTGCTCTTCCTTTCTTCCTGGCACGCCAGGTTTTTCACATTTTGCTATTGCCTTGACCTAGATTCATATGGAAATAGTGATGCTGACGTCTGGACAAGACATGGACAGTTTGTGATTGTGTGGCTTAAGTGCCTATAAAATATGACCCAAGTGTCTGAAAGGGGAAAAATGCTGACAAATCAGATCTTTTCATACTAGAGGTTGGTTTGAATAAATACACCTAAGGATCGGAATTTTTTCTCAGGAAAGTAGGTGAAAAAAATAGATAAAAAACAAGTGGGTATTATCTTATACATGGTAAGTGGAAATTGGAACACTCGCCTTGAAGGATTGAGCTGCTTCTTTTTCCCCTTTTGTTTTAATCATGCTAGCTTCCAGCAGCAGATCAGGATTTGGGGTTTGTTTGTATTTACAATTGGTGTCTTAAAAGATTCCTTATGAAATGTGTTGCTGTTTCAAAACAGGAAGCCGAGGCTCAAGCTGGTGTGTCCTGGCCGGGCGAATGGAGGCTCCCCCATCTGCATTCTGTTAGGGAGAACACTGACCCTGTGTGTCGAGGAGCAGGTTGGGGGTGGTATTGCTTACATATGTGTCTGGGAGCTGCACTGGGCTTCGGCTTATGAAGGTTTCCTTCTTTCAGGGTCACACCCCGGCCAGCCCCGATTTAGCCATCTTGGCCCCGATGTCCTCCACATGGCTCACATTCCCAGTCCGTTTGCCCTCGCCGGGCTGAGCTGCCAAGTCCCTGGCTTGCTCCTTCCTGTTCTCCCAGCTGTTCAGTCCTGCGCACAGAGAGGGCAGCACATTTTCCAATGTTCAGACTCCTGCATTGGGGAGTTTTCTTGGATTGTTAGTTCCAGGGAAACAACAGAAGCAAAATTTCAGGGATCTGGTTGTTTGCCTGGAAGCTGCCACCAGTCACTGGCACTGGAATAAGGACTCCTTTAAGTCAAGGTGAATTTAAAGGCGGGAAGGTAAAAAATACGTTCATATGAAACTGGTCCTTTCTCTGGGGGGCCCTAGGGCATTTTCCATGGGTGGACAAACTGCTAAATTATTTTTTGCAGGCGAGAGCTTTCTTTGTTCTCACTTTTACCCATCAAGCAACCTTCTCAGATCAAGATTACTGGGATTCTGGGCTCTAAAATTCTCTTGCCTAACCGCTTTTTCTTGTGGGAGACCTCCTAGTAGAGGACGTCTCACTCCCTTCTCATTCCTGTCTGTGCAAATCCTAATCATTCTTCAGGCTCCACCCTCTATCCTCACTCCTTACTGAAGATGACCTGTCGACCCAGCCCTCGACTCTCTTCAGCCTCTGAACTCATGGCATTATTGTCTGAACTAATTGGCACTTGATCGTGTATACCGTTGCCTTGTGACATCTCCATATCAGATCATTATTAAATTCATATGATTTAACTTTTCAGGGGCCGAATATCTTTTAATACTTTCTGTGGCAGGAACCAAATGTTATCCAGTCTTTGAGTTCTCCTTGGTGCTTATCAGAGTTTGTGGCACATTATCTCAGTATTTATTGACTTAGAGTACTAGGGCAAGAGGAGTTAATTATTGCAATCACTTGTTTATAGTAAAAAATACAATGAATTCTCTATTTTATATGTATTTATTATAATATATGTATATATAAACACATGTGTATGTATTATATTTTTTCTTTGAATGTAAGTTTTAGAAAACAATTAAATTAATCAGAAGGACAGAAGAGAAATTCATTGGAAGAATACTGGGTTCTGGAGTATTTCTAGGAAATCAAAGGCTTCTAGGCTTCTGGGGTATTTTAAGCAGAAACTGAACAGTCTTCAGAAACGCAGGCAGCTCTCATTCCCCCTCAGTGTCTCGTACCTGTTTCTCTCTGCATATCTGATTTTTACTCTCTTGGTATAGAAATTGACTCTCTCTGTTGTTATTAGAGGGGATAGCCCCACAGTTTGAGAATTTATATTACCTCAATTCTAACCATATTCAGAAACTGACTAGCTATCAATCAGCTCCAATTCCAAATTCTAGAGAAAAAGAGTCTGATTGGTTCAAATTGGATCAGATGACCATTCTAGTTCCACTAGGCTATGGCTAAGGGAATAGGTTATATAAAAATTATCATCACTAGGAGCCCATCCTTGTGGAAGGGAGCCAATTCAAAGGAAAGAGAGATTATTATAATCTAGTCAGACTCTCCAAAATTTTATCAGCTATAAATCTTGAATTTGATCCTTTCCTTGACTTTCAAACTTAGTCAATAATATCATCACCCATGCAGGTCACTGTGGTTAGAAACCTAGACCTTATGCCTGACTCTCTTCCGTCTTGTCCTCAAATTCCTTTGATTCAACCTCCTATCTTCCCCCTCCTCTTTGTGCCCACTGATGTTTTCTTACCCCAAATCCTCCCACTTGTTACCTGGATTAGTACAATAGACTTCAAATTGTTCTCCAAGCTTCTAGTCCCACCATCCCTCACTTCCCAGTCACACTCCATACAATGGTATTTTTAGAGCACAAATTAAATGAAGTCAATCTCCTGTGTTGGAATATAATGTATTTTCACAATCACCTACATTCATTCATTTACGCATTCATTTATTCAATATTATTCTGCTAGTATTTATTGCTCACCTACTCTGAGTCACACACTGCTTGAGAATATAGAAATAGGGAGAAGATTAAGACACAAAAGATCTCAGCCTCTGTGGGAAGTTGAAGGAAGGCAGACAAAATAGAATAAGGTAATTTTAGATAGGAATAATAAAAATGAAGGAAATAAATATGTTGATATGAGAGAGAATACATGGAGGAAATGACATTACTTTAGATGAACTCATCAGGAAAGCCTTTCTGAAATGATATTTGGGATTCAAAAAAAAAAAATCAGGGAGCCTGCCTGATGGCCTAGTGGTTAGGTTCAGCATGCTCCACTCTCGTGGTCCAGGTTTGTTGGTTCATAACCTAGGCATGGACCTACATCACTTGTCAGGTCACCGTGCTGTGGTGGTGACCCACATATAAGGTAGAGGAAGACTAGCATGGATGTTAGCTCAAATCTTCCTCAAGCAAAAGAAAAATGAGGGAGATTGGCAACAAATGTTAGCTCAGGGGGACTCTTCCTCAGCAAAAAACAAAAAACAAACAAACAAGAAATCAGACTATGAGAAGAAGCCATTCTTATGAGGATGTGGAAGTAGAGAATTCCAAGTAGGGGGAAGGGAAGGTTCATATGCTCTGAGGCATAAATGGGATTGATCTGTTTCAGAAACAGAGTGTGGCTGGACCACTGTGAACAAGGGGCATGGTGGCACAAGATGAGGTCAGAGAGGGCCAGGGGTCAGGCCATGGAAGGATTAGCAGTCCTGGTGATCATGTGTTCAATGGGAATCAAGTACGAGCAGAGAGGGGTCACTTTGAAAAGTTTCAAACTTTGAATGTCTATGGCGGCTGCTGTGGAAATAGATAAGAACTGTGGTGAGAACAGATCAAGGAAGTCAGTTAGAAGATGACTGAAGTAGTCTAGGCAAAAGATGGTGGCTAAACCACAGTGTGTTGAGAGGGGGTGGCACTGCAAGTAGACCTGATAGGATTTGCTATGGAAAAAATGCAGGGGAGGTGAGGGACAGGGAAGAGCTAAGGAGACTCCTAAGTTTAGGCAGATGTTAGTACCTTTTCCTGAAATGAGGAAGACTGAAGAGGAACAGATCAGGTGTGTGTAGAGAGGCAGGGAGTGGGAGTAGGAAATCAAGCACATAAATTCAGAGATGCCCAATATACATCCAAGAAGAGACATCAATCAGGAAGTGAAATGAGTATGAATCCTAAGAGAAATTTAAACTACAGAATATTAATTTGGAAATAATTAACCTAGAGATGGCTGTGGTACCAGATGACATCATCAAAACAGAGTGTAGACAGAGAGGAAATAGGACCCAAACAGGCGCTGAAGTCACTGACATTTACATGTTAAGGAGAGGATCAGCCAGCAGTAGGGACTGAACAGGTCAGCCCAACATACCTGTCAGCCCAAAAATTCATACGCTCACGGTCTTGAACAATGTGCATTGCCACAGCTTTCTGGCACCTCAAAAAGAGGAACCATCTTAACTTCTTTCTTCTAAAAATGAAGAAAATTGGTATTTGCACAGAAATGCATATTTGCAGAACAAGGATAATATAAAGCTGGTATCCCCAGCAGTAAGCCTTCCAACTACCCCCCAGGACAGTCTGAATGAAAAAATGATTATGCACTTAATGTCCACTGAGCACCCTGGAGAGAAAAAGAGCATACTATAATTGCAAAGTATTATATTTACCATTATTAATACATGAATCATTCATTAGGAAAAAAGAACTAGAAATCGGAAAGTCAGGAGATAATAGGCTGTGTTTATAATGTTGCACAGAAGGAATTGCGGGCATAAATCCCCTCCCACTAGGATGTGTAGCCAGATTCATGCATGCTGAGTATGTTCTCGTTGCAAAGACAAACCCTTAGCAATCGCTCTAGGGAGCTAGGTCTTTGGAGCCAGGTGAACGTCTACCCTGTACTCTTTATTTCCCCCCCTTGATCTTTGCCTGCTTTACAGAAGGACTTTTGCATGAAGGGTCTTAGGCGGGAGGAACTTTCTTGAGTAGAATCTCTTAGAAAGACATCACTCTTCTCATAGAGGTGAATATTTTCAAATGGTGTGTCTTCATTTTAAAAGGATAAAGGAATTTATAGAAGTTTGAAAGGGCTTTTAAGAATACCAAGCATAAGCACCAAAATCCGAGCATATCTGCCAGGATTGCCACCTACAGCCCGAAAATTGCATCATGGAGCAAAACAAACAAATATGAACATGTGCCTTTGGATAAATCTTTGGAAACATAGAAGAACAAAAGATTCTAATGTTGATTTGCAGGCCCTTATCGACTGACCTATTTAGTGTAAACAAGACCAAATTGAAATATGCTGTTTCAATGCCTATATTTCGTAAAGGGAGGTAGTTGCTTCCCCAAACAGACCTTCTGAGATATAAGCACCAGAGGTAAAAACTGCTATTTTAAAGGAAAAATCCCCATTAAACATCTTCAAATGGGAGATTGAATTTAAAAGAGGTATATTAATACTGAAACAGGCAACAAGGAGTAAGAGAAGACTAAGTTTGTGACTTTCTTCATGAGTAAGAAATAAAAGACAAAAAAGGCAACTGGTAGGAATGTGGAATGTGTGTGTCTCTGTGTGTGAAAGAGAGTGAGAGATGGTTGGGAGTGAGAGAGGGAGAGAGGGAGACATTCAAAGAGAGTGACATTCAGAAGGAGACAGAAAGAGTGATTCGGTCCTGAATTTCTGAAAGAACATCAGAATGATAGATTCCTCTCCACAAACAGTGTTGGGAGCTTGGAAGTGGAGGATTGGAGTGATTTAAGTTCCATGATTTTATTCAAATACCACATAGCTCTAAGACAAGATTCGTAAAACTCTTAAAGACATGTAATTTTGTAATAGAACAACATTTCACAGTCCTTCTGGTCCCTGATTATGAAAGTAACTTATTACTCTATCCTCTGATCCATTTGAATATTCTTCATCTCTCCACCATAAACTGAGTGGCACTTGGAAGGTCTACGGTATTAGTAATCATGAGGGTGAGGTGACTATTAAGCAATAGTCCCTTCCTTTACAATTAGTTTATAAGCCACACATGAAATCAGTCTCGTTTTTGACCAAAAATATTATTCCCAGCTTCACTAACCACCTTATTCACCATGTATTTAGGCAGATGATTTTTGGCTGTATCCAGGAATCAAATTCACTCTAAAAAGGAGAAATGTGTTACCAGTGAGAATGTTTTGATAGACATGCCCTGAACTCTGCAGGTAAATCTAAAGACACATTCCAAAAGTTTGAAGGTCAAAGGGACTATTATTATTGAAATAAGAGTAAAACTTCCCCAAATTATAATATAATTTGATAGAGATGATTCTATTGCTAATTTTTAAAATTCAGTTTTAATAAATTCAGCCCTATTATTTTTATGACATGTAATCTGAACTTTCCGTAGAACAAAAACACATTTAATCCAGGTCAGATTCACTCAATTTATAAACAGATTACTGGTTTTTTTTTTTATTGTATCTGTATGTTCTTAGTTAAATTTATTCTTGACTTACGTATTTACCAGTTAGACAGCAGATCCTTTAGTCCTACCATACCATATTGTTCTTTTCAACATTGAGATTCCCTTTGGAATCTTGAGCTAGTTAAAATTTATGCTTCTAAAACACACTTGTTAACTCTTGAGCACACAGATTAAAAACTCTATGAGCGCAGTTCTATTTGCACCTGCTGCAGAAACTCTGCATAATGACACTCTGTTCTTTCAAGATGAAGTGGGGTACATGTATTTCACCCTAAGCCATAGCATTCTCACCTAATGAATGTCATAGAGGAAGTGGCCACTGGAATTTGAAACATAATTTGGGTCAATCCTTACAGACTAGGAAAATATTTTGGTTCCTTTAGTTTATGCACAATATCTGGCACATGCCAAATTATCTAATAAAGGAAAAAATAAACAAATAAATGCCAGTTAACTAGGGCCACAACTCAAAGTCTTGATTTCATTAATCACACTACCATTAATTAACTGAGCTGAGGCCTCCAAAAAACACTTGCCCTGTGTGAGAAATCCAACTTTAAAAGATCGTACTCAAGTTATTAACTGAGGACCAATGCTGGCATCAGATGCTCTAAGAATAGCTATTCTATAACAAGTTACCAAACTGCTCCTTCTTCTAGCCTCTAATCTCAAATTTTGTTGGGGATAAAACTGGAAAAAAATCCTTTTTGGAGCTCCTTTCTTTTTGTCTGTGGGTGCTGTATATTCCCTACTCTGGGGGGCTTTTGTGCTCTATCAGTTCCCATCTGCTAAATATCTTCCAGATTTCCTAACTGGTCACTCGTCTAGGACCCCCCAGCAGGCTTCCTAGAATGGATATAGATTTATTTTTATATTTCTTCTGTCATTTCGATGGGATTGGAAGAGAGAGGAGAAGTCGTTTGTTCAGTCAGCCATTTTGATTCAGAGTTGATAACCTTTTATGAGGGCAGGCACAGAGGGACAGAACTCATGCCCCAGATCCTTTAAAAAGTAATTTTGAGAGACATTTAGCACATTCAGAAGACTAGCAACCTGACC
This sequence comes from Equus asinus, assembly GCF_041296235.1. Classification (NCBI taxonomy): domain Eukaryota; kingdom Metazoa; phylum Chordata; class Mammalia; order Perissodactyla; family Equidae; genus Equus; species Equus asinus. The sequence continues at coordinate 52,579,845 of NC_091795.1, forward strand.
TACATTCTTTCAGTATATTGATTTGCAAAATCCAAGTCTTTCTTTACTTTCATATTTCCTGTACTTCAGTTCTTTAAGAAGAGAAAAAATAGCAAATAGAGAGAAGAGCCTATTAATTATATCAACGTTTACTCTTAACTCTCCAAGTATCATAAACATGGAAAGAGTATGAGATAAGTGCTTTTTTCCCAAATGCAAGTAACAAGAGAATATATATCAACCTTGGAATTCCCATCAATTAGATTTTTGTTTATTTAAATGAAGAGGAACATTCTTGAAAGAGACATATTCTTCTCAGCAGGCAGGTATTGTTTGGTCATGCTTCCACTGGAAAAACATATTCTTGGAAAGAGAAGATAAGACTGTTCTAAGGCATTTTTACTTATTGGTTCTACTGTGTGCAGAGTAAAAACTTACGCTTTCCTCTAATCAGGGATTTTTGTGCACTGTTATATTATTAAGATGAGATGTAGTATATCTTATCATTATCAAAAAAATTTGTTTAATAAATAAAACTAATCAATAAAATTGATGTAGTTTCTATGCAGAAAGATAAAAACATGGGACAAGTTATTACTCATTTTTGTCTCAGTAATTTGTAGTGATGGTGGTGGTGGTGGTGGTGTATATGTGCGTGTGTGCACAGATGTGTTTAGCTCCCATGCAAGACTGCATTTGGAATCATGTCTTAGTGAAGTATTTTCTCACCAAAACCCAATGTGAAGATGCATGGCAGGATGGGGGCCTGTGGAGTGTGCAAGGGCTAGTAGAATAGGAAGAAGGAGAAGAGGAGAGAAGGATGGAGGGGAACAGGAGGAACAGTCTTCATGGATTCTGGGTTTTCATATGCCATGGATTCAGTACTGTGTGCCCTTCTTTTTAAGCACTTTCCTTGATACTCTTTCTCAGTACCCAGTGCCTTTCTGTTGCTAAGTGTCTGCTCAGAAATCCTACTATAGTGCTTCCTCTAAGATGTCCCTCCCCAATGACTACTCCATGTTTTTGACTTTTCCTTCTTTTCTATCCTCATTAATCTACTCAAATGATTTTTGCTTTCTTCAAAACCTGTCTCTAATTTCTTCCCCTCCCCCATAGAATTTCCTCTGACTATTCGTCAGGCCAATTTCTCCTTTCTCTGATTTACTTCAGCACCTAGAGTCTACTTTTCACAACAGAGTTAAATATTTTCTCATAAGGGTAGGAGTGGCAAGAGGTAATAGGGACAGCATTTAATATTTATAAATCCTTTAAAACTAACATTGTGCTTTCATATTTTTAATCTCAATGAATTTGAGGGAGGTATTACATGCCCATTTTAATGATAAGTATATAGAAAGTGAAAAGTAATAAGAGACTGTTCAAGGTCACTCAACTATTTTTTTAAGAACAGAGCTGGGAGAGGAAGGCGATACCACTCTGGGGCTCACAAAAAACTCAAAAATCATTCCAGGCAGCCATTGGGACTATATAGTAAAAAGGACTTTGGACCTTGGTCCATATCTAGGCTCTGAAATTTACCAGCTGTGTGACAAGGCAAATCACTAGTCCACTTTGACCTGTTTTCTGTCCCAAGTACCACCAGTGTTTGTCATTAAAGGAAATGAGATGCAAGGGCAAAGTTATATGTTAAAAGTACAGCTCTGTAAAAATATTAGGCATGATAGGGCTGTTGTGTTTCACAGCTTCAGACTTCAGAATGCTCCATTCACATAGACTGAAATGCTCCAGGGCGTAATCACTTTGTATTACATTTCAATAGTAATCCATTGGAATTCTGCAATTCTTGTGATTCTGCCAAATTGCTTGCTGTTGTTGTTTAAATTTGCAAAAGGAGAAAATGAAAATTGGAGATGTTTACGGAATAAGTTGTTTGAAGTCCACACCTGGACAGTGATCAACGTCCTGGTTGTCTATTACTATGTTATCTATTGTTTTGTGACTTAAAGCTACAATTTCTTCTTATCTCATAGTTCTAGGGGCTGACAGACTAGCCGAGGTTCTCACTTGGAGGCCCTCAATATGGTCTCAGTCAAAGAGCTGGAGTAATCTGAAGACGTCTTCACTCAGCACCAGTGCTGCTGAGGTGGCTGGAACAGCTTCAGGTTGATTTGTCAGTGCTCCCTCCAAATAACCTCTCTAAACAGAGAGCTTGGATTTTCTTACAGATTACAGTCTTGAGGTAGTTACTTGTAAGCTGGCTTCCCCCAGAATAAGAGTTCCAAACAATTAAGGGGGAGACTACGAAGCTTCTTATAACCTAGATTTGGAGTCCTAGAACAACATTTCTGCTGTGTTCCATTAGTAAAGCAAGTGATACGTGCCAGCCCAGATTCAAGGAGAGGGGAGTAGACTCAACTTCTCAATAGAAAAATGGTGTGTTATGGTCAGGGAGGGAAGGAATTAATGGCAGTTATCTTGGAGACCAGCTATCATAGTGAGGTCTCTCTATCCTCTAGTCTATTGGCTGATCAATGTCTCAAAGTGTGTATGTTACCAAACTGCCAATGTCCTACCTGTCACTCACCCTAACATCAAACTCATCACTACCCCTTGCCCATCTGTGTTGCGCATGGGCACCTACACACACAGAGATTCATTGTCTACTAATGAATATCTATCTGTCTCATTCATACATCAATCCACCCACCTGAACTTTTGTTTTTAGATTGAGCATATTGCTACTGAAAATAACAGTTTAGCTTTTAGTACTACATACATACACAGACCAAAAATCGGTTCCTTGGTGGAACTTGCCTTCCTTAGGCTAGCTGCCATGACAAAATATGCATGTCTGATCACAAGAGAAACCAGAAAAAAGAGTTCAGGAAGATGAACCAATGTGACTGCATCTAAGAAATTAGCAGGTCGGTATGCGTGTGTGCACATGGTTGTGTATATATGCTATGTTTGTATGTATGTCATACATATAGTATGTACGTATGAATGTGTATATATATGTTTGTATGTGTGTATATATAATATATATTACATATTATATATTATGTTTGTGTATATATTCCAGACTGTCCAAGAGTAGTGGTATGTAAAGAGCAGTAATATCATTTTTATACAGAAAGATAAATCCTGAAATTCTGAGACTGTAATTCCCCTCTAGGTCAATATTAATTTTTTGCCTGACTTTAGATTGGTAAAAAAATTGCCTACAGTCTTTATCTCATAAGCTACACTAAAACTATTTTAAATTATTGCCTATTTGATTTTGTGTATTTTTGTACATCTAATTTTTATAATGAAACAAGTGGGATGCACTTTTATTTTAAATACTAATGGTAACAACCCTAATGAATTCAGGCTGCTTCTGTATTATGTGTTGGTGAAAATGCAGTGGCAGCTATGAAGCTGCCAGGCATATCCTGCCAAGAAAATGTACATAAGGAAAGTATATAGAACAACTGTTAGAAAAGCCTTAAGAACTCCCTGTATCTCCTTAATATGGTATTAAAATGATTTTAATTGTGCACACCCACCCGCAGACCTCCAAGGGTTAACTGCACACAATGTAATGAATTCAATAATGATGAGTTAAAAAAGGTCTAATTAGCAAGTAACCACTTTATTATGAAAGAAAATGGTAATGAATTTAATAGCTCAAAATCATTAACAATATTTAGTTTGCTGGTACTTGTTCTCTATTATCCTCATTAATATGAACATTTAATATGTTTTAAAATGGATTTGTAATACTTTCTGTGCCATGAGGTTACACTGACAGAAAGAGTGTAATTATTCTGCTAATTGTTATCACTGTATGTTTGTGCTCCGAATAGAAGTATATTTAGGTGTTAATACCAAAAAAAAAAAAGTAATTAAGAAAGGAAAGATTTAAAACCTAATTAAACAAAAACTCAAAAAAAAAAAAATCTTAGTCCAGCATAAGAGAAGAATTTCTGAAGCAATTGCTTTGGAAAGTTTTTTTTCTCCCTATGAATTCATTTTTCCCATTGTTGTGGATTTCTTGAAAGAGGGAATAAAGTTATCTAAAAGAAAACTGGATAAAAAGAAAGAAATAGAAGAAGTTCAAGATTCACATTCTGCAGAGTGAAGTTAGGTCTTTTCAACATGCCCAACTGCAATGAAATGCAAACTCTCTGATGATCGCTGACAACCAGCATCTCACACATCGGGCAGTTGGTAGCTTTGCTCTCTCATCTGAACTTATCCTAGAAACTCCCTCTGTCTCCATTGTCCCTTTAAGGATCCTCACACTTACAGGGGTTTGTTTCCCAACTGGTCTCATTTCTTCTGGGATTCGGTATAGTTTTTCTTCTTTAGGCATCCTTTAGTCACCAGAGCCACTACAGGTACAAATCCTCATAGGTGGAAAATATCACAGTGTACAGAAGACAAACGTTGTTTGAACAACATGTAACACCACCAAAGGCAAAAGAGAAAGATGGAAACAAGCAAGCAAACGAATGAGCAGAGCAGCTTCCTCCCAACAAAGAGCCTGGAATCCTTCATGAAGACACCAGCCTGGTATGCTGCTCACGGTTCGTGGTCGTATGCTCTTCTCATTTTGGCCTGCTTGAAAACAGAAGTTTGATAGACTCTTCTGATCATTTTAACCTAAACTATAACCAGATCACAGTACTTGATTCAACACTCCCTTAGAATTTTTAAGATCAAACTACATTTGATGTTTCATTTTTCCATATGGATATACATAATTTTGATTCTTCCTGTCATTCATCCTTTCGGCCAATATTCATCGAGAAGGTACTATTCTTGTCCTCTCTAAACTACTTAATTGTTGCAGGAGCCTTCTTTTGCCTTGACACTTATGTTGAAGAGCCAGATCTTGCCCCAGTTCTATGGTGACACTCTGACCAGAGATGAACATGGTGGGAGGCCAGGATAGTGCCTATATATACTGCTTCTACTTCAGTGATTTGACAACTTTACATCTCCATCCACTTTGATACAGTTTTATGATCATCTTGCTGTCTTCCTTGGGGGCATCATTAGTAAGAGGATATCCAAAAATTGTCATTATTTCACTGGGTATAACGTTTTAAAATCTTAAAATATATAGTAGGTAGGCATTTCATATATTTGGGCCTATAAAGATAAGCCATAGAAGGAATAACCTCACACAAGTCGTTTCAGTCCAGGTGAAAGAAACAAAGAGAACTGAAAGAAGGACTCAGTGGAATGATGACTTCCCTGACCTACAAATAGACTTAGACAGTGCTAATATTCATGGACCACCTGAAGTAGGGTCTCTCCAACAGCTTTATCCACTTTTTCTCTTTGTTTTGAGAAAATTTTCAGTGGTGTTGACTGATTTACTACATTTGAATGACTAATAATTGCGTTAAATTTGAAGATTCAACCATCATATTGGTCAAAAACACCCAAAGGGAAATCTTACCTAATTATGGTAAGATATGACTGAAATAACCTAGATATGTGTAACAACTTTCTGGATCAGCAACGTACATTCAATTAATTCTCAATTATTTGCACTGATATAAGGAATAGGCTGAACATAAACCATAGCATAATTTCCCTAGTTGGAAAATGGTTTTTTTTTTTTTCCTTTAATACTTTAGTATAGATTAAGAATCTCTTCTAAGAAGACAGTAAAGACAAACAATGAATACCTGCTTTAAAAATTCTTAGAAAGTTCCAATATCCTTTATCTGGATCCCTCAATACTTCTATTTTACTGTCCTCGCCCCTGCCTCCACCAACATGGACAGACTGCTCTTGTGCCCACCCCTCCTCCAGCATCCTCTGTTCTTGGTGTCACTCCAATATTCCCTAAGCAAATTTTGCTATCAAAGCTCTGCATGAAACAGACAGAGACAAATTCAGAAATTTCAAAGGACCATTCTGCATTCTACTTGCAAAGTACATAGAAGTTAGATTCCCAAAATCAATCACTTAATACATATCTATATTTTGAAAGCATTCTCTTGAACCTGAATGTATTGAATACAATATCAGGAACATAGGAGCTCCAGTAAATTTTGGTTCATTCATTCGTCCTCTCAAGCAGCCTATTAATACTGTACTACATTTTGTACAGAGGCCCAGATAAAGTATGAGCTCTTGTTCCTGCTTTCAAGGAAAAGATTTGTCCAATATGGAGCACTTAGTCAATAAACAAAGCAAATTGTAACCTATAGTTGGAGTCATCAATTACCCTACAAGCAAGCTCTGCTCCAGAATGCTGCCATTCAGACGTCTATAAAGAAATACACGGGCAAGCAGCCCAAACAGTTTAGTAGTACATATTAAAAAGGGATTACTTTCTACACCCTAAGATTAAAAATATCCAGATTATCTGACTGCCTTAAGGAATAAATGTCTGTAAACAGTTTTTAATTCTCCAGGCCAAGAGATGAAGATATCCAGCCAGTTTGCATCAACATAGACAAAGGTAATAAACAATACATAACTAAAGTGACAAAAAAAATCCTACAGGTGATAATGGGTTTGTCAATCTGCGGAGTCAGTGGGTATGGTTTTCTGTAATGACAGCAACATTAGAGACAATTTTTCCGGTACACTCTTCCACTTTTCTTTTGTTCTTATACAATAATTGTATACATTATATGCTGTGTATATATTGACTTTGATTCTTAACAAAAATAAAACTATGTATAGTATTGTATAATCTGATTGTTTTACATTATAGTAGATCTTGGACATAGTTCCATTTCCATAAATAGAGCTATATCTCATCATTTTAAATGATCGTGCAGTGCAATATTATATGATCCTTGTATAATGACGGTGTCGGATTTTTTTTTGTGACTAGACATTAGGTTTTTCTCTTTGCTCTCATCTGGGGAGGGGCATTCAGCTTTGTATACTTGCCTGATTTCTTCCTTAATATAAAATTCCTCAAGTAAAATATATCCAAAGATATACCCAATTTAAAATACTACAACATTTTGTCAAATGGCCCTCCAGAAATATTGTCAACATATACCTCCGCCAACCATGTGAATGAGAGTGACCGTTTCTTCATATCTTCATCAACATTGGACAAAGTTTATCTTCTTTTCTCCCAGTCTAGTAAAAATCAAAATCTAACCTATCATTATGGTTTTCATCATTCTACTTTGCATTTATAGTGCTGTTGGTATAAGCTTCTTAGTTCATCTTCTCTCTACCCTTTCTTACTTATCAAATAAATAATTTTAGGACTATAATTTTCTTTCTAAGTACCATTTTCCTAGATACTACAAGTTTCTTATGCCGTAAAATTACTGTCATTAATTGTAAATATTTTGTAATTTCTAATATGATGGTTTCTTTTTACTCCAATGGTTATTTAGGGAAGTGTCTGCACATCTTACCTATCCAAACACACACTGCTCTTTATTACTTCATTACTGCACATTCTAAGTTTTCGACATTATCAGAAAAGTTATTCTGTACAATACATATCTTTTAAAAATATCTTGAGGTTTTCTATGTGTTAAAAACTTCTATCATTTTTTTTTATGCTCAGTCTATCAGTTGATAATTGAGTTCTATTAAAATCTCCAAGACTGTGCAGGTATGAATTTCTCCTTGTAACTCTCTCAGTTTTTGCTTTATATATATATATATATTGAGATAATATATTCTGGTACATATAGGTCATGATTATTATATATTCTTTTTTCATTAGGTAGCATCCTTTTTTATACCACTTAATGTGAGATTTTGCCTTAATTTTTATTTTGTCTGGAATTTATTTTGTCTCAAATTGTCTAAATTTCTATATCAGCTTTTTTTACAGATTACATACCTGATATTTCTTTTGGTTGGTTATACTTGGGATATCTTCTTGGATAGCTTCATTTTTTTCTAGCCTTTCTACACTCTTTTGCTTTAAGAGTAACACTTAGCATACAGCTGAATTTTTTAAAAACTTCAACTTGAATTTAGCCTCTGCCTTTCAATAGATGAGATTAATCTACATCTAATAATTATTTTTACAGATATATTTAGACTTATTTTTATAATCTTAGTTTGTCTTTCTCTTTAACACTTTTTATTTGCTTTTTCTTTTGTAGCATTCCATTGGATCAATTGATGTTCATTATTCCCTTTATCTACCATTTGAAATTTATATATTCTATTACTAGTCTTTTAGTAGCTACTCTTAAATTTTGATCTGAACGCTTAACAAAGGCAACAGTGCTTTTGTATGGCTATAGTCTTCCTCAAAAATAAAATGGCTTAGAATGTGTTCACTTTTAATTCCTTGATCCAATCTTCCATATTATTAATATCTTGTATTTTAATTCCTCACTGTTCTTAAAAGCCCCTATTATAATCTTTAGAATATTTATGATCAATATTATTTACTTATTAGGTTGAACCACATGACTTGCCGTTTTTATAGATCAAAAAAACTCCCCAAAGAGCTCATAAAAATATGAGCTAAAATAATGATATGTTTACTAATATCTTTGTTCAATATGGTTGAATGTTTTATTTATTTCTAATACATTTCTAATACCAAATAATCCTACATGGTTTTTAATGAAAGCAACAATTAAATGAAAATAGACCTTTACCTAGTCTTTCTCACCTCCTGATTTCCTCTTCCAAGTCAACTACATGCAACAAACTTAACATCCTTTCTGCTTACCCCCATTGTTCTGAATAACACACTTACTTGCTTTCTCTCTTGATTTTTTTTTAAATTTTAAAGATAACCTACTGAATTTCTAGTGTATAAAGTGAGAAATTTAATTATTTTATTCCACTATATGTCCCCTACCATATACACCTGTCCCAATTTTTAAGTTACCTTGATATGCAGGATTTGTGTAATTGTGATTAAATAAATATTGTTCACAACCAGGACATCTGGTATACAGTTATATGTGTTTTCATATATTGCCCCCCAAATTAATAATCGGATCTTATTTTAGTTTGTTTAGTTTTCTACGTATTTCTATTCTCCACTTGCCCCTTTAGATCCATTCTCCATCCCTTTTCACCTTCTTTCTGACTTCAGAAGCTGACCTATGTGGGAAACATCAAAGGCTTGCTTGTCTTTATGTTTCTAATTGGGTTCATGGAATTGGGAGCACTGTTCAGAGATTAGGTGGATGAAGAAGAGAGAGCTCAAGGAACTAATTCCTGTGGCTCCCTCTTTGCTAGCCCTTGTCTAGTGCTGGATGGCCCCTTGGCCAAAGGTCACTACACTTCTCAAGGGAGCTTTTTCCCCATGATTATGATTCTCTCCTTCCAGGTTCTATTAGCTCCTCTCTGGCTGCCCTATTTCCTTTCAGACTAGGGGTAGTGATATATAGATTTGCTCTTGCCACCCCAGGTCATTACCCTCTTCCTTGCAGCTCTCCTAGACCCCAGCCACTCTGTGTAAATAATCTCTCCATTAAACCACCCTCCAATTATCCTAATTTGAATGTTCTGTTTCTTGTTGTGATCCTGACAGTTCATTGTTTTAGTCCTCTAACTCCCTGCCAGAGATATAAAATAGCACACTGTAATGGCAAATGCAACTATTCCATTCACTTTCTTGTCCTGTAGACATCCTTGTCTGAGCCTCCAATCTTTCTGTTCCAATCTCTCTCTTTTCTAATTAACTAAGCCTTAAAATGAAGTATCAAATATATATAGAAAAGTATGCAAGTCATAAGTGAATTTTTATGAAATGAACATGTGAGTAACCACCACTCAGATCAAGAAATAAACCATAATGGCACCCTTAGAATACTCTCTTGTGGCTTTACCTATCATCATTCTCCTCTTAAAGTTAACCACTCTACTGACTTCTATCACTAGGAGTAAATTTTTTTATTTTTGAATTTAAGTAAATGAAATCATGTAGTATGAGCTCTTTTGTATTTGACATCTTTTATTCAGTATTGTGTCAGTGAGATTCATCTGTATTGTTGCATGAAGCAATAGTTCATTCATTCTCATTGCTACATAATATACCATGGTACGACTATGCCACTATCTATTTACCATTGGTTGACAATTAATTTGTTTCAAATTCTGTCTATTATAATCAAAGCTAGTATGAACATTTATACATATATATATACATATATATATATTTTGCACATATATACACTTATTGGTTGGTTATATAACTGAAGGTGGAATCACTAGGCTGTAGAGTACACATATGTTCAGCTTTAGTAGCTACTGCTGGTCTTCCAAGATAATTTTAACAATTTATACACACACCAGCAATTTATGAAAGATCGAGGTGCTCCACATCCTCACAAAATTTGGAATTGTTAGATTTTTTTATTTTAGTCATTCTGATGAATTGCTTTATTTTCATTTTCCTAATAATGAATGAGGTGATCTACCTTTTCATATATTTATTGGTTATTAAAATATAATCTTTTGTGAATTGCTTATCTAAACCTCTAATCATTCCTTATGGTTTGTCTGCTTTTTTCTTATTTATTTATAGGAGTTCTTTATCTATTCTAGATGCATTTCTTTTGTAAGATACATATATGTACATATGTTTATATAATGTATATGTATACATAATGTATATGGATCTTGTGTCTTATCCCACACTGTTCTCCCATATATGCTAAAATCCTCATAATACACTATTATTTTTGCTTAGCTAATAGTTCTTTAAAGAAGTTACTATGTGTAAAGTTTAATATATACAAATATATTTTATACATACTATATATATATATTTTTTTTTTTAAAGTCTTTTATATTAACCCAGATATAGGCCCTTTTGGGTACTCTTCATTCCTCCCTACAATCTGTTTCCTTCTTGAATTATCTGCCCTCATCTTGAAGATCTTCTTATAACATTTCTTAAAGTGCAGATCAGTTGGAGAGAATTCTCTCAGTTTTTATCTGTCTGAGAATGTCTCTAATTCAATCTCATTTTTAAAGTATATCTTTCCTGGGGGTTGAGAGAAATTTTCTTTTAACACTATAAAGATGTCATTCCAGGCCTTCTATCGTCTAATGTTTCTAAAGAGAAGCTAACCATCATTCTTGTCATTGTTTCCCTATATACAATGTCTTTTTTTTCTGATTGCTTTCAAGATTTTGTTATCATCACTGATTTATAGCATTTTGACTCTGATGTGCTTAGGTTTGTTTTATTTATATTTTTCCTGCTTTGTGTTTGCTGAAATTTTTGGCCCTGTAGAATAATACCTTTCATCAGTTTTGTAAAAATTCTGGGCTATTGTCTCTTCAAATATTTGTTCTTTCTATTCTCTTCCCCATTTCTGGTATTCCAAGTACACGTATGTTTGACCTTTTGATATTGTCCCACAGATCTTGGGGGCTCTGTTCCATTGATTTCACCCTTTTGTATAATTTCTACTAGCCTGTCTTCAAGTTTACTGATCTTTCCTTTCATATAGTCTCTTTTGTCCCCTGTGTATGCTGTGGAGACCTTAAGTCTGGAGCCTCCTGATCTTCAGTTCTGGAAGATTTTCTTGTTAATGTTTTGATAATTTCCTTTCCAACATTTCTCTTTTCTCTCTATTGTTTGGATATTGGGCCTCTTGGATTTTCTTACCTATTTTTTCATGTCCTAGATTTTTGCTTTAATTTCTTCTAAGCAATTTTTTTCTTCTAACTCTTTTATTGATTTTTGAAAATATTTCAGTTAATGTATTTTCAGTTTCAAACAGCTTTTTCTTCTTCTCAGGATGTTTGTTCTTATAGCAGATTATTATTTTATCATGGATTCCATATCTTCTCCTGTCTCAGAGGATGTTAATTTCAGGGTTTTTTTAAAATTTTCCTCCATTATCTATATTTATTTGTTTTCTCTAAGTTTTTGATATTTTGCTTTGTTTGTTTCTTTTGGTCACTTGTATTCATGCTTAAAGTTTTCTTCAAACATCTGTGATTGATCTTAAATTACCTATTCATTTTAAGAGAAGAATTCTAAAAAGTTGATAGAAAACCCATGGATTTCACTCTGGAGAAAAACGTTGCAAACCTGTGATTTCATTCAGGGACCACAACATGTCATTACCCATAGATCTTTTCTCATAAGACAGACAGAACGATCATTCAAGCAGGTGAAGGCTTTAGGAGTGTCTCACTATTTTTAGTGTTTATATAAGATATATATTAATGTATCTTGTGAAGTTTATCCAGCATTTTTATGTTTGGAAGTGTTTTTATATCAGTCTGTCATATTTTCTGGAATTTTTACTATTTATTTTAACTTGTCGTTTTTGAATCATTAAGGCAGTTGAACACCATTTCATGTATATGTCTAATTTGTGAATGCATTTATTATTACTGTACATAATTTTCTCTGGTCATTTTGATCTTCTTCTTTGATATTTAAGAACATTCTATGTCTTAAAGTTATTAACCTTGTGTATATATTTTTAATAGTTTCTTTCAATTTAATTTTCATTCATGACTATGATTATGGTATATTTGGAAGTAAGTAGATGTTTCATTTTTGTCTTTTCAGACCTTTCAATGATATTCTTTATATTTTATGACCTTGGCATCATGTTAAAAATTGCCTCATCCATATCATATATATATGAAAATGTCTGCATGTTTCTTCTAGAAATTTTACTTTTTTATTTTCTTGATGTACATATTTACTTTTTTTTCTTTCTTGCAAGTTATGCATCTAATACTATTTATCCCCCCCCCCCAAAATTAGCAATTCAGCCAACCAAATTAATTAAATTATCCATCCTTTCCCCCAGTGGTTTGAAAAGCTACCTTTATTTTGTCCTAAATTGACTGTACTTTATTTCACTGTTTTCTTTCTCTGTTCATGGTCCAGTATCATGCTGTTTTAATTATTGTAGTTTTATAACACATTTTATATTCCTTTTTTCAACCTAGTTTTGCTTCTTATCTATTTTATGCCAAATGAACTTTTAAAAAACTACTGAAGTTCAATTTCCAATGTGCTATATTTAAAGGCAAATTAGAAAATTGATATCTTAACAGGATCCATAAAATAACATAGTTTTTTATGTTACCATGCTCTTATTATTAGTTTTTTGGTACATTAAGTAATTTATTGAAGACAGAGGATTGTTTGCTCGAAGAGTGTTTGATTTATTACCCTCATAAAATAAGCTAATATCGTGGGAATAAAGGACGTCAAATATCAAGCCCAACTTAGAAGACTAATTTTTACAAATATAATATATAGGCACATGTATAAATTTTATAGATCCTTAAATAGGATGCATCTCTTCAGATGACAACATCATCCACAACCTCTGGTACCTCATCCCTCTTCTCATCACCATAGCAACTCACAACTCATAAAAAAAGCAGTGGAAAGCATCACCAGGAGAGATGGGAGTCAGCAACATGTGCCCCTTATTTGCAGATGCTTTTCCTTGGGGACTAATCTTTTGATTTTGGCTCATCCTTAATGAATCTTGGTATACTCTGTTATGCAGATCCATCTAGTCAGAACTTAGAGCATTTCATTTGGCTCATTGGCAGATTCAAAGGTGTGTATCAGTAATTCTTCTCAAACTTTTAGGTATAATTCCCCTAATTGACTGTCAATAAACAAAATGCCATGTCTATATAGACTTTTCTTTTTTTTAATGGACTTTATTTTATTATGTTTTTTCTCTTGAGGAAGATCAGCCCTGAGCTAACATCGGCTGCCAATCCTCCTCTTTTTGCTGAGGAAGACTGGCCCTGAACTCACATCCGTGCCCATCTTCCTCTACTTTATATGCGGGACATCTACGACAGCATGGCTTGCCAAATGGTGCCATGTCCGCACCTGGGATCCGAACCGGTGAACCCCGGGCTGCTGAAGCAGAACGCACGCACTTAAGCCCTGTGCCACTGGGCTGGCCCCTGGACTTTATTTTTGAAAGCAGTTTTAAATATGATTCACAGTAAAATTGTAAGGAAAGTACAGAGACTTCCCACATATCCCCTGCTCCCACACATGCATAGCCTCTCCCATTATCAACATCTCTCTCATGAGTGGTACATTTGTTACAGTCAATGAAGCCACATCGACCCATCATCATCACCCAAAGTGCATAGTTCACTCCTGGTGTTGTACATTCTAAGTGTTTTGATAAATGTGTAATAACATATATACACCATTATAATATCATATAATATAAATGATATATATTATGATATAAAGTAGTTTCATTGCCCTAAAATCCTCTGGGCTCTGCATAGACCTTTCTTGTAAAACATAGAGCACATTTTAAGTTCCAACTCTGATATGCTCCAATCATATAAGAAGAAAATCAAGAGTTTTAAACTCAAAGGGAGTACAAGTTATCAATCACAAGGATATTAACCATAACAAATGGGTATCTGTCCAAAAAGCAAAAGATACTATGCAAGAAGGAAAGGAGAGAGGAATTCAGGGCAAACACGAAAGAGAGGAGAGGTGTCCACTGTAAGAATCAGCCTTAACTCTGAGTACCAGCGGTGCTCACCTCCATTCCTTCTGTGAATCTCTTTCAGCCTCTACAGACACTCCCCAGAATACCTCTGTTTACTCTAATTATGGAATCCCACTCAAGATTCCTTGAAATGAATATAAAACTGATCAAACCTATTTTGCTGTCCAGTGACAAGCATAACCCACAGCTGTATGTCTCAGGCTATGTATCCATAGCTCAGGATACTGGCTTGCAAAGGTTATTTCATTTCTGAGCTTTTATTTAAATTCCCTTTTCACCAAGTTCTTTTAAAAGAAAGTATTTAGATGGAGTTTTTGTTGTTGTTGTTCTTTTGCTTTCTTTATTTTTTCAGCAGAGCTGTTGCATAACACAATTGGTTTTGCATGCTTTGTAGGAAAGCAGGCCACCTTCCTTCATAAAGGGTGAGGGCACGCATGTGCCTTCCAATCACTTGATTCTATTGTTCTAAGCGGTCCTTTCAGTGTTTTTGGCAGGCTCAGCCTTCTGTGCTACCATGGCCTTATTTTATTATTGTTTGGAGGGGAGTGCAGTGTGATTATCCATTCTTCCTTCAGGCAGAGCAAGCCATCTGGAATGTTTATTAAGCCCGCCGGCTGATCGGGAGGCTAGAACTCTGGTGATATACATGAACGTGGGTTGTTCTACATCACCACAGCTTTGTTCCTCTGATGATGTAGCATGCAGAGAGGGCCCCACTAATGGATTTAGAGCACTTCGCAGTGGAGGTGCCATGGGCTGAATGGGGGAAGAGATATTTTTGGCCTCTGGGTAATTGACTGAAGGACGGTAGAAAAATGTTTAATGTAAAGCAGGAAGGCTTCAGAACTTTTAACTGTTTAATTTGGGGTGGTAGAAGGGCAGGTGATCAGCAAGAGGTTTGAGGAGCGGCCTTTGAAGCCCAAATCTTCGCAATGAGGTCGTGCCCCCCTAAGCCTGTCTGTCGCTCTGTGTAAAAAGATCAGTCGAGCTTGTCCAGAAATAAAATTCTACTATTCTAATTTTAAAATTTAGGCATTTCCAAGCCTACACTAAGCAGTGCTTATATTTCTTTCCTTTTATTAGTGTCACTGTGAAGAAAGAGGAACATTCTTCCTTTGCTATCAATTTTGGTCTGTAATTGTTGAACGTATTTTTTGCAGGAAGGCAAACTTGGTCTCTTCATGCTTTCGCTGTTTGTAAAATGAGTGTTTGTGGAGATGGGAAGAATAATTTATAATGAGGGTTTGGGTTTCTTTTCAATTTAATTTGGATTTTACACTAAGTCAACTTTTCAGTCAATTATAGAACTATGATTAGTTACCAGTCTCTTAAATAAGCACCTTTTAAAAATAGACCTATAAAAATGATACAGGGACTAATCACTGATGTGAGCAAATCTCATGCAGGGCCACCCGAACCATAATAAGAGGAAAGAAAAGATGGTTGAGCAAATAAAACCTGTGTTTGGCTAAATCACAAGATATGTTAGTTACACAACCTACTGAATAAATCTGCCCCGGGCCGGTTTATGTCAGTGCCCAGGATATGCTATCAATAGAGCCTTTAGTAAATCCTTGATGACAGAAATGAGTAATTTACCTCTATATGAAGATGAATGTATCAGGTTGAGGAGCTCTGTGTAAAACATCTTGTCTGATTTTACAGTTTGTGTCTATTAATCTAGACATAGGTGAATATATATGTTTAAAGTTGGACATATCCACAGAGGTGTGGTCATATATATTGCATATATGTGTGTGTGTATATATATCCATATATATACATACACTTAGATGAAAATATATATATTCATATTTATATCCCTATATCTTTCTCCACAGTCAAATTACATCTAGTACATCTAGCCTACTCCACCAGAAGTCAGAGCCATGGTAATCTAAGAGAGGGAGCTAATCCTATCAGACACATATATCTCAGCATCGGTTGTCTATTGTCACAATAATGATGCATAATAACTATCATTCCCCAAATGATGTGACTTAATACAATAACCATTTATTATTGCTTATGAAGCTACAGGTCCACTGGTCCATTCTGGTCTGGTAAGGCTCACGCGTGCATCTGAGTTCAGCTGCAGGTCAACTAGGTGATTTTGCAATCTTAGCCGATTCTGTTGCAGGTGTGGAGCCTCAGCGGGGAAAATCTGGCTGACTTGCTCTGCTTCTTATGATCTCTTCTCCTCCAGCAGGCTAGACTGGGCTTATTCTTATAGCAAGAGAGAGAGATAACAGGGCTTCCTGAGGCCTAGGTTCTGACTTGGCATACTGTTGCTCCTGCCATATTCTATTGGTCAAATCAAGTCCTAAGGCCAGCCCAGATTCAAGGAGGTGGGGAAGTAGACATCACTCATGATGGGAAGAGCTGCAAAGTCATGTTACAAAGGCTGTGGAGATAAGTGGGTTAGAGACAGCTCACGCCTCACTGCAGCTCAGTTTGTGAAAAGTCAGGTTGAAAATGCTCGTCTTCTATTCTGTCACCATTTCCAGCAAGCCTTGCTCTGTCCTTTCTAAAACAAAACAGTGATATACAAATGTTTGTTCATAAACCATCTACAAATTACAAATATCAATGTTCTCAAAACAAGACCCAGTGTATATAATGACTACTGATCATAATCTTGGTCCTAACTGTACCAGGTGGAAACTGCAGATTCACCAGTTGAAATTATTTTTTTGCTGTGCCCAGGTCTAAGAAATGTCATGTTTAGTTGTCTTAAGACTGTCTTAAACTAATTAAGCTTCTACTTAACATCTGAGGAATAATATTTCAGTTTTGCTAAGACCTCTCTCTGCCCCATCTATAAACATTAGTGCATCCGTCTATGTGATTTCAAAGAGTTAAGCCTTCTTACACTAAAATTCCATTGTTTTCCTATAAAAATTGAGATGCTGTTCTATTCCATATTGAAATCTATTCTAGATTTTTTTCTAGGCCTCTCTAACTATGCCAACCAGTCTTCCTCCTCCCTGTAGAGTGTGGAAGAACATTGATTAAGAATATTAGTCAGGTAAAAACAAACAAATAAGTAACTTCAAAGTGAGGTGGTAACAACTCCTGAAATTTTGTTTAATCTGTGTCTTTATATGTGAATTTACAGCAGCTCACCAATTATCCAATTAACATGTAAACCTATTTATCTGTTTCATACTCAGGGTTAAAGCTCAGCCAGCTCTCAGTCTAGTTGTACTGAAAAAAACTGTTTAATTTCAATTTAATTTTCTGGAAAAGTGCTTATATGGCCTACTTACTCCGTGCTTCTCTGAACCTCTTGCTCTTCACTTTCTTTTCTTGTGTGTAGTGCGCGTGAAGGATTTATTGAGTGCGTGATTTGCCATTCAGGTACTAAGCCTAGTGAGAGTTCTGTAGCTCAACAGAATTAGGAAGAATCCTCATGTCTTTTATGTCCGGTGATTTACATAGAAGAGACTCCTGGGAGTAAGAGAACTTGATAGATAGATAGACAAACAGACAAACAGACTTGGGTAAAGGTCCATGTGGAGGCCAGATCGCAAAGGGAACTAATGGGACCCCTGAGATCCTGCATCATAAACAAAGGTAAAGTCTGGCACCCAGGCAGGCCCTGTAACAGAGCTTGGGCCAGAAATTAATGGTAGTCCTGGGTATAACCTGGTGGTGGTTGTCAGTATTAGTCTGCTCCAGCTACTCCGGTGGCCTGTGTGAGAGAACTGGCAGGAGGAGGTTATAATTTCTCAACGAAAAATCTCCAAATTTAAAAGGTATAATACTTGAAGCCTCTATCAACTTTGCTGTGCCATCCTATCCTCCCCCTCCAGTCCATCAGCCCTACAAGGAGAGGCCAGTTTGCCTCTGACTGTGTGAGTGTGAAGATGCCACTCACTGGTCCATCAGACTCCCCTGGCTTCAGAGGCAAGCACACCTGAGTGCCAGATGTGCTGGCACCATGCCATGGCTCTGCTCTGACCCCATTGGAAACGAACGTAGGGGAATGGTTTCTACCTCAGCCAGCACCTTAGCTACAGTGTGAGTGAAGGGAGCAAGGTTTCAACTTGGAGTCTGACCTCTTGGGTCATTTTCTGAGTCTCAGTTCTGTCGAGTCTCAGCTGAGATCATTGTAGCAGGGATGGAAAATCAGACGAATGAGTGGATGTAGGAAAGCCACCTTGGGACTGGGAAATATTTGGGGAAGAGGAACTCTATAAGTCTTTCTGCAGAAACCAGGTTGGCTATCAGGGAACAAGAATTGAGCACTAGCGTTAGTGAGACTGCATTTAAATTCTGTAGTTTTTAAACCTGGAGACCCTTGCATTACCTGAATTTCAATCTCGTCTGATTCTGAGGGATGTTATTCCATTTTCCAAATGAAGAAACAGAGGCTAAGAGAGGTTCATTGACTTGCTCGCGCCACATTGTCCAGACTTGAGGTCAGTTATCTGTGACTCTGAAGGCTGAACGCTGTCTACCATGCCACAGAGCGCAGACTCTTCCTCCCTCTGCTTTGTGGTGTTTCTGTGGAGTTCTGAGTCACTCACCTAGTATCAGTCCTAGTGTTCTCTTACTGATGTGTGTCTATGTGTGTGTAGCATTCATTCACTTATATTTTTTAATTTGATAGACAAAATATATTAGCAACTGAATTAGGAACAATGTCTGAACCTTTGCTTCCTAGTTTGTAATGAGTGAATATTAGTCTCCATAATCTGTAAGCTTATTCCTTACATTATAAACTTTTTTGACTCTTCTAATGGTAATGAAAGCAGCCACTTACCAATGTATCCCTAATATTTAATTTTCATTTTTATAAGGTCTAAAGGATCCATCTAGAATCATTGTTGGAATACTTTCTCTAGGAATGCAGGCTGGCAGATGTGTCTCCCCCTAGCCTATCCTACCTGAGAACCTATTATGAGCCAAACATAGTGCTACATGCACAAAGCACATTCTTGTCCTAAAGGAGGTCATGGATCTCACCAGATACACAGCAATCAAGCAGCTCTGGGTTTGATTGAATGTTCATGTGACCCACTGTCAAACCGAATACTATAACTCTTCTGCAATGGAAGGTCTTTAGAATCTGGAATAGTAATCAAAGACTTCAAGGCAGTTAGGAGCGGGTAGACTTAACTGAACCCTGAAGCACGGGTGAGGCTTGAAGGGAAGAACCCTTGTGGAAGATTTTCTGACATTGATAACAAGTCTGGCAGATTTAGAGAAGGTAAAAATTGAAAGCCCTAAGGATAGTGGTTCATATTAAAGGGAGGGGGCCCAAACCAGTATACTTCTTGGGGGAAAAACATGGAATAAGGAGTGAGAAGATATTCCTTGAGGACAGGTTTAATATGTTTACATTAAGGCCACCTAATATTTCTTTCACAAAGGAAAACTTTTCAGCCCATGTAAGTAAAAGGATTGCTTGCTGTCTTCCGAAACATGGAAGAGTTTGTATGGAATCTAACAATGAAGTGAGTAACATCTCCACAGTGGCAAGCAAGGATCTGGTGAGAAAGCGTGTGGCAGGAGAGAAGCCCTGAGAGACAGAGCCTTGATTCATGTGGGATCCATTACTTAACGTATTAATTCAGACATATTACGCAGATATTTTTGCTTCTAATTGTTGTCTTATTATTTAAGAAGAAATACTACTGACTAGATACCCAATTAATTAGGGACCATTGTAACTTTGTAGGTCTCTGTTAAACAGCAAGGAGTCGGGCCTACTTTTAAAAAGGTAAATTTACAGGCTAGAAGTTGAAAGATGTTTGAAGCACCAGTGTCTTACACCCTACCCCACAAGAGAAGAAGTCAATCATTTGTTTCCCTAACATCTCCGCTTCCCACTCCCTTCATTTGTACCCCTCCTTCTCTTCAATACTTCTTAACATTTATGCTGTATACATGTGGAATTGCACTGAAAAATTAGGAAGAACTGACTTCTCTTTTAGGAGTAGGTAATTGCCAGAGTATTAGGTGTCCCCTGCTAATCCTTACAGACAAGAAGGATTTGGTGGAAGAGTCCATGTTCTATTTTGAGGACTGCATGATAAATAATATTGAGCTGAATTTGTTTGGAACAATGGGGAGATCCACTTGCTGGTTAGATTAACCCCAGGTGTGCATTCTTTCTATCTATAGGATTTAACCCAGATCAGGTTTTCTATGTAAAGGTGGCTCTTAATCAAACAATTGGTGAGATCTAAGAGCTCATAACCTCTTCACTAGGAATTATGAAAAGTTTTCTCTGGCTGGAGAGAGTGTTTGTCAAGATTGGAAAAATCTCTCTTGAATCATTTCTAAACAATTGCATTGGAAATTGCCCATGTGGTACATGAAGCCATCTCCTTTAACCTACATGAATAAACCACAAAGCAAGACAGTTAAGTGGAGAGGCTTTTTTGCTCAGGGAAGAAGTTTGGAAGTTCAAGACATTGATTTTTGGACATCGTAGTAATTGTTTATGTACTATCCTGCAGTTGACGAATCTGTTTCTAAAAGAAAACAATCAAAGAAGTAAAGCTCAGAAAAGGACAGAATCTGGATTAAATTTGACCTACTAGAAGCATGATAGGGTGTGGCAGCAATCCTATGGTGGCAGGTCTAAGACAAGCAATGTTGCGGAGTAACTGACCAAAGCACTCCAGTACAAATTTTTTCAAAGTATCCAAAACCATCAGTCCTAAACGAGATTGAGGATGTGCCTGTATTTTTAGATCATGCTAAGCTTCTCAAGGAGCAAGCCCAAATTACTCAGTAAGCCTGAGAATCCAATTTCACTGAGGTCTGAAACTCAAATTTCAGTGAGAAGGCAACTTCTGTTAAGAAATGGAACTGTGGTCAAGATGGAGGATGCCTTGCCTTAGCCTGATGTCCACAGCATCAACAGTCCTGCCTTCTCTTCCAACCAACCCCGAAGCTGCAGAGATAAAAATACAACATTTATATTTCCTTTACAGGCAAAGAAAATCCAAAAGATATGGATCTTCAAATGGATTCTGTAGTCATAAATAGACTTCAGGGTGAGGTGCCTTTATTTCCTCTCACTATTGAATCCAATCTGCTGTGAAAAATTTTCACTGTCTCCAAGTCATCATGAAAACATTCTCAGCTAATTGAGACATTCCCAAACAATTAAGATAACCAGATGCGTCTGTTATTTGTAATTACCTGAACATGCATTCCTTTCTTTGAGAATAGTTCCATTTTTTGAGCCTTTTGAACTACTTCAGATAATGAAAATGAAGATTACTGTGTGTGCATTTTTCACTCGGCCTAATTTTGACATAGAATTACCTCTTCCCAAAATTAAGCAGCAAAACTGGAAACATGTGTGCAAAAAACGGACTTTTTTCATTTTGCCTTGTGCTGAAATCATGCCTTCTCTCCCTATACAAATCACATTTCTGACAATTTCTAAGACTTAAGCTAATGCAGATTTAAATGTAAAAGATGGAATCCAATAGTTAAACAAAAAATAAACAATTTGTGATGACCACTCATGGCCTGCCACATTTAATCTTTTAGAGTCATGGGGGATCTGCCATACTGTTTACGTTCTTGGCATATAGATGTAGTAGGGTTTCGGTAAATGGTAACCACCACCGGAGCTGCTACTCTTTCTACTGTTCTACTTCTTCTATTCCTACTACTGCTAATAATAATACACAATTTGTCCAAATGAAGATCTTCATTAGTGATTTGGAGTTTTGTTAGAACATTTTGTTATAGATTTGTCTAATTATACAGAGAATCAATCAGAATAATTCACCACTTTAATCCAATAACCATCCTACTGTTTTTTCACTTTTCCGACTATGCAAATCCTTATAAAATTTTCAGGGACAATTCAAATTCTACCTCTGTCTTCTCTCAACTTTATAGCATTAGTCTTTATTATTTATTTATAAATTACTTTTATATCTCTTTTAAAATTTTTTCTATAATTACCTTGAGCAATTATTTAGATTGCACTATAATTTAAATTTTTGTATGCCCAATCTGAAGGCAAGGCCTGTCCTATTCTTGTTTCTATTTTTACCTACTACTTTAGTCCTTGCACATGGTAGGTTCTCAATAAATATTTGCTTATATTTGAACAGGTCTTATGCCTTTTTGATACATTCGTTCCCCCCAGCAACACTGTCTTTCAGTGTTAAACAATTGTGGATTCTCAGGTGATGAAGCATCATAACTGCCTATAAGATGAATGAAACTCTTTTCTCTTGTCCTGGGCCGTGGAGCTGGTATCGCTCTTAAGTTACTCTATGAAGGCAAAGTTTCTTACTTAGAAGACCAACATGGGAGAAATATCTCTGGAGGTGGACAATGACACCAGTAGAACGTGAAGTGAAAGAAAGGAACAGAGAGAAAAAAATGAATAAGAAATTTGAGGAGGAGGATGAAGAGGAGAAAGAGGAGAAGGAGAAACGGGAGGAGAAGGAGAATGAAGATGAAGACAAGGCAGGGGGAGTAGAAAAGCAATTGTTTTCCACATAAATCACATTTGTTAATAGTGATTATTGAAATCATGTTCAAAGTGAGGGATGCGTGATATCCATGCAGCAGTTGCAAAAAATTTTCCACTTTTGATGAGCATTTTTGAGCTAGTGTAGACTGCTTTTTATTCTTATGCAAGTGATTTTTTGTCATAGTGATTAAAGAGTAACTTCATCAGATTCCTGTACCTATCATACAGTTACTGTCAAAGAATAAAGACTATTGGCCAACTTTTCCAAAACAAACTCATTATTTTTGTTAACTGTCCCTTAATATTTGCCTGGCTCAAACCACAGGGCATTTTGTTGTTTTGAAAAAAGAATAGAAATTGCAAACATGCACATCTTACTTCAAATCCTTATTCTGCTACTAAGTAATTATATGATTTTGGACAAGTCATTTATTCTCTTGGAAAATATTTTTCTATTTTTAAAATGAGAAGAGTAATACCTAGTTATGTACGTATAATAGGCATTCCATTAATGTTAAATTGTACCACTAAAACCTTTATCCATTAAACAAAATCTTATATAGTACTTGAACAAATAGAACTTTTGGAGGAAAAAATTATCACTGGCTTTCATTGTTGTCTTAAATTGTTTTGTCATTATATCTTTCCTAAGTATGTGCAAACATGCTTATAATTTATATATTGTAAAAAATCTAAACAAAGCTTCACATTATATATGTTATATTAATTAAACAAGGAGACCATTAGACTGAGATGGCTCTAATGCCTGGACAGCCTACATAGTCCAGTCAAAATCTAAGCCTATAAATGCCTCAATGTTATGAAGTCAAAATGCTAAGGACAATCATAGATAGCCTAACTAGGCTTTCAGCTATAGCCAATCAAATAATTTCCTTTTTTTGCTTCTGCACTTTCTCTGTGTAAGTCTTTCCCCTGACTCCTGTTGTGGAGCACTCTTAACCAGCTCCGGTTTGGCGCTGCACGACTGGAATGGATAAATGTCCAAATAAACCCTTAAAATTTCAGTTTATCTTTCAACATGCACAAATAAAAATATGTAGCCTAACCATTCAAAATGATTTAATGTAGCAGATGATGTTATGTTGCTTTGCTGAACTAAATGATCTATGTGGTTTAATTGTTAAAAAATAAAAATATGCATTTGATTCATTTTCTGTCAATTGTATGTTTGTAACATTGAGCCTGACGGACTATTCCTTAAATCATAGTCATCATTGTAGGCATTTTTCCTTTATAAGAATAACTAATTTAAACCATAATTCATTGTTTTAATGGACCTGCCCATTTAGCAGTCCACCCAAAAATTAATACTAAAAAATAATTTTAAAATATAAGTTAATGGAAAATTCTTCATTGTTTATTACTGCTTAGTCCTCACGATCTATTGCAAGTTGTGGTGTACAATGGTGGGCCTGCATAGAACATCCATGGGCAACATGGATAGTACCCATTGTTCTGCATGGATTTCTTTGAGCTCAGAATGCTTATACTACTACACGTCCAGTGATGATTTAATTATTCAACCAGAGTTCTCTACTTGAACAATTATAAAACCTTTGGCAGTTTGTAAAAGGTGCTATGATGTCATTTACTGTTCATTTGGTACAAAAATCTCATTTATATATTGTCTGCCTCTGTTCTTTTCTCATTAGCTTGTGACAATTAATGTAGAACATTATTCCACCACATTGTCATTTGCATGATGTCAAAACATTCTAGATTTATTAAATAAATTATAAAGCTAAAATCCTAGTCTGTGAAAATATCTTTCAATTGTGGCTGATCACTGTAAAAGAGAAGTTTTGTCTTTATAATTAGTAAAAGAATCCAACAAGAGTACAATAGTAGACACATGATAGTACAATAGTAGACATGACAAGCTGTCTCATTAACACTAGGCATGATCATCTAAAGCCAACGGGAGATGCTCTGACTATATGTTATGTTTGGGCACCAACGTGACCGCAAACGTACATATAAACCCGAACACCGGAATCATGTGGCAGTACTTGGTCATAAGGTGGTCTACTAGCTGATTCAGAGTATGTTCTGGCCTTCTATATTTTAGAAATTATAATCAATGTGAAAACATAAAATTTAAACAGAAAACTCATCATTGTAGATCTCACTGACTTTTCATAATGCTGCCACAGACCCTCATAATGAGTAGACACAGCAAATTAACACATTTAATACCAAGAGATATTCACTGGAGAGACACAGTAAGTTTGAATGTTGAGTCTTTCACATTCTATGGTTGCTTTCTCTTTTGTGATCTTTATTCATTTATTTTGTTATGACTGAGGCAGACGTTTGGTTACATCTGCTTTAAAAAATTTCTAGACTAAGATTGTTATAGTCATGCCCTATGATCTAGGACACCAGGGTCTTGACTGGGCTTTCGTTTGTGTGTCAGAGGTGACCTCAAAACACTTCAGGAGAAACTTGGCCCTGAATACCGAGACTCCTGTGAACTGCTTCCATGGAAAGAAAAAATGGCCTTCGATTCAGCCAATCCTTGTCCATCTCTTTAATGTTCATAAGAGAAGGTCAAACCTTGTGTCAAATCTTAGCTGGCTGCTGGGCCTTCATTTCTGCACAAATCCAAAGCAAAGAAGAGCACATACCAAATACTTGTCAGGGAGCACAACTGTGAGCTCTCTGCCTCTCTGGATGCGTCAGAAGTTTAGATGAGGAAAATAATACCTATGGAGGAATTCTGGAGGGGCATGAAATTCATCCAGATTTTATGATCGAGTCTCAACCCTTTTCTGCCTCACCACACGTGAAAGATGGTACTCACCTCACCGCATACTCCCGTGGGTAAATGCAGATTTTGATGAAGTCAAGAAAGAAAATACAACTGTTGTAATAAAATAAAGCACTGCAATAATAATTCATGATCTCAATCGCTCTATAAGTGGGGCACCAAATGGTACAAGGTATTAGGTCCATTTTACAGAGAAAGGAAATCGAAGCTCAGAGGGGCTATGTGACAATTGTAGGAGCAGATGCTTGATTTAATCTGGCATGCTCTGTTGTCCTGTCTGCTGTCTCTCATCACTTCAGGCCAGTTTTTGGAGGAATTGCATAGCCTTACATAAAGGGATAGCTCAAAGGAGAGTCTAGCATCACTTCTGAGCAGGAATTGTACTGGAAGAATGGCTGAGTCATGCCTCCTGAGGAGACAGATGTGGATTTGACTGCTTCTTAACTATCATTCTAGATACTGAAGGGGAAAAATCTGGATACTCTCCAGATGCGGAGTCTATTAACGCAAGAGAATTAAGAGTCTATTAATGCAAGAGAAAGCTGAAATTTGTTCATCTGCTTTTTTTCTAAAGTTGATAATAAAGTTAGGATGACATTGAGAAACAATGTTAGAAAAAAAGCAAACATATATTAAAAAAAATTAAAAAAAGAGGAGATGGTTGGATCATTACTTTAAAAAAAGTCAGGTTTGGTGGCCGGCCTGGTGGCGCAGCAGTTAAGTTCGCGTGTTCTGCTTCTGCGGCCTGGGATTCGCCTGTTCGGGATCCCAGGTACAGACCTATGCACCACTTGTCAAGACATGCTGCAGCAGACATCCTACATATAAAGTAGGGGAAGATGGGCACAGATGTTAGCTCGGGGCCAGTTTTCCTCAGCAAAAAGAGGAGGATTGACAGCAGATGTTAACTCAGGGCTAATTTTCCTCAAAAAAAAAGATTCATGTTGGTAAACACATTTGATATATAAACACATCTTGGATATATATGAGATTCAAAAAAAACCACTGGAGGGGGCTGCTTCTTATTATTAACTGGATCTAGATTATCACTCTTTTTTTTACTTCCTTCTATGGCACTTACACTATGTCAGGTATTATTTTATGTCGTTTACATACATTAACTCATTTAATCCTCTTAACCTTGTAAGTAGATGCTAACATTATCTGCTTTTTACAGATAGGGAAACTGAGGCACTGAGAGTTTATGTAGCTTGCTCAAGGTTATACAAGTATTAAGAGGTGGAGGTTCAAACACACATAATCAGCCCCCAGAACACATGTTTATCACTATGGCACTCTGTTGCCCCCTTCTCTCCACAGGCCTTGTAGCCATCTCCACTTCTCATTCATTCTAGGATTGGGCTTGGGCAGATAACTCTGTAGTGGTGAAAGCAAAGAAGAGGGGTCACTTCTTCTTCCCACTCTCCCATCTTCCAGTGGAAGAGTTTAGAAGTTCATTATAAATTCACAGATGTCAACTCATCTCCTCCAATCTCAGAAACAGTATTTCCCAAAGGCTTTGATAAAATTCCATAGGAAAACTTGAATCTGTATACCTCTGAAGCCTAACAAGACAACAAGGACAACAATGATAATAACAAGAGAAAAACACTGAGTGCTTACTCTATGATAATTATTAAGGTAAGTACATTACAGGAACTGATCTGTTAATCCTTTCAACGGCCCTTTAAGGTAGGTATTATTTTTACTCTCATTGTATAAATAATTAATAAAGGGCAAAAACCTATTACACCAGGCAATTCTATTCTAGAGCCCATCATTGTTGTGACTACACCAGAAAAATCTTGATAATTTGCACTAGAAACTTAGATATAGATAGATAACTTTGAGAATAAGGATATTCTGACAAGGGGACAACTAGAAGGACCCACAATGAAGAATATACAACTATGTACCGGGGGGGTCTTTGGGAGAAAAAGGAAAAAAATAAAAAAATCTAAAAACAAAAAAAAAGAATAAGGATATTCTGACAAGGGGTTAATCTCCAAAATATATAAAGAACTCATACAACTCAACAACAAAAAACAAATAACTCAATCAAAAAATGGGCAAAGGATATGAACAGACATTTTTCCAAAGAAGATATAGAGATGGCCAACAGGCACATGAAAAGATGTTTAACATCACTAGTCATTAGGGAAATGCAAATCAAAACTACAATGAGATATCACCTTACGCCTGTTAGAATGGCTATAATTACCAAGACAAAAAACAACAAATGTTAGAGAGGATGTGGAGAAAAGAGAACCCTCAAACACTGCTGGTGGGAATGCAAACTGGTGCAGCCACTACGGAAACAGTATGGAGATTCCTCAAAAAATTAAAAATAGAAATACCATACGACCCAGCTATCCCACTACTGGGTATTTATCCAAAGAACTTGAAATCAGCAATTCAAAGAGATTTATGCACCCTCTGTTCATTGCAGCATTATTCACAATAGCCAAGATGTGGAAGCAACCCAAGTGCCCATTGATTGATGAATGGATAAAGAAGATGTGAGATATATATACATATACACACACACACATACACACCCTCACACACACACAGTGGAATACTACTCAGCTATAAAAAAGAGGCAAAATCATACCATTTGCAACAACATGGATAGAACTTGAGGGTATTATGTTAAGTGAAATAAGCCAGACAGAGAAAGACAAACACTGTATGATTTCAGTCCTATGTGGAAGATAAACAAAGACATGGACTAAGAGAACAGATTAGTGGTTACCAGAGGGAAAGAGGGTTGATCAGTGAGCATAATGAGTAAAGGGGCACATATATGTAGTGACTGACAAATAATAATGTACAACGAAATTTCACAATGTTATAAACTATTATGACCTCAATAAAATAAAAATAAATTTTAAAAAGAATAAGGTTATTAATCTGGATAATTCATACTACATGTCACCAGATATAAGTCCTCTGAATAGGCACAATCTAAGCCCCTGATATTCTGGCCAATTACATCTTGCAAAAGTATGTATTAAATAGGAATTTGTTAAATTACGGTATGAAACTATAGAGCAGCAGGGGAGCAGAGCATGGCAGAGAATCTGTTTGCTCTGATATGATCTTTATGCAAGGGGATCTGAAAAGGTATAGACTCAGCTAACCTTTTGCATCACTGTGTTCTGGCTTCAGGAATGGAGCACGAGGAGGCACTGGGCCTCTCTTCTGACCTAAAATGTTTCTGGTCAAAAGGAAACTTGAAGTAACAAGAGGGAAGATAATACAAAGGAGAGGTGGTAGCTAGGCCCCCAGGGCTGTAAAGAGTGAAGAAAGGAGGAGCCTCTTCCCAGGGCTTAGCTGGCAAGACACTCTGGCCCTCACCATGGTTTCTTTTGTCAGTTGCCCTGGTCTTCCTCTCTGCAAGGGCCCTCTCCTGCCCTCACTGTCTCTACCCCTCTGGAGCCCCTTCCTGAGGCCATTGGATTCCACCTGGATGCTGATAATTTGGAGCCTGGAAATATCCTAATTTACAGCAGTGGTTGGGGGCTGTGGTTTGGATTTGTATCCTAGACATCACAAAACACATTTTTTACTCTAGAGACATTGGGACACCTGGCTCTGTACTCCCGGCATCTACAGGCAGGCTTTTGTGGCTAAGACCTAAACTCTTAACCTCATTTATAAAACTTTTTTTCCATGAGAACATGCATTTATTATTCTAAACAACTTCCTTCAAGAGAACATTTGGAAGACAACCTGTTCATAATTTGGGGACTCTCAGCCTGGTGAAGCACCATTGTATTCTCAATGTTGTGTGTTCTGTTTTATTATCACCAGAGCATGGTGATGTTTAGCTCTCCCACTACAGGGAAAGCTGAGAACAACGGGCTTGTCCTTGGCTCCTGACACAAGGCTTTCACCAGGGTTTCTGCAAAAAAATTAGCTGGACTTCACTTTCCTAGTTCCTTTTTTGCCTTCCTTTTACAGTTGCAAAACAATCTGAAAAAACAAAGTATACCATGAGTATTTGAGGCTGAGTATAAAGTTTATCACAATGTTTCATTATATATGCAGTCTCTGAAATTAGAATTGGCTTCTCTAAACAACAACTGTGATGGAGGAGGCAGCTGTTTTGGAGCAGAAAGGGCTCTGGCCTGTGAGTCGGGGGATCCCGGGCTGAGCCCCAGATCTGCCCCTCACTTTCCTAGGCCAGCTCTGGGACTCTCCTGGTGGTTGATTTCATCATCTGTAAAATGGGAACAATTCTGCCACAGAATTAAATATCATATATCTATATCTAGGTATCTAACTATGCCTCTACGTATCTATAAAACAATATTTTATAAACTACTAAGTGAATAGGAGCTCTTAAGATTGTAGGTAAAGTTGGATGGTTATAAACTCTAATGGATTGGGCCAAAAGAAACTATTTCTCTAGTTTAAAAATATAAATACATTTGGCACTTCTTCTGTCTTATATGTTATACACACACACGCGTACATTCTCTCTTTCTCTCCCCCCCTCAGAAAATTCAAATAAAATGAAGACCCATAAATGAAAGTAAAGCTTTGCAAAGCTTAGGCACAGTTTTGGAGAAAATACAAATTGTTGATAATGCCGTAAAAAGCCACGTAGCAAAAAACTTGCATCATGGGAATACCAAGAGAACATCTGCTTTTTAAAAATTCCGCTAGAGTGCAGGGTTCAGTTTGAGGCATCTCCTTTCAGAGCAACTGAACAGTAATGAGAGGAACTCCAGGCAAGAGCAGCAAGATGATCAAGCCCATAGAAGAATCAGTTATCTAGGTGGATTAAAAAAAAATGGATAACTCATTGAAGCCATTGCCAAGATGGAGAATAATTACTGTCCACAAACATTTCAAAAGTAGAAAAGCAAAGCAGGGAGAGGAAATATTTAACTTGATCCAGAAGATGATACATTGCAATAGGCATAAAGGAGAGAAAAGGAAATTTTGTGAAATGGTTTTTGGTTATTAGAAAGCTAATCTGAAGAGTCCCTGAAGGACCCCAAAGATTTAAAGAGGGTCAGGAGCTCTGCAGAGCAGTGACGTATGAAGATCCGTTGCACAGTCTTCACTAAAAGGTCCCCACCTCTAACGCACAGGAGAGTCCTCTGCCTCAGAAACCTCCCTTGACCTAGGTAGGGTGGACGGACTTCATTATTCTGATACTCATTTGTTAAACAGTACAGATCAAGAAGCCAATTTTCCAGGAGAAAAAATGGTGGAGAATTTTGAAGCATCCTACTTGCCTATGGAGATCCAAATAGATGATAGCTCAAAGTCCACATCTGAGTATAGAAAATATTTATTCATCCATTTAACAAATATTTATTGAGCACCTACCAGGAACTGGGCAGAGTGCTAGGCACTTCATTTATGTCATGAGATGCAACACTCTAATTTTTTTTACTGTTTGCTCTGGTTCCACTAATTAAATCTCACATTTGGCCTTTTCCATATTCATCTACTACTCACAAGTTATAGTAAGCTCCATGAGGGTAATGACAAAGGCAGATAAGGATTTTGCCATCAGAGCAGCCCGCCTTGTATACATGAACACATATTCACATATATGAATACTGAACGCATCTTCCCTTTGCCCAGCATGATGCCAGCATGAGGAACAGCTGGCAAGATGTATGGTTTCTAAAGTAAAATTATTCTTAGTGCCCCATAATATCATCAACCCCGATCTTCTTTTAGCCTCACAAACATGTCATGAAATAATAGCCATTTAAAAATGTAAACGCATTTTTGCCTAGGATAAATCATCAAATCCTAAAGGAGCAAACAGTGTCAAAGCCAAATATGTATGATTGAGACAATCACAGGGCTGTTCAGGTATAGACATAGCTAAATAATGACAGACAGAGTCATTAGCCAGGCTGACATCAAGAGCTTTAGTTAAATACCGATGACATTCTAAGTAAGGACAGAAAATGGTGATGGATTTCTTGTGTCCTCCTTCCCTTATTTTATGTACATAAGACTTCTTTATTCTAACAGCTGATCAACTGTAAACATCCATAATATGGTAAATAGCAGAAAGGAGACACCATTAATTCTGTATTTTAGTCTAGAAAGGACCAGCTAAAGAGAAATTATTTTATTAGTACTTCCAACTCTGTGCCAAACATCCACACATGTTCTCTACAGTGTGTGCTTTAAATTACTTACTGAAATGGATATTTGTCTTTACAAAGAAATAATGGTTTCCTCGTGTCTCTCAGTAACAGGAAAAATTTCCATCCCTACTGGGGTAAGATTAAAAAGCTCATCAGCATTGCGGTCTCTTGGAGTCTGCAGATGCGCTCTCCCCAAACCTACAGCGGATTTGGATTACCTGGCGATATTTGAACTGCCCCTTCTGCTCTTCGCATACGTTTATTTAACACTTTGCTCAGCTTTGTTTTAAGTGATTCTGACAGCTCCTAACTAAGGAACAACATGCTCTGGCTAGCTGTCTGGGCCAAGGGTTTTAACGACATAAAAATAAGCTCGTATTCATTTTGGTTTTAATGTAGAAATGTCTGCAGATGGGAGGAGGGCCAAATTAAGAGCAAAGAGATGTCTATTGTGGGGGGTGGGTCAGATTTTTGCAGAATTGTAGTCTGCCCTCAGATGAACTTAGTATAATCAGCTCCCCATCTCCAATTAAAGAGAGGCAACATTTGGCTTGTTAGCGATCAATTTACATATATTTGAAAAGTGAACTCTTAAGGAGAAGCAGAGCCCACATCAAATTCATCTTTTGAATACTTAGGTGTTCATCCTCCTGCTTGCCACACAGTAGGCAAATGAAAAAGGCTGGTGAATCACGTTGTTTTCCTCACTACCTTGTGAGCGACTTGAGGTCAGGTCTATGACAGGACCTGGCGTGGGCCTGGCTGTTGCGGTAGGTCCTCAACCAAGACTTGCTGAGTGATTGAGAGACCGACCTGTTTCTCATTCTGCTCTATGCCAAGCCCTCAGAGGAGGAGTAAACAGAGTTAACAAGAGATGAAAAGAAGGATTGCTGAGCCTCAGTGAGGGGTTAGAGAACACGAATTTGTGGCAGAGCCAATCAGCATGTTTTCAAAAATAACTCTAACAAAACTTGGCAGCCTGGGAAACAGAGAGAGTGAGAAAGGAGGGGGCGGGGTGGGAAAAAACAGACGGTGCGGGAGGGGCCTCCTGGGGTAGGGATTTGTGAAGTGGTGGATGGACTCACTATCTCCAGGCCCCTTCTCTCGTTTATGCTTTTTGATGTCTCCGCTGGTGAACTGGCTTCTCTTAGAATAATTCCAAGAATGGAAAGGAGATTTCGGAGCTGGATAAGCTCACAGAGAGTGTTCAAAAATAACAATAAGGTTTTACCTTGACTATGAGTCTGAAACAGGCCTTCATCTGTATTTTACTTTCGGTTTGAGGGTTTTCCTCTCGCAGCATCTCCCCACATCCCTCTTCCTCTTTCTCATATGTAGGATCAC
The DNA here is from genome assembly GCF_041296235.1 of Equus asinus. Classification (NCBI taxonomy): domain Eukaryota; kingdom Metazoa; phylum Chordata; class Mammalia; order Perissodactyla; family Equidae; genus Equus; species Equus asinus. The sequence goes on from NC_091795.1 coordinate 52,612,953, forward strand.
CATATAATTTTATCGTTGAAACCAAGACTGTGAGAGGGAAGAAGAAAACTATTAATGATTACGCCCAGGGCTGTCCTATGACTTTTGTGGTCTCTAGGCACTTTTGCTTCCACGTGTCTTTTCCTCCTGAAAAAAACACTAAAAATTGTCTTTTACAACTGCATGAGTATAAAGACGAATATAATCCAGGCTGGATTCATTATGATATATTATATTCATTGTTATCATATTCATTTTTTTCTTCTTATTTTAAAAGAAATTAAAATTAAAACGCTATTGTGGCCTCCTAACATGATGGTGGACCCTAGCGCTGTGCCAGGTGGAGAAGCCAGCCCTGTTTACTCCCGGGCTGCAAAAGTGAAATGGGTCTGTCTTAGGTAGCGTTGCCCTATGGGTCATAAGAATTCTGTTAGTGAAGGGCTGCACTCAGCAGGACTCCAGCTTCCCTGGGGCTCGGCTTTAGACCTATTCAGAAGGTAATGAGTCCAAACTTATCAAGATATACACATTAAACTTGTGCAGTTTTTTGAGTATCAACTATACCTTAATAAAGCTAAAAAAAAAAAAGTAATGAATTTCCTGAGCTGTTATAATCACATTATTGGAGTGGAAGAAAATGACTTGTGGCAGATAGCAGGTAAGCGCATGTGTTTATTTAAGGTAGAAACTGGGTGAGGAGTGTGGTGGGTGGAACGCAGAGGCAGATTCCAGAGGGCTTTGCTGAAAATCCCTTGAAACTGCCAAGGGTTGGGGTGAGAGGCTTGCTGAAGGCCAAGTCTGTGCTCCTCTCTCTACAGTGAGTGCTCCTTAGAGTGAAGGGATGGTGTTGGCCCAGAGCTTCATTGGGAATGACAATCAAACACTGAACTCGTTGGGGAGCCATGCCTTGGTGGCAGTGACATTAGGTGATCCTGATTCTTGTTCAGAAGCCAAGAGCATGGGGCTTCCGTGTTCCTTTATAAGGAAAAGTGGTAACCTTAGCATGCAGCTCTAGTTCTGAGATACATCTGTAGTAAGAATTGCCTTGCCTCTCACTTAACATCCAAATATGGTCTTGGATAGTCAGCTCTCTTCTATTTTTAATTCTTTTTTGCATGAGCATGTAGCTTACCCCTCTAACTTGACTATATGCGTCTGGTGAACTAAAGCTTTGTCAGCCTTAGAGTTCACAGTTATTAGATCTAACTGGAAGTAATCTCAGAGTCCAAGTCCCTTACTTTTTAGCAGGGGAACATAACAACCCATTAGTGGCAGAGCCATGCTTCGAACTCACATCTGTTAAGTCTCGGGTAAATGTTTTGTTCTGAAATTTTATGGCATCTTTTAAAGACCTTTTCACAGCCTTGAAACTCTCACCTAACTACTCTTCTCATCTTTATTCTACTGCTGTTATTGTATTAAGTGTTTTCCCTTAATTCTTCTATAAGCCCATTGATTCTCCAAATCACACCCTTTACAAAATTTTCTTAACCCCCTCAACTCTTACGGCTTTGATATTATGCAAATCTCCAACCTTTCTACCTATACCACTTTAGATTTATCTTCCCTCGAGACTGACCCAATTTCATTATCATAGTTACAAGTTTCTCGAACTTACTACAACCACTTTCCCTTCCAGCTGTTCAGTTCCTTCCCATCTCCAGCATCTGTTTTTCACCTTTATCATGGCCTCTGTGTCCTCAGCATCTTGTGAATTATCCCAGTTCTCCACCCTACCTCCAGCTTCACAAGCCTTCCCAGGCCAGGCAGTCCTTTCTAACACACTGGAATCATTCCTTACACTGGCCCTAGATCATGCCAAATCCCCAGAATGAGTTACTTTACCATTTGTAGGCTACTCATTCATTCCTATGCCACCAAGCTTTGCCAGATAAATCTATGAGAAAGTTGCCATGGGGTCTACTAAACTCTTGTTCCCTAACCTCATTTTTAAGCATCTTATTCCTCAGGATCTCAGTATCTTATGCCTCTCTGAACTGTATATCTTTTTTCTTTCAAGGAAAAAAAAATGTTCCAACATTTTTCTACATTTTTCATGCCTCACTCTCAACCATGCCGTCCTCACTCTGAACAGATGACCTTCCTTCCTACTTTACTGAAAAAGCAGAGGCCATCTGGTGCAACCTCCATAATCTTTCCTCCTCTCCATCTGTCACCATGCTTCTCTCTCTGAAACTTTCTCTGGTATCTTCATCTTTCCTTCTTTTCCCTCCTGTTTCCATCTCCTTTCCAAAAGAAATCCTAGGTTTTTAAAAATAATAACTACTATGTATCAAGCACTAAGCTAGACGTGTTATGTGCTTCATGCGTGGGCCTCTCAGTGACATTTAAAAGTAGAGATCTCAGGCACCATATCAGGAAACTGAGAATTAAGAGTTAGCAGCTATCCTGAGGTCACCGAGCATCACGGGGCTCTTGGTCTCCTACTGCTTGGTTTTTCCAGGATCTGCAGGATACACCTTTTCCTTCTTTGGCATTTCAGTCCCTGTCTCTCGTTATTTTTGCTTATATAAACATACACAAAAGCACCTAATTTTCTAAAAAAAATTGCTTTCATCTTGTTTGAAAATCAACATGCTGTCTCACTATTATTCCCTTTCCCACTAAATTTGTTGAACAAAAAAAAGTACACTCACAGCTTTTATTTACTAACATATGTATCCAATAATACATAGAAAATTGTCTCCCACGTCTAAATCATGATGGTCAAGTTAACGGGAATTTTCTGAGTCTTCTTTAACTCTCTCTGCAGTATTTTAAATTATCTTCAATGATTCCTCCATCCTTGGTATTCTCTCCTTTCTTGGCTTCTATAGACTGGTAACATCCTATTTTTCTCCTCCTTTTAATGTCCCTTCTCTGATTCTACTGTTCTCTAAATCTGAAAAGTAATCCTTCCTCTAGATTCTATCCTTATCCTCTTCTCCTCTCTTTTTACTTCCTTCTCTTGTGATGCCATTCACACCTTTGTCTTCAGCAACTGTTTCCAGGCTAATAAGACTCAAAACTATGACTCCTTCACCTTCTTTTCATGAAATGCAGCCCTACATTTGCAAATATCATCAACCCAAGATTTATACCTGATTGTAACATTCACATCTCAGTATAAGTTTAAAATCTACTACAAAATAGTTTTTTAGGCTTTCCCCAAACATTTGCTCATCTTCTTGTCTTTCCTTTTTCTGTCCTCTTACTCCTTATTCAAGAATCTATGAAACCATCTTTGAATTTCTTCCTCTTCTTCATTCATCACAACTGAACTGCGGCTAAATCCCTTTGATCTGTAACGTTCAAGCTATCAGATAGCAATAAAGGCGTAGAATCTTAGAACCTCATCTACATTCTTCTTAAAAGATTATTTCTTTTCATCATCTCCAACACTTCTAATGGTAGGAATTTCATTCCTCTGTGAAGCAGCCCATTTCATTTGTGGACAAATGTGTCTATTAGATGTCCTTTTTGTACTGATCATTCCCACTGAAAAATACAAAATCAGTCTTCAACCATCAGACCTTTGTCCAAACAGAAAACCTTTTGGTTTTCAACTTTTTCACATGTTCTTCCTAGGATGCGTTTTCTGAATACCTCACTATTCTGATTGCCTTCCTCTAAATGAACTGCGGTTTGTCCAAGTCCAACTTAAAATGTGGTTATGGAGATTGAACACCACAGTGTACACTCAACTTGATGAGTCTAAAATATCATGGACACTTTCTTTTTCTTTTTTTATTGAGGTAACATTGGTTTATAACATTATATAAATTTCAGGCATACACCATTGTATTTTGACTTCCATGTAGACTACATCCTGTTCACCACCAAAAGTCTAGCTTCCATCCATCAGCTTTAAAAATGGGTACAAATGTGCCCCTTTACCCCTTTCACCCTCCCCCAACTCCCCTTCCCCTTTGGTAATGACCAAACTGTTCTTTGTATCTATGCATTTGGTTGTTGTTATTTTATCTTCCACATATGAATGAAATCATACAGTATTTGCCTTTCTCTGTATGACTTATTTCTCTAAGCTTAATACCCTCAAGTTTCACCCATGTTATCACAAATGGCAAAATTTCATCGTTTTTTATAGCTGACTAGTATTCCATTGTATAGATAGATAGATATCTATATATCTTCTTTATTCATTGTATATATATATATATATATATATTCCATATTTCTCATATTCTTCTTTATTCATAGTATATATATAGAGAGAGAGATCTATATATATATATCTTTTTTATCCATCAATCTGTCAATGGGCACTTAGGTTGTTTACAAGTCTTAGTTATTTTAATAATGCTGAAATGAACATAGGGGTGCCTATATCTTTTCAAATTAATATTTTTGTGTTCTTTGGATAAATACCCAGAAGTGGAATTGCTGGATAATATGGTAGTTATATTTTTAATTTTTTGAGGAATCTCCGTACTGTTTTCCATAGTGGCTGCACCATTTACATTTCTACCAGCAGGATACAAGTGTTCCCTTTTCTCCTCATCATCTCCAACCCTTGTTATTTCTTATCTTTTTAATAACAGCCATTCCGATGGTCTGAGGGGATATCTCATTGTGGTTTTGATTTGCATCTCCCTCATAATCAGTGATGTTGAACATCTTTTCATGTACCTGTTGGCCATCTGTATATCTTCTTTGGAAAAGTGTCTGTTCAGATCCTCTGCCCATTTTTTAATTGGGTTGTTTGTTTTTTGTTGTTGAGTTGTATGAGTTCTTTACATATTTTTCATATTGACCTCTTATTGGATATATGATTTCTAAATATGTTCTTCTAATTGGTAGTTTGTCATTTCATTTTGTTGGTGCTTTCTTTTGCCATGGAGAAACTTTTTAGTTTGATGCAGTCCCACCTGTTAATTTTTCCTTTTGTTTCCCTGGCCTAAGGAGACATATTCAAAAAGATGCTGTAAAGACCGAGATCAAACATCACACTGCCTATGTTTTCCTCTAGGAATTTTATGATTTCAGGTCTTAGGTTCAAGTCTTTAATCCATTTTGAGTTAATTTTTTTGTATGGTATAAGATAATGGTTTACTTTCATTCTTTTGCACGTGGCTGTCCGGTTTTCCCAACACTGTTTATTGAAAAACACCGTTTTTCCTTTATATGTTCTTGGTACTTTTTGAAAAGTTAGCTGCCCATAAATGTGTGGGTTTATTTCTGGAAAGTTTCCTTATACAGACTTTGAAGATTTTGTGGGTCTCGTATGCATTTGGTCTGTGTTTGCTTCTATTTCACACAGTTCCATACAGTCTCTTTCAAATGGACTTTATATACGCCAGGTCCCTTTATCCCTTAGTGTGCCCTTGAGGTTTTCAATTTAAATACAGGACTTCATATTTAGCGCTAGGTTGCATTTTTGTTTTAATCTCCCATTGTTTTTCTCTCTTCAAAATTTTTAATTTTTAATTCTTGTATCTATAGCGTTCTTTTCCTCAGCTTTGTACCATTTTCAAAGGGGAAAATCATACTGTCATGCCTTTGCAAACCTGAATTTGAATGATTTATAAACATATAGAACAATCCAGACCCTAGCATAATACCACTGGAGACAGCCAACCAAAGTAATGATTTTCACAAGGAACATAGTCCTGAACCTATTATTTTGAAATCTACTAATATAAGAGTATCATCCTGCCACTCTAATTTCTTTAGTTATTGAGGAAATGTTAAGAAGCTTCCTGAAGTTTTTCCGTCCAGAAATTGGAAATCAGGTCAATTGAACCATCAAGTATAAGTATCCTCAACTCTCTTCCATTTCAAAATCTTCCATTTCAAAAATTTTAAGTACTTTCTTCACACCCAACATCTGATAGCTCTGTCAGAGGTAGAAGCTCTCCGTCTCTTTTAAAGGCAAATCTCTCTAAAAGTGGACCAGAAACAACCCCTCCTTGCATTTTTGATGAACATTGCCTCATCAATTATTTTGTCTTATTTAAGTGAAAAGAACTACAATGTCATTGGAGACAACAGGTTTAAGTTCACATCTCAATACCTCTATTTCTAGTTTTGTTACTTGAACATGTGACTTAGGTTTAGTAATGCTTACCATATATTGTTTTGATATGCAAAATAGTGTATGAAATACCCTTAGCAAGGAGCCTGAAACCCTAAAACTACTCAGTGAGTTTGAGTTTTTTGATTTCCTGCTTGCCCCATACTTCCTTTATCCTACATTTTGTTCTTTTGCTTAAAGCTGCTTGTTGAAAAGAGATTTTCAGATAAGTTCTGGTTCAAATTCTAATCCCAGTGAATCTTTACAGTAGCTTATTTTTCTTAAAGCTTCCTAAAAAGTATGCTTCTTACAGGCAAAAATATTTTCCTAAACCTAACTGATCACCAGATGTTTACATAGTCTTTAAAATTAACAGGACACAATCAATTTAGGTATAATTTATACACAATAAAATGCACTGATTCGTAGTGAACAGTTTGATGAGTTTTACTATATGTGTACATGTGTGTAACTTCCGTCCCACTCAAGATACAAACACTCCCATCACTTCAGTAAGATCCCTCATGCCTATTTTCAGTAATTGCCTGTCTTCACTCCACCCAACCAACCCAGTTCCCAGGCAACCACTAGTCTGCTTTCAATGACTATAGATTATTTTTTTCTCATTCCAGAATTTCATGTAAAAAGAATTCTACAGTCTGTAATTCTTTGTTTCTGGCTTCTTTCATGCAGTGGAATAGTGTTGAGTATATTACTAGTCTCTTTTTTGTTACTGCTGCATAGTACTACCCTGTGGTTTATACATTCAACTGTGGATTGACTTTTGGACTGTCTCCACTTTTGAAGTATTATGAAGAAGGTGGCTATTTCATTTACAAGTCTTTTCATAGAAATATTTTTTATTTCTCCCAGGCAAACAATTAAAAAAGTATTGTTTGATCATAGAGTAAGTATACGTTTAACTTCATAAGAAGCAATCAAACTGCTTTCCAAAGTGGTTGTACCATTTTACACTACCACCAGCATGTGAGAACTCCAGGTCCAGTATTCCACATCCTCATCAACAATTGGTGTGGCCAACCTCTTTAATTTTATCCATTATAGTAGGTGTATACAGGCAACTAATCATGGTTTTAATTAGTACTTCCTTGATGATTAATCATGTTGGCAATTTTTCATGTGTTTATTGGCCATTTGCACATCTTCTTTTGTGGAGTGTCCGATCAAATCTTTTGCCCATTTTTACATTGGTTTGTGTTCTTATAATTGAGTTGAACGATCACTGTACATCCTTGATCCAAAAACTTATCATATACATATTTGAAATATCATTTTCTAGTCTTGTTTGCTTGCTCATTTTCTTAAAGGTGCTTTTCAAATGACAGAGTAAATTTTTATGAAGTCCAATTGATTTTTTTTCGTGTATACGTGTGTGTACTATCTAGGAAGCCTTTATCAACACCAAGATTGCAAATATTTTCTCCTGTGACTTCTAAAAGATTCAGCTTTATTTTAGATCTATCATCGATCTAGAGATAATTTCTGTGTATGGTGTGAGGTAAGGGCTGAGGTTAATTAATTACAACTAAGTACAATATTTAATTAAAGCAATTCTTTGATCAAGTAGTGTGGGTTCTTCATATTTGTTTTTTTTTTCTTCAACATTTTTTTGGCTATTCTATATTCTTTGCATTTCCATATAAGTTTCTCACATAAATTTTAGAATTATCTTGTCAGTTTTTACCAAACAGCCTGGTAGGATTTTCATGGATTCTGATTGGGACTGTGTAAAATATGTAGACTAATTTCAATAAAATTAGTGTCTTAAAAGGATGTCTTCCTTCCATTTAATGAATATTCTAAATCCCTTCATGTATTTAGATCTCTTGATTTCCCCCAGCCATGCTTTTTAATATTTACTGTGCAGATATTGCACAGATTTTATTAATTTATCCCTAATAATTTTATGGTTTGGAAGCCAAGATAAATAAAATGTGAAAATTTTATTTTCAATTGTTCATTGCTAGTATATAGAAGTGCTATTAATTTGGGTATACTGATAGTCCATCTCGTGAACTCGCTAATTTCATTTATCACTTTTACAGACATTTCTATAGAGTCTTCAAGATGTTCTATGTGCATGATGTTGTAATCTGTGAGTAAAGACAGTTTTATTTCTTTATATCCAATGTTTACGTCTTTTAGTTCCTTTTCTTGGCTCATTTCTTTAGTAGGACCTCTAGTAGTGAATACAACAAACATGGTGATCAGAAAAATTTGCCTTGCCCAAATATCAGGGGGAAGTATTCATTCTTTCATGAATAAATATGATGATTGCTCTAGTTCTCTTATATATACTCTTGGTCTAGAAAAGAAAGTTCTCTTCTAACTTTGCGCAGTTTTTACTATGAATGAGTATTAATTGTCAAATGTTTTCCTGCATCTATTGAGATAAGTATATATTTTATCTCCTTAATTTTATTAATACAGTGAAATGTGTTCATTGGTATTCAAATATTAAACTAATTTTGCAAACTTGAGGTGAATCCTCGTTGAAACACTTTTGGATCTTTTTACTAGGATTATAAGTATTTTTGTGCCTATGTCCATCAGAAATATTGGTCTGTAGTTTTCTTTTTTTTAGTAATATTTTTCTCTGGTGTCATTATCAGAGTAATTTCGACCTCATAAAATGATCTGAGAAGATGCCACCCTCCTCTATTTTCTGAGAGTTTCTGGAGAATTGCTATTATTTTTTCCTTAAGTATTTCGAAGAAATAACCAGTTAAGCCATCAGATCATGAAATTTTCTTTGTGAGAAGGTTACAATTACAAATATATAGATGCCATAATGCTCTTCTATTTCTATTCTATTTCTTCTTATGCTAGTTTTGGTAATTTGTTTCTAGGATTGTGTTCTTTTCATTTAAGTTGTTGAATTTATGACCTGGAGTCATAATTTCATAATTTCCCTATATTATCTTATTAATGTATGATCTCTAGTGTGATCTCCTCTTTCAGTCTTGATATTGGCAAATATGTCTTCTCTCTTTTTTACTTGAGAACTCCACCTAAGAATTTATCAAATTTATTGATCTTTATAATAACCAGCATTTGATTTTATTAATTTTCTGATTTCCTTATTTCCATTTCCTTGATTTTATTCTAAACTTTATTATTGCCCTCCTTCTCCTGAATTTGGTCTTAATTTGTTCTTTTTCTTTATTTGAAATGCTTTCTTTCTTAATGTGACAGCTTAGGTTTTTAATCTTTTCTGTTTTCTAAGTATTTTAAGTTAAAAAATTCCCCTGTGTACTACTTTAGCTGCATCTGATGCATTTCGATATGTACTATTTTGCTCAGTTCACAATATTTTCTAATTGCTCTTCTGATTTCTTCTTGAGTTAGGTTATTTAAAAATATATTTTCTAAATAATTGTAGATTTTGCAAGTTTTTTTAAAAAAATGAATTGCATTTTAATTCTCTTTCAGGCAGATAACATACTTTGTACACTTTGACATTTCTTGATTCTTCTTTTATGGCACACTAGATGATGCATTTGAGTGGATAGTCCACGTACATTGGAAAAGAATGTGTATTTTGCTGTTGTCATGTTTCATGCTACATAAATGTCGATTAGTTCATATTGATTGATAAATTTGTTGTCTGCTTCTTCTTTTAAACTGGGGGAGTTGAAATTTCTCATGGTGATTGTGGATTTGTCTGTTTCTTGCTGTAGTTCTGTGACATTTTGTTTTATATATCTTGGAGCTGTGTTATCATTGCATACACATGTAGGATACTTATATCTTCTTAATGAATTGACCACTTATCCTAAGAAACATCCCTATTTATCTTTTGATAATTCCTTGACTAGAGTCTCGTCTTATCTGGTATTAATATAGATACTCTAGCTTTCTTAAGAGTAGTGATTGTATAGTACATCATTTTCCATCTTTTTAATTTTATTCTATCTGTGCTTTTACAGTTATTGTCTGTTTCTATACATAGCACATAGTTGGATTTAGCTTTGGTTATCTAATCTGTCAATCTCTGTACTTTAATGATAGCACCAAGCCACATTCTACATTAAAATAATATTATGCCTATTTAAGTAGAATATAAAAAACATTACAACAATATTTTTCCATTCTCCCTGTACTACTTTTTGTCTTATTGTTGTCATAAAGCTTATCTCTATGCATTTATAATTCCCAAAATGCTTTATTATTTTTGCATTAAACAGCAAATCATGTTTTAAATAAATAACAAATGAGAGAAAAAGTATTTTATAGTTTCTCTTAGATTTTCATTTCCAGTCTTTCTCATTCCTTCATATGGATTTAAATTTCTATTTGATATTATTTTTATTCTGCCTCAGGAGCTTCCTTTAACACACCTGTGCTACGGATTTGATGGTGATGAATCTCACTTTTTTTGACTGAAAAATCTTCTTTATTTAACCTTCATTTTGAAGGATATTTTTGTTGGATATATAATTTTAAAATGACAATTTTTTCTCTTAAAATTTAGTTTTATTGTTTCTATCCTGCCTTGCTTCTGATGAAAATTTAATCTTTATTTTTATGTTTGTTGCTATGTATCTAATGTGTTTTTGTATTCTACCTATCTTTAAGATTTTCTTTCTTTCATTGGTTTACAACTACCTTATTACCATGTGTCTAGATATGATTTTATGTGTTTATCTTTGTTGGGGTTCATTGAGCCTTTTAGATCTTTGAGTTTATGTTGTTTACTTCAATTTTGGACAATTTTCTGTCATTATTTCTTCAACATTTTTCTGATCCTCCTCTTGGGACTCTAATACCACTTATATTGGAACACTTTAAAATGACCCACAGATCACTAAGTCCCTTTATGTGTTTTCTTCAGCTATCTTTCCTTATGTGTTTAGTTTCTTTATTGCTGTGTCATCCAGTTCTCTGATCTTTTCTTCTTCAGTGAAAATCTGCTGTTAAAATAACAGTGAATTTTTAATATCAGATATTATACGTTACAGCTCAAAGACTTCTATTTGGTTCCTTTTTATATCTTTCACTTTTTCTCATTTTGTTCATATTTTCCTTTAAATACTCAATCATACTCAGAATGCTGTTTTAAAATTCTTATCTGATAATTCCATAATTTTTATAATTATTGGGTCTGTTTATATTAATTGATTTACCTCCCGATTATGGGTCTTATTTTCCTGCTTCTTCACGTATTTAGTGATTTTTGATTGAATGCTGAAAATTACTATTGTTATGTTTTTAGTTTATAGATTTTGTTGTTGTCTTCTTTTAAATAGTATTGAATTCTTTCTCTCAATTTTTGGTGCTAATTTAAGTTACTTTTTTATCATCTTGATCCTTTCAAGGTTTTGTTTTAAGCTCCCTTATGACCAGTCTAAAGAAATCTTTACTTTAGCGTTAGCCTATGGCATGGCTCCTCCGAGATCTCTGCTACGCTTGTCATTCAAGACCTTTCAACATTTGATCCCACACTTCCATTTCAACCTTATCAATCACTGTTCTTTTAATGTACATTATGCTCCAGTCAACTAGGTCCTTTGTTTTGTTTATTCTCTTGGTTCCCTTTGTCTAAAATGGTCTACTCTTTTTTTCTGCCTCTTTAAGTTTTATTCTTCTTTCCACCCATAGATTATGTCAGTGCCTCTATGAAGCTTTCATTGATCATCTACATCTAAGAAGTAATTTTTCCCTTCTTTGGACTTCCAACTTTCTTGATTTGATTCTGTCTTAATTAGTCATATTTTGCATTATAGCTATTTGTAGCCAAATCATTTTACCTTTCTTAGACTTAGTTTACTCATCTGTAAAACAAGGGGATACAATGGATAGATTTCTCAGATAATTTTTAAGATTTGTCTATTATAACAAATAATGAAACATGAAACTGTATATGGAAAGTTTTTATTATTATTATCCTAATAACGATCTTATCACCCTTAAAATGGTATAATATTTTGATTGTCAACATCTGGTTGTCATAAGTATTTTGTAATTCTTTATATTTTGACTTTATTCTTCATATATTGTGGTTCTTTTACTTGTCCACTCTAAATTTTCCAATTCACAGGTAATCCAGTTATTCTCTGTGCATGAGGAAATTGTGAACAAGTTCAATTATCTAGATCAAGTGCCAAAACACATATTCCTCAAGCATTTTGAATTGTAAGATGAAACTATATTTTCGTTTAAATTACTTGGATACTTATTTAAATTGTTTAATTTTTTTTCCTGTAGATGTGGATTAATTGGTTAAATGACCTGAAGCTATTAGTTAATATGCTTTTATTAAGTGCCTTTTAGGTTTCTAATCACATGTTAGGTACTTTGGGCCAAATAATAATAACTTTAAAAATAGTAATACTAACTAACATTTTTTGATAATATCCTCTGGTCCAAGCATTGTGCTTACAGCTTTTACATACATGAACTTTTAATCCTCCAAGAAAAAGGTGGTTGCTATTTTATTCCCATTTCTTGCATAAAGAAATCAAGACTTAGTGATGTTAAGCAATCTGCAGAAGATCACACTCTCAATACTGGTTGCATATTAGAATCACCAGGGTGGCTTTTAATAAATTACCACATCCCCTTGTACCTTAGACCATTTAACTCAGAACCTCTGGGGGTGGGGGTAGCCCAGGCATCAGTATTTTAAATATCTTTCCAGCTGATCTGAATATGTAGCTCGAGTTGAGCATCACTACTCTAGAGCCTTTATTTTATCTTTTGCAGGAGTTTATAAAAGACAGCCCCTGCCCAACACGAGCTTACAAGTTAATTGGATAGACATACACAGATGAAACAATAAATAACTAGTCCAGAAGAACCAGGAGGTTACAAAAGTAAACACTGAATTATATAGCCTACTAGAAGAGCAGCAGAATTTGAGAGAATGTAACTCAATTATAATTCTTAAGTGTGAAAAGGGTTTGAATATAAAGAACAACCAAATGCTTTTTCTCTAACAGAACAGGAGATGCTTTTAAATTGCAGACAAGATCATGTCTCCTCTAAGAAAGGGTTTCAACATTCAGATGGACTGAGGGGCATAGGCTGTCTTGAAGACTCTTAACATAGGATATTTTTTAAAATGATTCTACTCAAAGGCAGGGTGTTGGACTGAGTGACCCCTCACGGCCTCTCTCAGCCCAGGAATTTTGTGACATGCATTGGAATGCAGACAGCTCATCACTGTGAGGAAAATGAAACAGTCATTGTGTCTTGCTAACTCAGACTGCTTGCCTCCTCCAGCTATCTCCACAGAGTTGCCCGAAGCGATCAAAGCACGTTTCAGTTCTGGTCCCCAACAGCAAAATTCTGAAGAACAATAGTGCAGTATCTGAGCAGAGCAACTCACTCTACCCAGGACTCATCATAGCAAAACATCTGTCCAAGCATTCAACATTATTATACGTTTGCGCCCCTTCAGAATCAGTAAGTTATACTCAGGAGGCTGAGTAATCAATGTCCCATAGATGTGTTTTAAATGAGTGGTGAGGATCCGTACGTGTTGGGGAACATATCCAGTCCAGGGCGAGTGATGACTAAGCCAAAGGAGGTACTACTGTGGATGAAAACAATGAGCATGATGGGCATAGTGAACATAGCTGGTAAGAGTGGAGCTTCATGATGCTCTTCAATTGCATCAGCATTGCCCCTGTTGTTAGGTATGATCCTAATCCATGCCACACTTCTCTCGCTGCTGTCCTCTCGCCTGTAAGAGCTGGCCACCTAGTGCCAACTGTGCTAAGAATACACAGGAAGGGCGGCAATGACTGCCGAAGGAAGGCGTGGGAGGCAGAAGATGAGGAATATGTATAGGAAATGACTGTAGACACATCTGATCAAAATGTAAAATCTGACATTTATCTGTTTGCAACGCTGTGGAAAGGTGGTCTTGCCAACCACGGATGGGCCAGAAAGCAGTGGTTTTTCTATTAAGGGTAAATAAAATGAGGGTAAAATTTTAAGTTGAGGAATTTTTCTGTTGCTAGAAGGCAAATTACTACATGCAGTAGTACAAAAGAACAGGGGTAAACAATACAATATGCTGTGAATTGCGAATGCATGTGTGGTAATGTCATGAATATATTAACTTCCTTCATTGTCAAGGCAAGTGACAGAGGCTGCCTGAAATTCAGAGAGGAGCCGGCTGTCACTCTGCAGCTCAGACACTTGGAGTCACATCTCTCCTAATAACAAAGTCTATTCTGTTTACGTTTGACATAGTGAGCAAGGGGTAGTAGGTTGCTTTTTTTCTAAGGAAATGAATGAAGTCGTGAATGAATGAAGGAGTGAATAAGTAGATGGAGTCTCTCTCCCCAGTCCATCCTGAAGCCATTGGTCTTCCGTCTTTAGATGAAAACAAATCATCTCCGACAGGATCACATTTAGATGAATTTTTTAATATTTCTGGCAATGGGTTGTATTTATTTATTTTAACTATGTCAACATACTGCACATTTCTGAATCTGGGTCCCAGTGGTGTTTAATAAAAGAAACCTGCAAAGCACTACAGTGTCAGAATTGGGGCAGGAGGAGATTCTATATGAACAAATGGAGAGAAGGGAATTTGAGGATGATGCCAGTGAGGGTTGGCGACAGGTTAACATTAGTTCTGGTTGGGTTGGAGGGTCTGGCTCTCTGGCTGTTTCCCCATCCTAATGCATAACTGAGGTAGGAAGGTAAATATCCCATTGTGCTTAATAGCAGGATCCGGAGAAATGTTCTCAGAGTGAGGGAGGGAAAAGAGCCGGAGGCAGATTATTAGGTTGGAATTAAAATGCAGACGAGATTCATTAAATTGTTGACCCTCCTCCCCACTCCAAAAAAAAAAAAATCAGGTTGCCATCTTAAATCGACAGCATTAGAGAGGAATTATGTGCGCTGATTAATAAGTGAATGTTTTTACCATTATGATTGCGGCACCTGCTAGTTATGTCGACATTGAAGAGGCTCTCAAACTACAGTGTTTCCAATAATAAAGGTACCATCAACTGAAAGTTGTGCACAAGTGTCAGTGCAGGGACACATCATTTTCTTACACAGTTGTGATGTTTAAAAATATTGCCATGATTCCTCTTGCCAGTTCCTCCGCACCCTCCCCCCACCTCTTACCTGTGTATTGTGCGAAAAAGTACATCATTTACTCACATCAGTGAAGCAAAGGAAATTTAGAGTCAAATCAGAAAATGCCAAAGAGAGTGAATTTCAGGGCACGACTAACACGCAGCTTACCATTCAGAGCCACATGATATGAAGTGATTTCAAAACATGTGTTATTCTTTCCAGGTTCCAAGAAAAATGGCAATTTTATCCAATTTGGGTGTTTGCCAAAGGTGCCATTTCACCAAATGTAGCTACGGTCGTAAAAAAGGAAGATTCAGAGTAGATTAACTGGCTTTGCTGTACTATAATGGTGCTTTAAATGAGCAATTTGAGACAATTAACCTGGAACAGGCACTTCTGAGTGCTTTATCCCTTTAACAGTTTTGGTGCTTCAAACAAGAACAGAGAAAATGAAAATTGGCTCCTTCCCATCGTAGAATCTTCTGTATAACTTTGTGAATATGCATATGATCCATAAGGAGCGTGTAATGGGAAATCTAAACTATGTAATTTGGAGATGTAATACTCCATCAACCAAATAAAATCATTTAAAAAATTAATGGGTATTTATGTGGCTGACTTAAGATAAAAATGTTCGCCATCTTTTGGTAATATTTAATCATTCTTCCTTCCCTTGGATTCAAAACACATATTTTTCATCTATGTACTTATTATTTACTGTAAAGTATGGGAGGGGAAAGATCATTTGGAATGATATGGAATTATTAAAGTATTAAAATGCTTTCACACACTTTCTGGAGATACTGTTCTCTCATTATATTTAAAAATAGCTAGGCAGAGGAGAACAAAAATAAAATGGATCTTGCTAATCAAAAAGAAGGAAGAGGTTTAAGAATGCACTTAGAAAAATTATCTAATTTCTAACCACATAACAAATATCTGCTGTGTGCCTACTATGTGCACAAGATTGAGGAAGATAATATGGGGCAGATTAATTATAGCTATTATCATTAGGAATGCGCTGTTCCGGAAAGGTTAATCTAGAGATGGTGTACAGGATGGAGTGAGTCAGAGTGATAAAAGACTTTACCATGTCTGAAGGGGTCTGACTGTATTGCGGGGGTGAGCCAAGCTGAAGCGAACTGTCCTAGGGAAAACTAGTATTTAAAAATCATTGCTGGGAGATTTGGAATTCTTAATAGAAACTCCAGGAAGCCTGAGGCATCTTTGTAATATGGAAATGGGAGGAAAGAAAATACCAATTTCTGCTTGGAAATTGACCTTTCCTTAATGATGTATGACCCTTGCGTCAGTTCCTTGAGGTTTGAGCCCCCACCAGAAATGTGGGGAAGTCTCTTCACTGTACGGTCTGAGAGGGTCGTACTCAAGGAAGGAAGCAGAACAGCATGCAAGGATGACGTGGCAAATGAAACGAACAAACAGCTGGGCACTATGTATTCTGTAAGAGGTAAACCACAGTAATCTAAATTTGGGAATTTTTCCATTTTACTCAATCCAGCATTTAATTCTCAGACTTTACCTCACTTGACAGTTCTGCAGCATTGGACACAGCTCATCACTCCTTCTCTGGAACTTTCTACCCTTGGCTTCCTGAATATCACTCCCTCCTACTTTGTTGATTGATACTTCTCAGTTTCCTTTGCTGAGCTTTTCTCTTTTTCTCAATCTCTGAAGTTTGGAGTGCTCCAGCTCTGAGTCTTACACGTCTCCTCTGTCTTTGTGCATTCTCCAAGCCATCGCATCCAGGTCTAGCTACAAATGCCATGTTATTGACACCCTGATTTACATTCCTAACCTTGACGTCTCTCTTGAGCCCCAGGTTCATAAATCCATCTGTCTACTTAGTATCTCCCTTTGAATGTCTAATAGCTGTCTCAAAATGAACATCGTCAAACTGAACTGAACCCAAACTATTCTTCTCTCTTTCCATCTTAGTAAATACCACCACCTATTCTTAGTTACTCAGGATGAAAATCTCAGAGTTAGTTTTTCTCCCCTTGGAGTTCTATTTTTGTTCTGAATTTGGAAAAGATGAGAAGTCAAGATTATTCTTTGCATGAAGAGAATCTGAAATATTACATCTACCCTACAGATTATTTTCTCCCTCTTCTCAATAATGGGTTGCCTAATCCACCCGTGCATTTGACAAATAGCTGTTGGGCATGGTGCACGTTGTGGATTCAGATCCAGATGGATTAGACATGGATCTTGGTCTCATGGAGCTTACAATTACATACCCTGCCAATCCAAGGGCTGACAAGACAATTCATGAGTCCTCTGACTGACTCACTAAAATCTTTGGGAGGGCAATATCTCAAAGATAATGGTTAATCTCCACTCTTCACCACATCAGCTTCTAAAGCATATGTCATCTGAGGGCCCATCTTTAGATCTCTAATTCACTGGGGAAAAGGAAGGGATAGAGAAAAGATTAATACTCTAAATGCTTACTCTAGATAAACAGGGAGAGTGCGGTGGCTCAGGTACTTTTTAAAGACTGATTATTGAGGTCAGTGAGGTTGGGTGGTGTTTTCTCTATTCTTCTCCTAAGATCCTTATAAAGACTTTACTTTCTAATCTTGTACATTCAGTCAAC
The DNA here is from genome assembly GCF_041296235.1 of Equus asinus. Taxonomy (NCBI): domain Eukaryota; kingdom Metazoa; phylum Chordata; class Mammalia; order Perissodactyla; family Equidae; genus Equus; species Equus asinus. The sequence continues at coordinate 52,630,646 of NC_091795.1, forward strand.
ATTCATTCAGTACTTATTTGTATGGACCTCGATGCTAGAGATAAAATATCCATTAAGACACATACTCTATTCTACAGGAGTTTAAATGTCTAATCAAGGGAGAAAACCAAGGACATAAATTGTGCAATACCAGGGCTCAGATTCATTGAGAGAAGATGGGGGACACATGTTGATGGTGTGGACTGTGCCACCTGGTGGGCTCAAGGCAGATCTGTAAAGAAAATGCTGTTTGTCCTCTGTTCTGGGCAGCAGGAAAGCAGGGACAAAGGCAAGAAGGTGTGAAGCAGCAGGGCTTGTTCACAGAACTGCAATTCTCAGCTTGAAAGTCGACTGTGAGCAAGGCATGTTCAGAGGTGAGATGAGGATTAGATCACAGGGATTGGGTGTGCCAAGCTGAAGGACTTGGCCTTTATCCTATACAAATGGGGAAGCCAGTGACAGCTTTCACAGAAAAGATAATGTAATTAGACGGGCCCTTCTGCAGATCACCACGAAGCTGTGTGCAGGTGAACTGGACATGAGTATAGGAGGGCAGTCTTCCTCTGAATGTGACCGAGCATGACCCAACCCGGAACTGAGTGTTTAGTGTTTCAACATATGGAACAGGCCTTAGTCTTTGTCTGTTTGCTTTTGGGCTTTATACATTTTCACATTATTAGTTTGCTCGTGAGATTTAAAAATCAATGGCCACTTATTTATGATTTGAATTTGATCAAGTTACTGAATCTGTTTGCTTTGATGTACTCATCTACAAAATGAAGAAAATAAAATATTACCTCTCTTATAAAGTTTTTGGGAGGACTAAACAAGTTTTTACATATAATGCGCTTGGCCATGGCATGCATACGGTGTACAATTAAGGATGTTATTGTGAATTTTAACTAAACAATGAGGTAAATAAACAAGCACAGTTTTTCACTCCATCTGTGTCTGGGAACATGACCATAATTATATCTTTCAGGCCCCTTGGTGTTTTAGTACTATAGTAGATAGTTGATAATTTTAAGAAACAAAAATAAGACATAACTAGCATTGCAAAATCCCGATGTTAACTCTCAGCCTTGAGCTGGAAAGGAAATTCCCAAATGAAATTTAAAAATGCTGTTAATGGCAAAGTGCAATTCTGGATTGGTCCAATCATACTATTAAATGAAATAATCATGCTCTTTGGCCCTGAGTTATGGAGAGACTGACTGACACACTGAGAGATAGAGAATGACCCTGGTGTCCTTGAGACAGATGCTCTCTCACTAGACAGTTTGACTTTGTCTTCCTATTCCAAGTTGGAAAAGCTCATTCTGAAGCCTACTTTCCACTAATAACAACACTTGCTGCCCTATTTTAAATACTTGCTATAGCAATCACTATATCACGTGCTTTATATCTACTCATTCAAATCTCGCTATGATGCAGTGGTAATAGTTATATAGGTAGTGCCATTATTATCCCATTTTACAGATAAGGAAACCAAGGCAGAACAGAGTTTTTGATGCCTAGTCATCTGACTTCAAAGCACTAGGGAGCTTAATCACTGTATCATAGTGACTTCATTAAAATAGTCCTAACATATATATTAACTGTTCAAAAATCATATATTATTTCATTTCTGAGTTAACTGGTTAAAGAATGGTTACCTTTTATTTTAACATCGAGATACTCATTTGCACCTTACAAAAACCCACTCAGTTAAAAAGATAGCATGATCTGAAAATACTAGCGTGCAGCCAAACATCAAAATTAGAGGTATTAGCACGCTGAGTTGAACCACTCCTTAACCTATTGATTACTAAAACAGAAGAAAACAGCACCTTTTCAAGTTTTTTTTTCTTTCAGAGTAATTGGATTCAAATTCACATCTGTAGCATTAAACTAGTGTTTTCAGCGGGTTTTTTTTCCTCCCAATTGTTTAACCTCCATCTACATCTCTGGCATAAATTTAAGCCTTTATTTGTGAATATTCGGATAAGCACTTTGCCTCGAACGGTATTGTTCAGGGCCGGCATCATTGTTACAGCTGTAATTGTAACTATCAAGACACAGTTCTTTGTAATTAGAAAGTCAAGATGGTATTCAGCAGTATGGCAGCACAGGCTTACATTTGTTAGGCTATTAGAAAAAAATGTTTACAGAGAAAACAGTGTCATTGTTTAGTGCTCTTAATTGACCATCTGCCTGGTAAAGAAATGTCCAAAGAAGGATAAATACGACTATAGTACACTTATTTATTTATTTTCTTTGTGCAGTGAGGAAATTAGCAAAAGCAACAGCAGAACAAACTAGAAACAACGGGGCTACATCAGGCTGCAAGTGAAATCGTGTCCTGCGTACGTTTCTTTTCTTATGTCTTCCAGTGTCAAGACAAAGACCTATGGCTTCCTTAAAGTTTGTTTAAGAAAAAATGTTGCAGATTGCCCTTGGAGTTCCGCGACAGTATGGTTCCTGCCTCTGTTTGCCACATTCTCTCCTACAAATCCCCGGGACATGCCTGCTCTGCTATAACCACCCCGCTTTGTTCTCTGATGCACAATTCCTACAGATAAATGTTTCTCCTCTGGACTTTTGCTTAAGCCAATTCTATTCTACCTTCTCTTTTTCCTTCCAACTAGAGAAATCTTACCCATTCCTGCCAGAGCTAGGTCAAGCTGGGTCAAGAGCTATTTCTCCCCTATCCCAACCTTTATATCTTTCTGACCATCCAAGAAGACAAAAATCCCTCCCTCCTCCGAACTTCTACAACACTTATTATTTTTCCATCCACTGGCAGTAGAAGATGACCTGTCTGGTGATGTTCTTCTGTTGTGCTGGAACCATTATTCAAATTCAGCATTGCTATTTGCATCCTCACATGCAAAGTTCTTAGACTGCAAAGTTCTCTTCCTGGAATCATGTCTTACTCTTCTCCGAATTCCCCCAAAATGCCCATCACTTTTTCCTATTTTTTTTACTTGATTTCAAAAACCAGAGCACTTGGGGTCCTATCTATCATTCATCTTTTAACAAAGCCAAACAAACTCAGACTTATTTGACCCTCAAGACATATTTCAATTCTCTTCCATAAGCATACTGAGTACCTGTTGTGTGCCTGACTTTCCACTAAGCAGAGCGATGCAGAGAAGAACGAGATATGGTCTCTCATCTCAAGGAGGTCACTTCCAGGAAATGGCCTCTGGTGGAGTCATGTGCCAGGGAGAAAGGGGTGCAGGGAAAAACAGGAAATGCATGAAAATTAGAAGGTAAGCTTCTTGGAATTTGGTTCTAATTAACGAGTTAATTTTGACAAGGGCTTTTCTTTAGTCACCAAAAATCCTGGTTCACATTTGCTGGGCCTGTTCATCTATTGTGTCACATTGGCATGCATCTTACAGAAAAGGCTACATCAATTGTTCTTGCCAGGAAGGAAAACAATATGTGGCACCCAGGACAGAGCTGGTCCCAGATTCCATAATTTGAATCCTATTCCATGTCCAAAAAGCAAGGAGCAGCTGGTCTTGAGGAGATTATCTGCTGTGCTGTATGGATGTCCTTCTGCCCAGGGTCTGAATTGAGTTTCCTCCCAAGACAATGAGTGACCAGGCTTATGCTCTGGGACCTGTCTCTTCCAGGATCACAGATGGAAGTCCCCATTATAGCCCCACACAGATTCACCACAATATGGAAACCCTAAAAGCAGGAAATGGAACAGAAACATAAAATATGACCTGACCCAATACCAGGGAGCTTTTTTCCTGCTTCAAATTCTAGTGAATGACTCTACTTGTTATTTCTTCTCTGTAGTTGTCTGGAGACAACAGAGCCTGGTTCACTAGCAGATATTCTTCACGACTCATGCAAACGTGTTTTGTAATACCCTCTCTGACCCAGTCCCTTTCCAACTCAGTGGTTCTTGGAGCATTTTATACACTTGACAGTATTTCCTGGATAATGCTTCCACAACTGACCAGCTGTAATTGAACTGAGGACACCTTGAGTGTAAATTACTATCACACATAGGTGCTTATTTTCCTGTTGTCCCAAGCTGTTAAAACTGGAGGGCTTTTGCTCTCATTGTGCTTCTCTAGAATGTTTTTCGTAGGACAGCCTCATAGCTCACTTCTTTTATTTGTGTTAGATTCTTTTCAAGTTCTGCCTTTTCATTGAGCTCTTCCCAATCTCTCTATATAAAGAGTAACCCTCACCTTAAAGGGTAATCTGGGCATTTCTATATCCTGAACCCTGCTTAAATTTTCTCCATAGCTATTAACATTATCATAGCTATTAAATGGTCTCCCCTTTCTAGATTTAAGCTCATGAAACCAGAGGATTTATTTTTTTCTCCCACTGGTATATCACCAGGGCATTTCATAGGTGCTCAATAAGTATTCATTTAATAAACTAACCCATTTTCAGAGATCCATGGCTAGTACCCTTATAGTGATTGCATAGAATACAGAGTTCTGTAGAATTTCTGGGCTTTGAATCTCATCTGGGTCATTTAGCCATCACAGGACCATGAGCAGGTTACTTCCTCTTCTGAAGCCTACTTCTTAAACCTCGGAATAGAGATAACAGCATCTACATCTTTGGAGTGGTGGTGTGGATATGGTGAGAGGGGTCCAGGAAAGCATTTGCCTACACAACAGGGATCCTATCCACGTGGATTGTTCTCTTGCTTTCATTTTGCTCTGTTTCCTCCCCTCATTTCTTTCTCCCATTATCCTCCCTTTTCTCCTTCCCTTTTTCACTTTTTTTTGGTCCTCTCTTCCCTTTTTCCCTGCTTCCTTTCTATCCCTCTGCACCAGGTGTAGGGAAAAGACACAAGGATGCTCCTTCTGCATGTGCCTCAGTAGCTCTCTTAAAGCACTCACACACATAGACACACACACACACACACACATACTCTGCTGCTATTCTTTGCTTTTCAAAAGGTTTGCACCAAACCATATCCCATTTATTCAACATATCTTGACGAACGTGTCTGCCTTTATTGTCGCTTCCTCAGCTGAAACTTTCTGCAGTTCCTTAATTTTTCTCAGCTCTCTAAGAACCACACTGTAGAATCCTCCTCGTGAGGCATTCTTAGATAGGACTGTTCTCTTCTTCATCCTTTTATGCTGTGTCAAGTGCACATGGTCTAAAGGAATACATGAAACCGCAGGACCCACACATGTACTCAGGTAGAGGTTATCATTGCTTTGGTCATAGAGGAAATGTAACCCAGAGGTTTTTCAGTATTGTGATAATCTTAGCCCAGGTAGAAGCCCTTTCTTTACCGGGCTATGGGAAGGCAGCATTTCCTATAATTTGTGGTTATAAAACTGAACCAGATTTAGGCAACAGATTGGCCCACACTGAAATACAACTGCAGAATCCTTCATTCTCAGAATAATGCCTGGAAAATAGCAGATACTGGCCTTATTTAGAATTACATGGAAACTCAGCTACACTTTCTTGACCAAATAGAAGGGGGTTTGTCAGCCTCATGTTATAAGAGGTGCAATAACAGACACTTTAGGACTGGTACTGTGACTTAATGACATTTTAGTGATGGCTGCAGCATCTCCAAGGATTTCCTGTGATCCAAGGAGGAAGAGGGAGGAAGTAGAAGACACAGCGCTGGCACTTTTCTGCTTATAACATGCTGACCAGAAGGGAGTCCCATGGCTCCCCCAGCTGTGGTGGAGGCAGGGAATGTGGTGCTTTGGCTCCAGCAGCTGGGATGAAGGCTGACATAAGGAAGACTATTGCGATGGACAATAGACTAATTTAGTTGACAGCATCTACAGCAAAATATTCATAAAACATTGAGATAACATTTTTTAAAAGAATGAGGTCAGCATTTTAGAGCTGAAAGATTACATATTTCAATCTCTTTCTTCTAACAGAAAGAAAACCACTGTGATCAGTGGTTAGGCAATTCTTTTAAGCACACATAGTAAGTGCAATTGTCAGACTAGAATCGAAGTCAGTTGCCTTCTAGCTCTGTCCTCTTTCCACAGTAACTGAGGTGACAGCACCTCCTGGTCCTTCACAATTCCCATCTTCATCATGCAGTAGTGTTACTGGGGTGAATGAAGTAGGAGGTTACAGCTGCGCCTTGAAAGAGCCACAGTGATGCCATCCCCCTGTGGGTACGCATGTTACGGGCTTTCTGCTGTAGCCATTTTTTAAAAATAGATGAACACCTTGAAGCTCAGAAAAGTTAAATTACTTACCCCCAAATCACCCAACTAGTAAATTAGTAAAGCCAGGATTTAAATTAAAAAGTTTTGCAATGCACAGACTGAGTTGCAAAAAACTATTTCAGAGAGCACACAACACGTGAAACATGCTGTGGGATTCCTGTTGCTTCATTTTAATGTAAGTAATCAGTTTGTGTAATTTACTTATTACTATGAAATGTTCGTTTTATTTTTATAGACCAATATTATTTATTTTAAACCTTTTCTTATTATTTAACTCATGGACTCATTCTTTTCTAAGCAACTGAAAGGGTGATGTCATATAAATGACACTGGGCAGCATATATTCCTTTTTTTCCCTTCACAGTCAAATGAAACAGACAATTCATCTGGGCTCCTAGCCTGAGTGTGCTATAGGGCTGGGAGAGTTGGAGGAATAAACAAGCTTCATATAGTCCCACCTACTCTTTCTCCATTCCCATCTTATCTGCGTTAGAGACAGGAGTCAAGGTACCAGTCCAGAATAGGCTGAACTCTACTGTAGGGCCTTTCAAACCTCCAAGTGCATGTGCATCACCCTTGAGCCTCATTGAAATGCAGATTCTGATCAGGAGCTCTGGGGTGGGGCCTTAGATTCTGTATTTCTAAGTTCCCAGGCAACCTCGATGCTGCTGGTCCTATGACCACACTTTGAGTAGCAAGGGTTTATGGACAAAACACTGCTGAGGGACTTGGGCTTCCCTTCCCCGTTATCCCTGGAATGGCCCGTGCTTCATCTTACACCACTCCTCTGGGCCAAGACTGACTTGCAAGAGCCACCTCCGAGGTCTTACACTGCGGGTGTGCATATCGACCTTGCCAAATGAGTTCAGTGTGGTAAATTGTCACGACATTCTTCTGGTAAAAGGGTAACATTGAAATTAAAAGGATGACTGCTGGCAGAGGAAAAGATGGGCTTCAGATGTTAAGCTGGAAGAAAATCGTCAGCAGGTATTAGAGAGCACCCCCCAAGGACCCATGCTGTGACAAACGGCATGGACTGAAGACTTCCTGAGGACAGGATCCAGGCTCAAGAGTCTCTTTCACCGCCAGCTTCCAGAGACATAACCACTGCATAATGAATTCTTCTTTCAGTGGCCCCCCTGTCTAGTTGAGCCAGTCAACGCACTGTTCTCTCAAGGCAGAATGTCTGTCTCCTGTAAGGGGAGTTTGCTCACATGAGATACTAACCTTCTAAGCCTGATTTTACGCACATCCCTTCCCTCCTAAGCCACCTTCCAGCTCTCTTCAAGAAGTTCTGAATTCCTTTCCTGTTAACTATTAGATCCTCAGCTCTAGCACAGAGCTCCATACATAGCAGGCACTGAATACATATTTGTGGAACAAAGGAACAAATAAATTAATGACAAGGAAGTGCCATGTTTTGGTATCTACAACATAGGGACCAATTCACTCTCGATTCTCTGCTCATCCTTGTAAGGTGTTTTAATAAATTGCTAAAACAAGAAATGCTTTTAAAATTCATTATAGATTTTGAATAACTGGTTCAAATATATCACAGAAACAAATAAAAATTGAGGAACCCTTAAGAAGTTCTAACTCTGCACTAACATTTATAAAATCATTTATTTTGTACTAGGCATTATATTAAGCCATTGAAATCATCTCATTTAACCCCCGAAAAAGTCCAGTGAGGTAGGTTCTGTCATACCACGATTATATGGTTAGGAATCTCTAGGCCATGCAAAGCCTGTGAAATTGGAACACAGATTCCAAACCAGGACAGTCCAAACGCACTGTCCATGTGCATCACCGCTAGCGGGTTGCCCACTGCTTAGTATGGCTGACAGCACCTCATGTACCAATCGCATTACATTTATAGATAGATAATACTTGAAAGAGAAGTGAAGGAGGGCAGGAGGAAGGGCAGGAATTAATGAATGAATGGCTTTATAGAAGGCTAATTTATAAGTTCTCACTTACAATTTAATACCTCCTTAAGATCACCTGTCCTGGTCACCTTGGGATCTTAGCAGAAGCTGGAATTTCTGTCCATTTAACCATCAGGTGTTCACACATGCCACAAGAGTTATCGGACCCAGTAGCCCTTGCAAGTAGCTGGAGAGGCATTTTTGCTATTGGGTGTTTTCATCTGTCTTCTGAGATCAATTCCAACTATGCCGGAAATTAAACCAAAAGAGATACCTAAAATGGAAATGATCAAGAAGGTCTGACGTTCTCACAGATTTTTAATGCTCCTTTCTGGAAGCCTGGCTGGAGGACGGAGGAAACAGCAACATCCCAATATTCAGCTCACAACAGGGGACCTTTGCCTCTTCTGTTCCTTCTGCCAGAAATGCTTTTCCCTCAGAAACTCACAGGATCTGGACGGATCCCTCCAACAACCCTCCCCTGACCTCAAAGAAGCCTCCTTTGTCACTTTTCACCCTGTGATCTTGTTTTATTTTTTCTTCAAAGCCTTCACTACCTCATGATATATTGTGTATTGATCTGTAAACACCCATCTGGAATGCCAGATCTCTGAGGCAGGACCTGAGTCACTGCTGTTCACCTCTGACTTCCAGCACTCAGATTAGTGGTTTGCTTTTAGGAGATGCTCCCCAAATATCCATGGAATAAATGAATTAGTAAGGAACACATACTTTAATGCTTACATTGAAATAAGAGAGATGATCACTCATCTACCTACTGAAAGCTTATGGCTTCTTAATTATTCTGCCCAAGAAGTACATGGCTTCTTGACAGGCCTGGCCTCTCCTTCCCTCTGCCTCGCTCCCTCCCCACCGCCCCCCAATCCAGTCTATTTAAGCTAGACTGGAGTCCCCTCCCTACCATCAGCATTTTCATGGGATGGAGTCAGGAAGCTGTTCTGACTCACACAAAAGAGTATCTTAAGATGGAAAAAGGCTCCTTCTATCTTTGCTGGGTGATGGCATAAGATCTTTATTAGGTCAGTGCCTCACAGGAACCACAAGCCTCTTAGGGAGGTAATCTGTCCAGCTCATCCTGTCACTCTTCAACTTAGTGCCACTCAGTAATGACGTGCTCTAGCTGTCATCTCTATTATCCCGGTGTGAGAAAGCGGCCGCTTCCTTCCATCTGCAGCTCGTTTGGTGTCCAGTTTAGCATCTTCACTTGGGTGTGCTTGGTAATTGCATCTGAGAACCCATGAAGGACTAACCATTCAAATAGTTATCAGGTGTCTTTTGCAGGATAGAGTATGAGAGTTATTGGCAAATACTACTTTTGGTTTTCAAGTGATGACAAATTCTAACAAACTAAATATCAAAACAACAACAACAACAACATCTTGTTGGCATCATTTGGGAAAGGTTGGAAGATTCGTATATGCGTGTAGGCAAAGCCACATTCACACAGTGAGATGCTTCCCCTCCCCCAAATCTCTTTTATCTTCAATAGATTTTCTTTTAAAGGTACCTGCCCATTTATTGTGGATGACAGACTAATAAAATGAAGTCATTTTAATAAACGCTGTATCAGAATATCCCATCTTCTAGTGTGGCAATGTGAAATTTCACCACTGGAGAAAACATTTAACATTCTGACTATTTTAATACTTTTAATAAATATTTGCAATTCCTATGATAAAGTATCCCAGTAGAAAATGCGTTTCCTCCAAAATTTATGTGGCTGCTGGCAGGTGGCCATTTTCTAATTTTCTGTCTCACTTATATACATTTATTACAGATTTCTAACTACCCCTTTTTGCTCTTTGACTGGCTATGAGCATGTTGTTTCCTCTGAGTAGGAACGTGTGTGGTTAAAATTGAGGATGAGAAACAAGAGCTTCTGGTTTACAAATTGGAGGGTTGGTCATGTTCCCTTGGGGGGTCCCTTACCGTGCATTTTATTGAGCCCTACAGTACATTTGAAGCAAGTCTTCAGATCTAAGTGGAGCTGAGAATCCTTTCTCAGCTCCTAGTACAGTCAAATGTTGGGGACAGGCATGAAGGTAAGCTTGGGAATGAGGATTGGGCCATGTTTTTGGCCTAGTAAGCTTTGGGCTGACTTATGGAAGAAATAGAATTTGTGAAATACTTGCTGGAGTAATAAGGCTTAGAAGGATGGTAATACCCAGGCTAAGTAAACCGTATTTTAAATACAAAGGCAAGGGTGCTATTTATGAAAATTCTACTGTAAATCTTCTTGAATATTTAAAAAAATAACTTTTAACAGCTTGCCATCACCTCTTAATGTATATTTCCAATCTATGTTAGACATCTCCCTGTAAAATTCCTGGGTACTCCTCAAACTCAAACCTTTCAAAACAAAGCTTACTATTGGTGCTACTTCCGAGTCCTTACCTTCTGACATACTCAAAATTGGATCTCTTATCTGTCTGCTGGATCTCACTTAAACTTATTGCCATTCTCTAATCAGACAGAGCAGAAATATGAGTCTTTTTCAGGCATTTCGTTTTCATATTATCCCAAGGCCTTCTTAGTCCCTAGTCAATGTCTCTTTACTCTTTTCCTCCTTCAGTTCCCACTGATGCAGCCTTGGCTTAAGTGTTTATTACTGCTAATGACCACTATATTTTATGAATGGTATAAGCAAGGGGTTATCCCATTTAAGTCTTCCAATGGTCCAAGAGTCAGGTGATAATATCATCCCCACTTTACAGACAAAGAGAAAGGTAGAAAGGCTTAGTAAACTGCCCAAGGGTACTCAGCTAGGAGGTCTTAGTGCTGAGATTTGACCCCTGATAGTCTGACACCAGAAATGAAGCTCTGAACCACTCTGCTCCCCTCTGCTGTTGTAAAAGCTTCATAACTGTTCTCTCCACTCGCTTTATCTTGTCTCTCCCTTTCCTTCTTTACATTTCTGCCATAGACTGCTTACAAAAAATATGGGTTCATGTTACAACCTACAAAACCTCTGATGGCGCCTTTATGCCCATCATTTATTCACTCATTCATTCACCATTCATTCATTTCATTTATTTGACAAGCATGTGTGGACCCCACATTATGTATCAAGCGTAGTCTAGGTCCTGAGGTTATTGTAAGGATAAAGATTATCCAAAGTTCTTGCCCAGTAGATGACAGGAAGGAAATAGTGATATAACGTATGCTTGAGTAGTGGCGAGTGCTAAGGAGAAAGAGAAAGCAGAGGAAAGAAGGGAGAGGGAGAGGATTTGTTGTTTTAGATAAGATAATTAGGAAAGGGCTCCATGATGAGTAACATTTAAGTGTAGACCGAAATAATAGGAAGGAGGATGCATTCCAGGCCAAGCGGAAGAGCATTCATGAAAGGCGGAAAAGCAAGTGCACAATGTTTGAAGCAGAGCTGTGCCAAGCCTGATCTCCAGCAGCCAGGAAGCTAGAGTGACTGGAGCCAGGAGAGAGCGCTGAGAGAAGAGAGACTCAAGGGAGATTGGGGCCTTGCAGACCATGGTAGTTTCTTTGAGATAATGTTCCTTTTCCTTTCACTCATGCACCTGTAGATCCAACCTCTTTGAAAAGGGGGCAACTTGTCAAGATGTACTACTTGCTGGCTTCAAAACAGAGCATTCATCTTACCACTTACCTGACTTTATACCCACTGAAGCCGTTCTTCTCTGACTTCTGAAGTCTTCCCCATCCCTTAAAGCCCATTTCCAAGACCACAGCCTAAGCTAATTCTTCACTTATGTCCAATTCTGCTTTAGACACCCTCCTCAATGAGGAACGGAGGAGGACTATTGTGGAAGAGCTCTGGGTCAGGCTGCCAGAGATCAAATCCCACTGTACACCTTGTTGGCCAGGTTCCTCTAGGGCAACTGAGGACATCTTTCCAAGCCTCACTTTGATGCCACCATTTTTAAAATACAATAGAGCAGTAGAGGAACAATCTCAAGGGGTTGTCAAAGGGATGTGAGATTATCCTTGCGTATACTGTCATAAGAATACAGCAAATTTCAGCTTTAAATTATTTTAAAGGACTTCTGAGATCTCAGGGCCCTTTTCTTACCACTCTAATAATAATATGCTTTAGTAGTATATTTCATTCTACACAGTTGTTTTTCTGGGCTACAGTTTAAGCATCTTGAGGGCAAGGACCATATTCAACTTATCATAGTGTTTCTTTCAGTATCTTTGCACAGAGTAGGTTTTAACAAAACGAGTCAAAAGATTTTATTATCTAAATTACCACTGTATGTGCTTCACTTAAAACATTTAGGACACAAATAAGTGAGAGATTTTGTAAAACCTAAAACCAAGTATTTTTCTTTTTTTGCTATGGGGTTGAGAAAAAGGGCCTAGGAAATACAGCAACACATGAAGAATATCTTTACGATCTTGGGGCAAGAAAGACTCTTGAACATGATGCAAAAAGTACTAAACTTACAGGAAAAATTGATGAATTAGACTGTCTTAAAATTTAAAACTTTGGTCCATCAAAAGTGAGTGAAATGACCAGATGTAAACTATAAGAAGATATTTGCAACACATATAATCAACAAACACTTTATGTCCAAAATGCACCTAAAATGTCTTCTACTAGATTTTAAAAAGATACAAGCCAATAGAAAAATGGAGAATAGGATAAAATAGAAATTTTACAGAAAATAGGACAAAAATTATGAATGATCAAATGAATAAAATGATCCAAACTCTTTATAATCAATGAAATAGTACTAAAGTCTTTGATAGGATAACATTTATGCTCACAAAATTGGTAAGAAATAATATGTTTGAGAATAACCACAGGCAGTAAGGATGTGGACCTTTGGGAATACATAGACACTTCTGATGGGAGTAAAACTTGATACAAACATGTTGGAAAATGATTTGGTGCCAGTTTGTGAATTGGAACATTTGCACGCCTTATGGGCCAGCAGTTCCACTTCTATTTATGTGATTTAGAGAAACTCTTGCTCATAAGCCCCAAGAGATACGTACAAGAATGTTCACAGAAGCATTGATTATAACAGCAAAAACCTGAGAACAACCCTAGTCTCCTTCAACAGGACAATATATGCTTTTGATTGAATCATGTTCCCCTAAAATCTGCATGTTGAAGCCTTAACCCTCAATATGTCTATATTTGGAGATGAGGCCCTTAATGAGGGTGTTAAGGTTACATGAGGTCATAGGGTGGGGCTCTAATCCAATAAGAGGGATGAGGAGGAAGAAATACCGGCAGTGTGCTCACACAGACCATTGGTGATGTGAGGACACAGTGGGATGGCAGCTGTCTATAAGCCAGGAAGACAGCTCTCACCAGGACCTAACCCTGCCAGCACCTTGATCTTAGACTTCTAGCCTTCAGAACTGTGAGAAAATAAATTTCTGTTGTTTAAGCCACGCAGTCTGTGGCATTTTGTTATGGCAGCCCAATCAGGCTAATACAATACATACACCATTTATGATATATAGAAGCAATGGAACATTATACAGCGATAAAAATGAATAAATAATAGCTGTCTCCCACAAGGGACTGAATCTTAAAACATATATGTACTGGTAAAATCAAGTCATAAAAGATGATATTTGACACTATATCATTTTTATAAAACTTAAAAACATGAAATAATTAATAATGTTGTGTTTGGGGATATATGCACATGGATGAACACTACATTTTTTAAAGCAAAGGAATAATGAACTTACAATTCAGGATAACGGGAGTTTGAGGAATAAGATGGAAACCCTCATGCAGAAGCAATGGAATTGTTCATGTTCTGGTTTTGAAGTCGGGTAGTGAGTTTATAAATGTTTTCTGCTCTATGATGTTTTAAAATTGTTTATAGATATTATAGTATTGTTTTTAAGTTTCAAACGTTGCATAAAAGAGAACAATAACTTTTTTTTGGGAAAATGTGCTTTTCTCTCACATGCAAATATATAGCCTTCAACTTTTTAAAAAAATGCAATTACTTTCTTCTCCTTTTCCTTCACATCCTTTGCTTTTTTCTTCTTTCTATATAACTTGATTCTTTATAAACTATAAAATTAGGGAAATAGTTTCATTAATTTTTTGTTATGAAAAATATCCCTCTAATATAACAGGTATGTAGTAGTACAATATTCAGAATTAATTCCAGTATAAAATTAATTCTCAGTTACTTATAATATTTAATTTGTGTATGCAGAGTACCCCAGTCACTGAGAAGATAATTGACTTTGCTCAGAAGTCTCTCAGTCTACATATTAATTTCATCTTCTCTCTCAGACCCGCATACTCACTGGAACTCATTGGTATTATCTGTGTAAACTGAGAGGAGTTGCAATATCAATACGTTTGTCAAACATCATCATATCTGGTCTGTTGGGCAGAATTTGTTTATGTTATCACAATTCTATAATTGTACAACATTGAACAACCGCCTTCCAATACGTTATGATTCTTTCTTATTTTACAAGTCACGTCCCCCATTGAAGGTTAAGCGTTACTATAAAGTCTTAGCTAGCAGCTGGCCCTGGTGGTATAGTGGTTACGATTCAGCACTGTCACCTCCACTGCCCAGGTTTGTTTTCCGGTCAGGGAACCATATCACCCGTCTGATGGTTGTACTGTGGCAGCTGCACGTTGCTGTGATGCTGAAAGCCGTACCACCAATATTTCAAATACCAACAGGGTTACCATGGTGGACAGGTTTCAGTGGAGCTTCGAGACTCAAACAGCCTGGGAAGGAGGATCTGGCCACCTACTTCAGAAAAAATTGGCCATGGAAACCCTATGAATAGCAGCAGAGCACTGTCTGATAGAGCGCTGGCTATAGGTGAGAGAATGGAGCAAAAACACCTCACAGGGCTCCCTTCTGCGGTTCACAGGGCCTCTAGGAGTTGGAATTCACTCAACAGCGCTAATGAAAACAATCTCAGCTACATTAAAATACTGTTGCAAAGTCTCTATCAGCTAAAGGAGCATATTTTCCAATTTGTAATTGAGAATTAAAAAAGAATTCAAATTCTAAAACTATGTATTAATACCCTTTTATATTCCTCAGGTAGTTGTGGGACCACAGCACATACACCGAATCGGCACAGTAACTATTTTTAATGAGGTTTTCAATCTGAAGTATATATTGATAAGCGATGGGGATGTTGCTGGGGTGCATTGTGATATTTTCCCCCCACTGAAACATTGCAATTTTGTGATATTTTATTGCCACTTATCCTATCCTAAAATCTTCGAAACAAACTGTCAGTCTTACCACATGGAATGTCTACAACAACCACAGACACATTTGGCTCTAATAAGAAAGTTTCATGCAAGACATCACCCAGAAAGCAGGGTGGGCTGTCAAATTATTATTATTTTTGATCTTTTTCTTCAGGAAATATGTTAAATGTGAAACATTATCTCCACTTTAATAATTCAGAGTGACACCCATCAACACCACCACCACCAGCTAGGAGAGTTTGATGATTGAAAAATAAGTTTCTTTTTACAAATATCAACCCATTTCGTTGGTTGGCTGTGTATGAGCAGGAAACACGGAAGAAATGACGGAACATTCTTATCACCAGAGGTGTCAGCGTAAAAAGATTTGCTTCTGTAGGTGATACCAAAACCTAAGCTGCATTAATTTCTTTTTTAAAATAGAGCTCCCTCTATTCTCTCATTTAGTGGAGTTCGTTTTCCTTCAGATGCTAAATCTGTACATCCCAAAGGCACGGATACAAAAGCAGACTTCCTTGTTCCCTAATTATCTTTGGCAGAATCAGTATCATCAAAAGAAAATCCCAGCGAAATCAACTTACACAAGTAGGAGGACAGGAAACAGCATGTCATGGAAAAAGTCATCTGTTATTGTGGCCCACCCACAGGAGCACAGGGATTGAAGCCAGTACCCTCTGCTAGAGACATCACCAGGGCAGGTTGAGGAGATAGAATAAGATGCTACCAGGTCTCCTAACTGTCATAGTGACTATGTTATCCTAAGGAGCCCTAGAAGCTGGAGGAATGCTGTGAGTGGTACTTTAGGGTTTGTTGTATCTCTGCTCAAAGAACCATCACTTTCATTCCATGTTTAAAGATCTTGACGTTTGGAGTTAGGACTAAACTTCTTGTGAACTTGCATAAGTTCCCCTGCGTAACCCTGGGTTAACAGCAATTGGAGTGGATCCTTCCCCGAAAGTTGACCACCATCACTTTGGGAGTTCTGTCAAGACTTTTGTGCTCTCTGCTAATAAATTTCCATTTAATTTCTTCCTTTGTTAGGTGGACTAGAATCCATAAATACAAATGGGAAGGCTACTGGCCATTATGGAAGCTGTAATTCAATTCACAAGAGGCTCTGATAAAGTGTATACTGGATAGAGCCCTACTCTTTCAGCTTACGTTTATCTGAAACTCTATTACATTACGACCTAATAATGTCTATTTTCTCACGTGTTATCCTATCTGCAGTGATAGCAAAATCATGCTAATCCATTCCAATTTTTTTTTTGGTGACACCGAAGCTGAATAGCCCCTCCAGCCAGCCTCTCACATCAAAGTGCTTCTCTCCTATCGTGCCTCTTAAAAACAAAACTGTATTCCACTCTTCCGCACACTCTAATCTTTCCATTTCTATTACAATACTTCATTAATTTGAATACCTCATTGCTTTGTAGCTTTGAAGAAGGGCAGAAGTGGAAAACACTTGAATTCACAGTAACCTCTGGCAGGGAGGGTCTGTTCTTCCAAATATTTCAGCTATTTCCTCCCCACTGGCTGACTATCATGTTTGAGTTCCTGCGAGCAGCAGATACGAATCATGCCCTCCCACCTTAGGCATCATAAATATCTTTCAAGATAATAGATAATTCACCCTATCTTATGCGTTTCTGTGCACTTAAGAGATTCTCAGTGTGAGGATAAAAATGCATTTTGATTTGAGGCATTCCTAGGTTTTATAGGGGTGCTAAATTATATACCTATAATGGTGGGAGAGCTACTTCTCCCATCACCAAATGCCAGCTTTATCTCCTTCTTTTCCCCTTCCCCCACCTCAAAAGAAACATCTGAAAATCTACACAACCTGATAAACAGCAAGACTGGCCTGTATATAGCCCCATGTTTGTGATATTGAATAAATGTGTGTGGTCAACATGGATTACAAGGGTCCGTGGAGAGCAGGGAAATTTAGTTACTTTAAATCTCTGAAAGGAAAAGTGAGCCTCCAGACAAAGCAGCTGTGCCATTTTAGTGTGCTCTAAAGATTAAAAATGTGTCCTTATATTGAAGCTGCTTCTCCCTGGGTCAAATTGCCTAGTCCTGATCTTGCCCTCTGGAGCTAACCTGTTAGTTCTATCTCTTTTCAGGGGATACTTTCCCTAAATTTGACTATAGTTATCGGACTTATTTGAAGTCTTCTCTGCACCACGTTTTCCTTCTGTGAAATGGATTCTGAAACCCTCCCAATCATGATCCACAGTTCTCATAGTGTGTAACTACTAGGATGTCCTCAGAGTGGAATACATTTAAAGACTGTTTTAATTTAGTTTCCCCTGAAGGCAACCCGAGCCCAAGGCTTGAAGCATATCGTTGATTTGGGAGGTGATCCCAGGAAGTTCAAGTGCAGAGTGGAGAGTGAATTAGGAAAGGGAGAAGAGCCATAAACGACGTGTTATTGAGTTGATGCCTGCTATGGCCAGTGGAGCTCTATGGCACTGGGGACCCTTCCAAAAACCATGTGGAACACACCTCAGAATCATTCCACTGGTGTTGGGGAGGCCGAGGTATGCATTCGCTGCCACTCATCCCCCACTGGGAGAGGATTGCTCCAGGGGGCGTGAATGCCCAGCACTTCCCCTTCGTGCCTTGCTGCAGAATAAGCATGGAGGTGCTAGGAAAACCCTCTGGCAATGAAGGAGTGATACAATAGGCTTTTGAGGCAGAGAGCTGTGAGTCTGCTGGAAACTGTCCACCTCAGCATCAGGGGAATTCCAGTGGGCTGAGGGGAGATGGGGGAGGACATCAGGAAGGACTGCTATGACACCAGCCTGGCAATATAAAGGTGCGACTCTGGCCAGGTATAGAGCACTAGGAATGCTGAGCCTGTGCAACTGCAGAGTTTAAGTTTTGCCCAAAAGGATTACGATTAAATATATATATTATTAATAATTTAGAGACTATATCAGCCAAACAAAATATGTCAGCCAGTTTGTAATGTCGGCTGGTTGTAACCCTTGTAAAAATAAGGTGACAAATTTGAGTGCTGTCCTGCCTAAAGCTGACTGCAGTTCCTCAGCTTTAGCCAATTGTTACCATTCAAGAATCTAGGCTGAACATTGTTAGATCTTTTGATTCTTTCCATGAGAATCCAGAAATCCAGATTTTATGAGAAATATCTTGATTCCTAAACACTGCATAGACTGAATGTGTTTGGCCCCCAGGAAGTACATCTGGGTGTGTCCACCTCCCATTTACCGTCTCTGCTCCAACAGCAACAGTAACAACAGCACAGGCACTCGGGATCTCAGATGTATAGGAAGTGGCTCATGTGTGCATTTCTAGACACACTTGTTTTGCTCATGCAAACTTATTCCATGGAAATCGAGTTTCCAGTAGAGCTAAAAAAAAAGAAGATTAAAGACAGGCAATGAGAGCAGAAGTTGGGAGGTCTCCATCACTAGATAAACTTTATTTCTATTGAGCTGAACACTGTCTTCAGGGTGGAGCAGGGGAGGCTCCAAAATAAGTATGCAGTTATTTGCACTTGTTCATGTAGCCCAGGTTAAAACAGTATTGCTTCGCATCAGGAAAATTTAAGGTGGAGCTTTGATCTCCTCTCTAGGGTAACACGTTATCCTGACCTAGAAAACGTCTTCTTAATTAGAGGCCTTGAATGAAATAATTGACCTTGACATTGCCTTCAGCTCAGGTCACAAAGCTGTTGTCAAAATAACTTATTGAGAAGTGAGATATGCTTCAATAAAGACTATTTATTTAATAATTCTACATTTTCGGATTTTAGGAATGCTTACACCTCAAGGACAAATACTAGCTTTGCAGAGGCCAATAAGAATTGGTTGTATTAGAATGAAATCTGTGTTGAGATTATGCATTGGTAAAAGATATAGTCTTTGTTTAAACACTGGTATTGGTGATATTTTTGACCTACTTCACTTCATCTTAACATAATTGTTTGATTGTGAAATTTCTCTTTTACGTGTTGCGGGGTAGCTTTTTAAGCATCAGCACGAAGATTGGAAACAGAATAGCGCAGAAAATGCTCTGGACTAACAGGCAAGGAATTTAATTCTTGCTCCTCACTTTGTCATGATCCAGTGTGGCCTTGGAGAATTTTTTATATGATCTTCTTTACGTTCCTTAAAGCTTTATCATTTCATAAGATTAATATAATTATGATCTTACTTCTTAATTTGTCCTTTCTTTGTCTGTTTTTTACTTAAAACTCAAACTATGATCAATTCTTCTTACCAAGGAAAACAGAGCAAAATGTAAAGATTACAAAACATGTCTGTGTAGTTCACAACACCTTCTTTCTGGTTCTTTTTTCTCTTCCATGACCTATGTCTCTGTATCTCTTTACTCACACCCAGGAGAGACTTTGTCACAGCGGTAAACACTTATTCTCTCACCAAAATAGGTTCTCACTCAAGATCTCCAATCAACCATCTACCCCACAGTGAGAAAGAGCCTACCAGTTGTTGTCCTTTGCTGTTCTGGCACTTATTTCTAGTTGAGGAGTTCAGATTTCACCCCCCTCTCAAAGGAATTTGAGAAATAAGTATCCAAGTGGGAGAGGTTTTAGGGTAATAACAAAAAATTATTTCTACTCTCCCCCTAGACTTTCAAAAGGAGGTGGGATGCATACACAGTATGGAAACCTGAGGCTCAGTTGTGTACAGGTTATAGAGACAGACTAGTGTAGGGCCAGGCAAAGAGCTCAGATCTTTTGTGCATTTCTAACTACAGACAGCAGACATCTATTAGTGACCACCGACCAGGCAAGGTGCTGAGGGTAAGGAACTGAATGTAACAGTGTCTGCCCTTCAGAATTCACAGGCTAGTGGAGGAGATGGAGTTCCAGAAGCATAGATTTACAGGACAGTGCAATGTTTGCACTGTTAGGCCCAGGTAGGGCACAGGCCAACAGACCCCTTCATGCTTTTCAGGCCTTTTCAGACAGCATCTGTCCACAATGATCCATTCAGACCAGGCAGCATTTGTTTCCCTATCCTTGTCTCCTAAGAGATCGTCTTTGTCCTCTGTCTCTCAATTTCTTGTCCTTGCTGTCATTGGTCTGCTAACCTACCTCCCCAACATATAACCACAGTACTTATCTCTGGTTTGGATCTGAAAGTCAGTCCTGGCTCTTGCCTGTGTCCCTGAGACAGCTAAAAGCATTTGTAAAGATGGTTGTTTATTTAGTCCTAGGCTTCATTTTGGTTAACTTGACATAGTACCTCTTGCTCCAATAATAAAGATTTTTTAAAAATCCTCTGAGAACATATTTAATAAAAATAGAAGAGTTAGTCACATCTTCATTAAGGAGGCACATTTCCTCTGGTCTTGAAGAGTAAGCTGGAGTTTGCCAGGAGAGGGAGAAGAAGGCACTTAGACTGAGAGTTCTACATGCATAAAAGCAGGAAAGCATGACAAACGTGGTGGGTTCAGGGAAGGATGAGAGGATCTACGAGGAAGTCACATATCTGCACCTCCATGGCCTGTCGTGTGTCTGTTTCAGAAGAAAGGAGCATTGGTACTGCATCAAGAAGGACAGAGTTTGTCTCTAGATTCCCGGGTCCTCATGCCACAATGTATATATGGAAATGACAGAACGAAATTGCCTTGTGAAAGAAAATTTCAGAAAGGACCATTCAATTGAACTAATTTCCTATCATTCATTATAATAGTTATTGATGAACATAACTATATAACTATCTTTGCCCCAAAACCTTTCTGTTCTACCCAACACACATACACACACACACACACACACCCTCAAACAATCTTCCCAGCATCCTCCACTCACTTCCCTCCAGACCTTCTCCTCTCAACTCACATTTGGTCCTGAAATTTTCCCTTTAACCATAGGCAGGGCCCATCTTTCTGATTTTAACTTCTTCTCACCAGGAGGTAGAGATTTATCTTGACAAACTGTTTGGAATTGCTGAGGGAATATTAATAAAATGTGAACGTGCGAGCTACAGCAGTGAAGAGAATACCTGAGAAGTTTGAAAGCTTTCGTGGGAGATTAGAGACGGCTGTGAGGAAATGTGCTACCGGTGTTGAGCTCCCAGCACAGATATTTCACTATCCAGGGATCTCTAATTACTAATACAGTACATGAACAGTATGATATGTCCTTACAATTGCAGACGCCTTTTCAAAGATAATCTTTAATAGTTTATTTGACAACCTGTAAAATTATAGAAAATTATTAGTCATGGGAATTACAAAAATCCCTGTAGTACAGTCAAACAATAAAATTATAATTACCTGTGGGTAATTGAAATTTAACTGTTTTTTTATTGTATATTACACATCAATAGCAACATAAGTTCAAGAGGTTTTTTTCTTCTTTCCTTTTTTCTTACAGAACCTGAGAAAATGGACATCACTGTTGGGGGCTTGTGAGTTCCTGTCACAGTACTGAGCTTGAACAATTTCGATTAAAGCCCCATGTTTGAGACTGTCATTAGACCTGCATTAAATTACATATCTGGAGTGTTAAAAAATAAAGAGTACAGTAGCTTTTTCTCAGCTACCTAAGGTATGTAGTTAAGGCCTTGATTATCTTTAAAGATCTATTTTTTCCTTCCACCGAAAGTCATTGTTTCTTTCATTAAACATAAAACACATTTAAGAACACTAAACTATGCAGACAGGAATATTAGGGTGGCATATTCCAGAGCACATTTGTTCTGTATTCATTGCCCCGAGTTGACTTCTGCATTGTATAACGTGAATTTATTATTTAGCTCTCATTCAGGTGAACTGAATAGGATTGGCATTGCTAAGGACCTCTAATTTCCTGGGCTTTGGATGAAGTAGGTACTTGCCTTCCTCCTCTTCCCCATTCACCATCCCCTTCTACTGTTCCACCACCCCAAAAAATAAATTGAAAAAGAAAGGGACCAGCTGGGTGGTGTAGTCCTTAAGTTCCCATGCCTTGCTTCAGCTGCCCAGGGTTCATGGGTTTGGATCCCTGGCACAGACCTAAACACTGGTCATCAAGCCACGCTGTGGCAGCATCCCACATACAAAATAGGGGGAGACTGACATAGATGTTAGCTCAGTGACACTCTTCCTCAAGTAAAAAGAGAAAGATTGGCAACAGATGTTATCCCGGGGCCAATCTTCCTACCAAAGAAAGAAAGATAAAGAAAAAAGCCACATAAGCAGTTTCAAACCAAAGCAAGATGCTGGCCTTTCAATTACTCCCTGTTACTTCTCCTTTGCATGAATGCCTTTATCACAGTGCCTCCAGGCTCTACCCTTCTGGTTTCCTTTGTTTAAAGGAACTTTCTCGTTTTTTGGTTCTTCCCAGCTGATTAGTGGTTAAACTGAATGGAAAGAAAGTAATGGAACTGTACATGGGAAAAAGGCCATTGGTAAAGGGCTGGTTCCTTTGCAGAAATCGTCTCCACCCTTTGCTGCCTCTCCTACCTAGCTCCATCCTCCTACCTGTGTCTCAGGTCCTGCCATTTCCTGTCTATAAATGTCATCGCTGCTGCAAGGCCTCTGGGGAACCATAGGTGCTCAGGATAGCCTTTGAAGCTTGTATCCAGAAGTGGCAGCTTCAAGCCAAGTAGTCTGACCCAGTTCCTTCTCTGTTGTTTGGAGAGTAATGAGAATTTAAATCTTCTTTTTTATCACCAGGCACTGATTTTCATTTCTTTATCTGGATAGAAGGAAAGAGGGTCAAAGAATGTGGACGGTTCCAGATGAGTATGAGAAACTAGCCAGCAGGCTAGTGCCATCCTTTCTTCTATAAGTGTGCTGAGGGAGCTGGTGTGGGAGGACAAGAGACCTTCATCTTCCATGGCCACCACTGGGGAGCTCAGGACACATGAGGCAGAAGAAGGAGGGCTACTCTGTCCGGAACTGTGTGTTAATTATATTATATTAAGTGAATTATTTATAATTAATTAATATATTATATGTTAATTTTATATATACTAATATATAATATAATTAATTATATTAAGTGAGGCAAGAAAAAGAGGACAAAAGAAAATGTAGTTCAGAAACAGGAAGTTCAGCTCCTGTCTTCTCATGTCCTCCTTCATTAATTCATTCACATACATGATGGCAGATACTGAAATGAAGGCACACAAAAACCCCTACTCCTTTAGATAGGATCTATCTTCAAGATTTTCCATTTAATAACTTAAGTCATAACTTCATCAATCTTAAGAACCAACATTGGAAAGCAAACATACAGAAAGCTTTTCTTTTGGGAAAAGGTAGTACTCTTAGAATTGGTTCTATATAAAAATTTAATGAGGGACCTTAAAGCATCAAATCTTATTTTCTATCCAAAGGTAGGTTGGAGAATGTGTATACCATCCTGAGTATTAAATCCATGTTGCAAAGCAATGAAAAGTTGATATATTACCCTCAAGTAGACAAAAGTTCTAGGTGGATAATGTCCTTCTACAGATTGGGGTGAATTCATGATTATGTAAAACATAAATTTGCTGTAATCTTTTATTTTAATTAATTTATTTATTTGCTGAGGAAGATTGGCCCTGACCTAACATCCATGCCCATCTTCCTCTATTTTGTATGTGGGTTGCTGCCACAGCATGGATGATGAGTGGCGTGGGTCTGCTCCCAGGATCCGACCCTGTGAACCTGGGCCGCCAAAGTGGAGCACACAGAAGTTAACCATTACACCTCAGAGCTGGCTCCCACAGTGTAATCTTTTAAAACAGGAACCAACGCACATCTGGTTTACTCATTGGTTGTCTTTCTTTTCCCACTAGAGCATCAGCAACATCAGGATGAGCTCTTTGTCATATTTGTCATTTTCACAACCATTCACTGGTTTCACACTTAAAAATAAAATCCAACCATACATCCAACCCCTGACTGCCTCTCTAGCTTTGTCTCCCATCACTCTGCCTCACTTCCCTCCAGCCACTAAATCTCTTGTATTCAGGAATGCATGAGCTTCTGCTCGCTTGCTTTCTTTTCCCCTTTCTTTTCATTCAGTTCTCTTCTTACCTCTTCAGAGAGGTCTTCCTGACTACTGTTCTAAAATTGGCATCCCTACAAACCTGGCATTCTGCTTCCCCTTAGAATGCTTTGTTTTTCTTCCTAGTATGTCTCACCATCTAGAAAGAGATTTTAGCATGAGAATAACTCAATAGTATTCATTGAATGGGTGCAATTTTGGCAAGTGAAGAACATCCCAGAATGGGAGTTGGGTATAGAAATCAAAGTGATCTCAAGTTATGCGCCAGGTTTCTTAACTCCAGTAACAGAAACACAGAGAGCAGAAGGAGTTTATATGGAGGGAAATAACTAATCGGTGAGGAATTATTTCGATTTTTGTGTATAAATGTGTCGTTTCTGATTTCTAAAGTGGAACGTGGTGATCTATGCAGAGTTAATGACTCTGCATTGGATCCGACAGTTCAGTATTATATTGGGGAGATATATGTAGAAACTATCAAACCTCTAATAAAGTAAAACCTGGTTTCCACCAATTTAATCTCTATTAAAAGCTTCATAAACCACATTTTGGTAAAAGGGTCTAATATCTATCTCACAGGTATGCCCAGCTTCTAACACAATTGGCATATGTTTCTTCATATTCCTCTTTAAAAAGTCAATGGTTTATGAAATTATCCAAATACCTGAATCCTTCCCTAGCCAGAAAAAGTCACTAAATGCAAAAGAATTTAAATTGCACACACTCCATAATCCCATCAGGCTTTTTTTCCCCAAGTGTAAGCTTTAGTTTCAAGAAAAGAAACACATGTAAAGCTCAGTAAATTATGGGTGGGTGACTGTATGATTTTGACTCAGTGCCCTGATTTTTAACCCAAGCTGTTGAAAAGTGAAGCTTAAAAATAGCCAACTGCTATTTTCCCCACTCTGTCCCATGACTTCATCGATTCCTCTTTCTACTTTAGGGGGAGTGAAGGTGGAAGACTTTTCCTCAGTAGGGTCTCACTCAGCAGAACCCCCATTTGTGGAGTCTTTGAGAGGAAAGTCTTGTGGGAGGAACCTCCAAGACAACACTCTAGAAAGACATTCATTTCCTGAAGACTGTTTAGAATCCTTAATATGCTCAAGATGCAGGCCTGGTAGCTATGTGATGGTCTGAAGGTCAAGGGTCACTTGAAGACTCTATGCATCTCTGAGTGTGGACAGTGTCCTTTGCTCAACCCAGCTGAAAGTTCTTCAACTGAATCTCATCTTCTGGAAGGTTTGAGAGGTGTGAAAAGCAAGACAAAGTTCCAACCTCTGGCTTTCTGGAAGACTCTCATCTCTTGCTGTCTACTTTAAAACGATCATCTTCTTCCAACAACCCCAGGCCATTTGGGCACTTCTACAAAGGCTTCACAAGGTGTGCATATCATGTCACTCCCTTAGCATCCACTCCTATGGGGAGCAGATTCCTATAGATTCAAGGTTATCGAAGGAATGGATTTCCCTCAAATCTGGAGAGGATCTCACAGTGCTCTAAGTTTCATAACTTAAGTCTTCCTGACGGAAACAAGTCTTGCTTCACAAAATCTTTTCACATCCCTTCCAGCTCTATGAGTCCAGGTTTTATCTCAGGCCCAGATAATTCTTGTAGTGAAAAAGTGAAACTTCTGTTCTAGCTAATTCAGTCTTCGGCACATTTGCTACTGTTTTTTAGAAGCCAGAGGCGATTTACAAGAGAACTTGCAAAGCCATTTTGCCTGAACAAATTCTCCATCTGGTGATTCACTGAACATGATCTCATATTTCTTAAAAGAAGAAACAAGGAATGGACTTAGAAGGCCTCATGTTGATATTTACCTGCCAAGACATCTTACTCTGCTGAGTCTCCAGACCCATTTGTAAATTTACATTTAAAAATACTCTTTTGATATAATTTCCCATGATTTCTTAGCTTCTAGCTGTCTTAGGTCAGTGAAGTTGCAAGTCAGGGGCCTGTCCATATATAAATACTGGAGTAGCTGAAATTCAGGGGGAATTTTCTGAAAAGACTCCATTTTTTATTTCGTAAGACCCACAAACAAGTTTGAGTGTTTTTTAGCCAGTTGTTCTGTGGTGCTTAAGAACAATGCTGCCATGTGAGATGCCGCCACAGCATGGCTTGATGAGTGGTGCTCAGTCCACACCCAGGATCCGAACCCGTGAACCCCAGGCCACCGAAGCTGAGTGTGCAAACTTACCCGCTACACCACCTGGCCAGCCCCCAATACTGCTTTCTTAAGGCCACACACTGGTACTCGTTCAGTTGATTTTCTTTGTGTTTCCACTCTTTAATCCATAATTCTCTTTCTGTGACCCTCATTGCTATTTGACTTTGGATCTTGACTCCTTTTTATAATCCTCTTATACTGTTAACTCTGGAGGACAGAATCTGGGCCAGCTATAGGTAGAAAGAGGGCTAGGAAAAAGAGAAGAGGAACTGACTGGACCAGGAAGGGGTGCAAAACTGTTAGGACATGGGAAAATGGAAACGTTGCACATAATCTTACAAAAGGAAACAAACCAGGGCTGAATTGCCCTCCTTCGCTCATACGTGCACACATCCATTCACCAACTCAACATCTGTTTGTAAGAAATGCTCTCCCTCTTTGTTGTCTCTTGTATAAGATCACTCAAGTTTATTTCTTCTCTCTGTGCAGAAATCCTAAAGTTACACAACCATCCTCCAATGCAGATGTGAAATGACCATTCTCTGAGCCATTGTCCTTCTTTCCCTCACTTAGTCCCTGGCAAAGCACAGGGCCCTGATCTAGGGCACAGCATGACAAATTTGAGGCTTTCACCTGGGCTATCATATGACATTCATCCATTCGTTTATTCATTCAATCAGTCAATCACTTAACTGACATTTATTGAGCAAGAACCTAATATGGGCCAAGCATTGTTCTCAGCACTCTGGAAATGACAGTAAATAAAACAAAGTTCTGATCTCGTGCTACTTATTTATTAGAGAACTAGGTTGAAGGGAGACATACATATTCTTTCATGTTCTGATGAATTCTATGAAGAAAAATCAGTTGGGTAAAGATATAAAAAGCAATAAGGAGAGAAGTTGCATCATTAAGTAGAGTGGCAGGAAAAGGCTCCACCAGTAAGGTGTCATTTGAGTAAATGAAATGTGGGAGTGAGCCATGTGGATATCTAGAAGAAGAGAGCCTTTAGGACCAGGAAATCAATAGCCCTCAAGTACAAGAGTGTTTGCTATATTCAGAAAATAGCAAAACTTGGAGTCATCCAGTAGGTTTATGTCTTATGAACAACCATAGACCTTGCATTTTCTGAAAAATAATAGCCACTTCATTGTGATCACCTATTTAGCGCTTACCTTTTCCTCTAGGTTACATACAACATGAAGCAGGAAATACTACTGCTTGGTTTACCCCTACATCTTAGTGCTGACTCAGTATCTGGTACATCGGAGGTGCACCATAAATAGTAATCAAATGAATGAGTGGATGTCTGAATAAACTGCCCTATAAAATGAGATAATGCACATAAATCTTTTAGCTCAGTGCCAGACATATACTACACATTTAATGTATTTCAGGGACAATATGTTGCTGCTGATGCAAATGATGATGATCCAACCCAGGAGAAGATGAACTTCTTCCCGAAGATGGAGAGACTAGCCCTGGTCTACAGTTAGGCCTAAGCAGCCAGGTCACTTTAAGTGCTTCTTGCCAAAATCCATCTGTTTGGTGTGTGCCCTGTTTAATTCCAATGATAGCTGTAGCAGCAGCAATGCATCATTAATGACCTAAACATATAACAAGACCCAATTCTACAGTCAATAACAAGAAAGCTAAATCATTCAACTCTTAATTTGCTGCCTCTAGACAAAGAGTAAGGTCTTCAGAGAGAAAATAATTAAATAATGTAAAATGAAGATTGTCATCCAAGTGAGAGATTAGTAAAGAAGAACATAGCTACTTGAAGTAAGTTCCACTCTACTGGTCCAGGTATAGAATAAGCAGATGTTATTTTAAAGATTCAACTCTCCCAACGTTAGAAACATCACATACAATAGAAGAAAACTCAGTTTTGAAATAGGGGAGCATTATGTAGTTCAGAAACTGAAGAAATGTTGCATTGTCATGGAGCCATGAAACATTCTGGGTTTGACAGTAAACAAATCAACTAGCGGTGGTTAAATCGCAGATACATGGAATGTTAGAGCTGGTAAGTGTTGTAGAGGTTATTTCACAAAGCTTTCTTAATCCTTCATTTCATAGATAAGGGAACCCCAGCTCTTTGGCTGAAATGTCTCTCAAACTCATATTATCAGTGGCAGGGCTAGGAGTAGATTTTCTGTCCCAGAGGCAGGCGTTCCTTCAGTTAGTCTCCCTAGCTCCGTAACTGTTCTCCCTGTTGCTCTTCTATAATCTGTTCTACACATAGTATCTTTTAAAAATCATCTTTTAAAACTTGAAAAAGTCATCTTTTAAACTTGAACTCACATCATTTTACTATGCCTAGTAAACTCTCTAATGGTTTCTCATTGCAATTAAAATTAAAATTCTCAGGGCCAGCCCGGTGGCGCAGCGGTTAAGTTCGCACATTCTGCTGCTCGGCATCCGGGGGTTCACCAGTTCGGATCCTGGCTGCAGACATGGCACCACTTCTTGGCAGGCCATGCTGTGGTAGGTGTCCCACATATAAAATAGAGGAAGATGGGCACGGATGTTAGCTCAGGGCCAGTCTTCCTCAGAAAAAAGAGGAAGATTGGCAGCAGTTAGCTCACGGCTAATCTTCCTAAAAAAAAAAAAAATTAAAATTCCCCACTACAGTAATTCTCAAACACACAGTGATGTCTGACACATAGTAAGCACTAATGAATGAATGAACTTTTTTGTTCAAATAATATTATAAATTTGGCTAGTCATAGTAAATCTGCAGAAACAGCTTGATTTAAATAAAATATTCAAGAATATGTCCTCTAAAATTAATGTACATGATGAAATGCAAGCTGGGTGAAAGTGGGTTAAATGAATTCAACAATCAGATCCAAATGATTTAGTTTAGCCTCCATTGCCTGGTGAATGACCACTCATTCCCTATCTGGCCCAGTCTCATTAAGCCTGTTTACCAATGATTCTGACGACTACATAGGAAGGAAGGAAGTTTGTGAAATCTGAAAGGCACAAAGTTGGAAAGTATAATAAATAAAACAATCAACATTCAAAATTGTTCTGACAGGCTGGAATTCTGAGCAAATTCCAATAAGATGAAATTTAATAGCAATAAATACAATGTCCTGCATAAAAGTTCAAATATTAATTGTATAAGTACAGGATGGAGAAACTTGGCTTGGTAAGAATTCATATGAAAAAGATCTGGAGGATTTAGCTGACCACAATTTTAATACGACCCA
Organism: Equus asinus; assembly: GCF_041296235.1. Classification (NCBI taxonomy): domain Eukaryota; kingdom Metazoa; phylum Chordata; class Mammalia; order Perissodactyla; family Equidae; genus Equus; species Equus asinus. The sequence continues at coordinate 52,660,325 of NC_091795.1, forward strand.
TCAGTATGAGGCAGATGCATTTAAAAAGTCGCATTCATAAGTTACACTAGTGAAGCCTTTTTTTTAAAATACAACCAGTAATAGTCTTCCTACACTATGTAGCTCAGACCACATCCGGAGTATTTTGTTCTGTTCTGGGTGCCATGTTTTAAGGGGGACACTAAATCCAAAGGAAGAAAACCAATATGGAGGAAGTCTGAAAAGCAAGCCATGGTTGAGAGACTTGAAATCCAAAATCATGCCAGTATTTTAAGTGCCACAATATATTAAGAGCTTCATTTTTGCTGTTCTGGAAATCAGAATATGAAGCAATAGCTTTACGTGGATAGTAAATATACTCATACTGACAAAAAATTTTTGAATCAATGAATAAGTAACATAAAGAAGGAAGGAAACCTTCAGTGCACATGGAGGAAAATTATGTGTACCTGGAGTAGTTTTACGATAAAATAGCCACGTGAACAAGTTGGAATGCATAAACTATTTGCCACTGGAGATAGTCAAAGCAAACTGGAGCAAACAATTACACCTCAAAAGTTAGAAACACTGAGTGATTACAAAAGCTCTGCATCTAGGACCTGCAAATTAAGGATAGTGCTCCTTCCCCACCTTGGTAACTGTCCAAAGTGGTCAACTCAAGAGTACTTTTCAATTCCATAGTCAACAATTCTCTGTATATGGAACCAATTGCCATAAAATTGAAGTTATATCCCAAGAAACTTGACTTATTGTTCTCAAATAAAAAGTCAGATGTTATTCTGAAGCCTGCAGAAAAGAAAAAGAAAGCTTTGTCTCTTTTGGCACTGATATATAAAGCTTAACAACCCAAATAAAGAAATGGTTCTTAACCAACTATCCCCCTCAGGACTCAGCACAGAGAAAAGAGGCAGAAATGCCCATCTCCCAATATTTCCTGAAAGAGGCCCATTTGCGTTCTTTAAATTTGCTCCCTGAGGGTCAGGCTTCTAATTTAGCAAGCATCTAGAAGGTGATTGTTATCCTCCCTGCAGACCAGGGATGCCTGTGGACACCTAACCCTGCCCTCTCCGTCTTGCCTTCTCCAAGGCATCAGTATCTTTCTGTAAAGAGCTTGAACACGTCTGTTGTCCCAGCTTTTGTGGCTGCCTTCCACGGCAGGCCCCTGGATCGCCTGGCTCTGACAGCCAAAGGGGCTTGCATTCACAAGTTCCACAGCACAGCAGCAAACAAACAAACAGTTATTAATAGTCACAAGATCACCCCCTCCCCAAACAGACACACACACACACACACACACACACACACACACACACAAGCTATACACCTGGGCCCACTGCAGAGGGAGAAGGCAAAAAAAAAAAAATCTCTCAGTTTCTCCCTAGAAAGGTCCTAACTACATACTTTCCTGCTGCTGCCTGATGGCTTGCAATCCAATCAGCCTACTTCTAGGTGCTGACTGCAATCCTCCTCTTGGGAATACTCACAGAATTTGGCAAACCCTCAACTACCAGGAGCCCCTAAGAACAAAGAAGGAAGCTCAGACAATCACAATGATTTGAGAGACAATCAAGATCTTGGGCCAGGCTGACAAATAGGGTTCATTTCCTGCACAAGACCAATCTGTCAAGACTGGGGGAGGTGGCTATTTTATCTAATGTGCAGAAACCAACACAGAGAATCAAGGAAAATGAAGAAATAAGGGAACATGTTTCAAACAAAAGAACAAGATAAAACTCCAGAAACAGACCTTATGTAATAGACATAAGTAATTTACCTGATAAAAAGTTGAAAATAACAGTCATAAAGACACTCACTGAGGTCAGGAGAACAATGTATCAACCAAGTGAGAATTTCAACAAAGATATGAAAATCTCGAAAAGTACTGAACAGAAATCACAGAGCTGACGAACGAATAACTGAATTGAAAAATTCAGTAGAGGGGTTCAATAACAGACTATGCCAAGGAGAAGAAAGTTGAATTCATCCAATCAGAGGGGAAAAAAGAGAAAAGAGTGAAGAAAGCTTAAGGGACTTGTGCAACACCATTAGGAGGACCAATATTTACATTATAGAGGTCCCAGAAGAAGAAGACAGATAGAAAGGGTCAGAAAGCTTATTCAAAAGAATAATGGCTGAAAAATTCCCAAATATTGGGAAAGAAACAGATATCCAGATCCAGGAATCTTAGAGAATTCAAAATAAGAAGAATCCAAGGAGACCCACACTGAGACACATTGTGATTAAATTGTCCCTTAAAATCAGGAAGGAAAAACAATTTGTTACATGCAAGGGAACACTCATAAGATTATCAGCAAATTTTTCAGCAGACACTTACAGGCCAAAAGGGAGTGGCATGATTTAGTCAAAATACTGAGAGAAAACAACCCCACCAAACAAGAAAACTCTACCCAGAAAAATTGCCCCTCAGAATTAAAGGAGACATAAAGAATTTTCTAGATAAGCAAAAGCTGAAAGAGTTCATCACCATTAGATTGGTCTTACAAGAAATTCTAATGGGAGTTCTTTAAGCTGGAACTAAATGTTGCTAATTAGTAACAGGAAAATATAGAAAGTACAAATCCATCTGGTAGAGGTAAGTAGATAGATAAATTCAAGATACTCTAATGTTGTAATGGTAGTGGGTATTTCACTTATAAATCTAGTATGAAGATTAAAAGACAGAAGTATTAAAAATTACTACAACTACAATGATTTGTGAATGGATACACAACGTGAAAAGATGTAAATTTTGACATCAAAAACAAAATGTGTGTGTGAGGGAGAGTAAGATAGTAGAACTTTAGAATGTGTTTGAAGTTAAACTGTTATCAGTTTAAAATAGACTGCTATAAAAACAAGGATTGTCTATAAGCCTCATGGTAACCACAAAACAAAAACCTACAGTAGAAAAACAAAAGATAAAAGAATCTAAACATACACTACAGAATATCATCAAATCACAAAAGAAGAGAATAAAAGAAGAATAAAGGAACAAAGGAATTCAAAGTAGCCAAGAAAAAACAAAGTGGAAATAGTAAGTCCATACCTATCAATGATTACTTTAAATATAAATGAAATAAATTTTCCAATCAAAAGATATATAGTGGCTGAATAGATGAAAAACCAGACCCAATAATATGCTGCCTACAAGAAAAAAACAACTTTCAGGACACAGACAGACTAAAAGTGAAGAGGTGGAAAAAAATATTCCATGCAAATGGAAACCAAAAGTAAGCTGGGGTAGCTATACTTATAGCAGACAAAATAGACTTTAGGCCCAAAACTGTACGAAGAGGAAAAGAAAGTCATTATATAATGATGAAGGGGTCAATCTAACAAGAGACTATAACATTTGTAAATATTTAAGCACCCAACACAGGACCCTCTAAATATATAAATATTAACAGACATAAAGGGAGAAATAGACAGCAACACAATAATTGTAGGGCATTTCAGTACCCCATTTTCAACAATGGATAGATCATCCAGACAGAAAATCAATAAGCAAATGTTGGACTTAAACTACATATTAGACTAGATGGACTCAATAGACATTTTCAGAACATTCCATCCAATGACAGCAGAATACAGCTTCTTCTTAAGTGCACATGGAACATTCTCCAGGATAGATCATATGTTAGGCCACAAAACAAGTCTTCCTAAATTTAGCAAGAAAAGAACAGTCATTATACATGATTGGAGGTGATGGAGTGGTTTCATTCAACTGGACTGGAATACTGAAAATATGTCCTCCTTTCCTAAAATTTTCCTCCCGTGTCAGCTTCCTCCAGGAGACTATCTTATTTTACAATGGTCTCTGAGTTACAATAGTATTCAGAGCACTGCTTTGGTGTTTCCTGCATTGCCTAGCTTTCCTAGTCAACTCTTGATCTGTATATATTTTTCCCCTCACGTTTAGATTAAGAACTGGGCCCACACTCTTTTCTTTGTGTATTGCTGTGTCTTTTCTTCCCCCAGCCCCAACTTCCTTTTCATACATACCAAGTGGTCCTTGCCATGATGGTAAAGACAGTGGAGCTATTTCTTCTACTTAAAAATATTTTTCAGGGACCAGCCTGGTGGTATAGTGGTTAAGTTTGCACTCTCTGCTTTGGCAGCCCAAAGTTGGCAGGTTTGGATCCCAGGTGCGGACCTACACACCACTTATCAAACCGTGCTGCACAAAGAGGAAGATTGGCAACAGATCTTGGCTCAAGGCCAATACTCCTCACCCCCAAAAATATATATATATACATATTTTTCACATTAGTTCAAGGTTTTTTGATCTAGAATTGTGCTAAGCATAACAATAAGAACGTACGTGGGACTCTTCCAATGGTGAGAACCAAAAAACTTTTAAACATGAGTGATTCTTAAGAGTCTATTTTAAGGAAAAGGAAACAATACACAAGCAGTGAAAAACAGGCAACAACTTTTATTCAGGTTCCATCTCAAAATCACTTCCCAATCTTTGACACATCAAACCCTAAGATTTTCCACCACCTCATTCAACTTTCACATACCTATGTCAAAGCTATTTCTGAGTAGAGTTAGGACAGATATTATGATTCTCACTTATGGCATAAGGAAATTGCTTCTGAGAGGTTCAAGAATTGCTCAAGATTATATGGTCAGCATTGTACAGGGCCTTGAAGCTGACTACCGCTTCTTTGCCCCAAGTCCCAAAAGGGTAATGACAAAATCATAAGATTTCTCTTCCTAATTGTCTCTGTTAGAGTTAAGATACTCATTCCTTTGACACTGCATTGATTTTGTAATTCTCATTTTTTAAAGATCCTTAGATTCTATTTCAGTCTGCTACATATTCTTGGAGGTAGCACATCTTTATCTTCTGAGGGTTGATACAACAGAACAAAAAGGGTGAACAGAGAAACTCAGTCAAGCTTGTTTTATTTTTAAAAGGGGAGCTGTTACAAAAAGAAAAGAGCCAGTTTTTGGACTCACTGTCTGAGCTCTGGGGTCTTTAAGATTTCTTCTTCACACAAAGTGACAAAATTACTATTTGACATATTTTCCCAATAACTTTAAAATTTACCTTTCACATGTATTCTTTAATTGATCTGGAGTCCAATTTTATATGTGGTATAAAATATGGAGTTCTTTCCAAGACCTTCTATTCTACAACTTGCCCTACATTCATGAATTGTGTTGCCCTTTATACAATTTACCATCTCCACATATACATGAATCTGTGTCTGAACGATTAATTCTGTTCCATAATTATATTTGGCTGTCTCTTCAGGACTACAAAACTATTTTTATTGTATTGGCTTTGAAGTTCTAACATCTGGTGGGCAAGTCCTCATTTTTTACTTTTATTTTCAAAGCTGGCTTCTTAGTATTTATGGACACATTCATTTTTACATTAATTTTATAATATTTGTCAAGTTTCCCAAAAAATCCAGCTGATACTTTGATAAAGATTGTTTTGAAATTATAGGATAATTTGACCAAAATTAATGACTTTATAAAGTTAGCCATCTCACCTGATGGGATGTGCTTGAATTGGTTCTTCTTCTATGTCCTTTAATGCACTTTTAAAATCCTCTCCAGAGAGTTCTTGTACATTCTTTGCTAGTTTAATATCCAAATAATTTAGAGTTTTTCTTTGCATTGTTAATGAAACCTTATTTTTTTTAATCAAATTTTTCTCCAATTGATTTTTTATGTAGCCAAGGAACACTATTAGTTTTGGGGCAAATCATCTTCTGTCAGGCAACCTGTTGAGTTTTCTCGTTAGTTTTAATAGTTTGCCTTATTTTGTTTAATTTTTTAGGGAGATTGATGACATGGTTTGTTTGTTTTGTTTTGTTGTGCTGAGTAAGCTGTTGTCAATCTTCCTCCTTTTTTTGTAAGTGAGCCACCACAACAGCATGGCCACTGACAGACGAGTGGTATAGATCCATGCCCGGGAACCGAACCCGGGCCGCTGAAGTGGAGCATGCCAAACTTAACCAGACCATCAGGGCTGGGCCAAGCTTGATTGATTAAGTTTTGATTTTTCTCTTCTAATCTTACCCTTCATACTTCTTTTATTGCTATGGAGATGCCAAAGACCTACAGTATCTATAGAGTCATGTATCACTTAACAACGGTGATACCTTCTGAGAAATGCAGCATTAAGCAATTTTGTTGTGCAAACATCAGGGAGAGCACTTACATAAACCTAGATGGTACAGCCTACTACACACCTAGGCTATGTGGTACTAATCTTACACCATCACATATGTGGTCTATTGTCAACTGAAATGTCATTATGTGGTGCATAACTGTGTCTTCAATAGAAAATGGGAATATTTTATTTCTTCCTAATCTTAAGGTAAATTCATTTCAATCTTTTCTTTTAAATATATGTTTTCTGTTGCTATTTGCTATTTAAAATCCTGTGATATTTCTCCCTTGATATGTATAAATAAATTATAGATGATCTGATATTGAACTAGCCTTGAATTTATTTATTAAACTGTTGATCCCTTTATTTTAATCCATTATTAGATAAAGTTTAATATATATAGTAATTTCTCATCTATGTGTACAAGTCAGGTAGGACTACACTTTTTTGTAATGATCTTATTTGATTATTTAAAATAAGGTTTTTCTAATCCCATAAGTGAATTGTTAGGCTTTCCATTTTTCCCTGTCTTCTGAAAAAACTGTTATACAACAGAAGTAATGTATTTCTTGAAAGTTGTTCTACAGAACAACTAAATTTGGTTACTTCAAAATTGTAAATATCTGTTCATTGAAATAAACCAGAGAGTGAAGTAATTAAGACAAGGAAGATACTGCAAAATGGAACTAATGTCTTAACTATATAAGGGACTTATACAAATTAATGATACAAAAGAGACGGATGGCCCAATTGTAAAACAAGGAAAGAATATGAACAGACAATTTTCAGAAGTGAAAAAGTGAATAGTAGCAATGAAAGAACAAGATGTCCAAATTTATCAGTAATTAGAAAAGAGGAAGTCAAAATACGAATGAGATATCACTTAATATCCACGAGATTTACAAAGAGTAGAGCTGTATAATGCCAAATAACAGTGGAGTTGGAGACAGAGGCCACTTGTACTCTTGGTAGTAGTGAAGCTATTCTAATTTCCTGGAGAGCCTCTAGCAGTACTTGTCATAAAGTATTCACATATCTACCATCAGGCAACACAACACAGTGAAATTCCATAATGGGACATGTTTTGTGATACTCTAAAATTTATGTGTGGTGGTATAAAATGGAAGACTAGTTATATACCGAGGAGGTAGATATGCAAAATGTAGTAAATTTACACTATGGAATTCTATGCAGCACTTAGAAGCAACCAAGTGGATAGATATATACACAGCAACATGGATGGATGTTTAAAGCACAGAGGTGGAAGAAAATCATAAAGAAAATTAAGGCTCTAGCATAAAGCCAGTCATGTAAACCAAAAATACACTCAGCAAAAAACAAACAAAACCATAAACCATATACTTTACAATATTAAATTTAGTTTTAAGCTTATATATTAATTATACTGGAGTGGTAGTTATAGGAGTAAGGAGAATGGGAAAGAAGAATAAGAATAAAAGTGAATACACATTTTATTTGCATTCTTACACACAAACATACATACACACATTCATAAAACAAGAAGGGGCCTCCCATTAACCTATAGGAGAGTGCCTTGAACTGAGAAATATGATTAACCTAACCTTCTGCACCTGAGAGAAAACAAAATAAAAACTACAAAGGTGTCTCAGAACTCAAGAGACTTTAGGAAACAGGAAATGGAAAGTTCTCAGAAATTCAGGAGCAAATCTCCTCTCACCTACATGCTCCCTTGCCTCTGCGTGTTAGCTTTGCTCTTCTCTTGGTAGACTCACTTGTTTTTCTTTTCAGCACACATGGAAAGAATTCCACTTTGTATATCTCCCACATATTTCTATCTCCTCTCTTCCAAAGACCAGCCTAGACTGACTTTTAAGAAAACAAAGTAATTCACAATTAAGATTGATGAATATGGTAGAGAATACATTTTTGTTACTACAACATCATAAAACTGCATATAATGTAATGACTGTTTTTCTTTTATGAGAAATAAACTGACAATTTCCAAAGAAGAATTCCAATTATTAATTTGCTCAAATATATCTATAAGCTCCTGAAAGAAAGCTTTTGAAAATTCTATTTGTTTACTTGTTAAAGTTCTGTACTTCATTTCTTCTTTGCTTCCTTCATTACTTTCCTCCTTCCATCTTTTACTCCTTTATTCTCTTTTATCCTTTTCTCTCTTCTTCCTCCTCCTCCCCTTCTTCTGCTGCTTCTTCTTTCTCTGTCTGCCTCTGTGTGTGTGTCTCTCCTTCTCCCTCTCACTCTCTCCTTTATCCACAGTTTCAACTACCAAAAAACTTCAAAAAGGGCATTGCCTGATTGGATCACAAAGTCTACCAATTGAGCTTTAGGAAAAAGGAGTTTTCAAAATGATTTTTCTTTAGTAACATGACACGATATTTTCACAAAGCTTTTACTCATTCCCCTTGAATGCAATATCACCAAGTCAGAAAGATATGATTCTGTCTTCTGATAGTTTACCACATATCCTGAAATGTAAAAATCCCCATCTCAGTTAACAAAAGAAGACTAATCAAATAATTGAATATTTCTTAAACAGTAATTCTTAATCTCCTGATTTGAAATAAAAGTTTCAAGCTAGGTATGAAGTTCAAGTAGAAATACAGGCAACCAGCTTGCCACAATGTTCCTCAGTGATGAAATGAAGAAAGATACTAGAGTTCAAAACAGGATGCTTTCTGGCTGTTTGTTGCATCCATCTCACTTCTTTGAGTACTTCAAGTGAGGAAGTCTTGTGGAGTGGGAAATAATAGAAACATATGATTAGCACTTTAAAATTCAGAAAGCCATTCAAAAACACCCACTATGCAATTAAGCTGTTTATTTTTATTTTCAGTCTATTAGAACTGGTAGAATATTTTCACTTTAGCACCAGCATGTCAGTGGGACCATAGGGTAGGGTGAGAGGGTTTTTACAGCCATCAGCTTAGTGTCTGAAAAGGATTTACTTTCTCTGTTGCCCACTCCGTACCCATGAAATTAAATAAAGGATTGTTTATGTTTGTTTTCACAAAGATAATGAATTGTTCACTGACTACCGAATTATCCCTCTGCCTCCATTCTCTTAGCAGGTATTTAAAAAGTTAAGTTTTGTTTCCTGTAAATGGTGTTATTGAATCACAGAAAAAGCTCATTTTCAAGAGCTTGTTGGGTGGTCGTAAAGACAGTCCTTGGACTCTTTCTGTGAGCTCCAGAAAAGATGTGGTGAGAGGTTTCATAGCTAGTTGCTTTTCCTCTCCAAAAATATATTTCACTGCATTTAAAACTAAATTTGTTTAGTTAGATATGTAAGTATTTCCTCTAAAGGAGACTTTGTCATGTTGAAAATTTATCCAAACGACTTCTACTTCATCTGTTGGTTCCAGGTATTGTTTCAAAAAATAACTTCTTATCTCTATTGGTAAGACTATAGAATTTCCAGTTCTTCTCTCTGAAGATTGAAACCAAAGCCACTTCCTAGTAAAAGGGTTCTCAGAATCAACTCTATCACGTCACTCTTAAAGCGTTCCCTTTCAGTTGTCATAACGTACAGTTCTGATATTAAAGGCACCCACTCGGCTTGTCTAATCTCCCAGTGTATCCTGCTCCCTCTCTTCCCAATAAGCAGATAGTCCCCCTTTAGGCCAAGTTCATTCTTGCTTCTGACCCTGTATTCTTTACTAGACTACTTTTTCCTTCATTTTATCTTCTTGACTTCTCAGCTTATAGAAATCTCACACTTTCCTCAAAAAACAAATTCTATTTTCACTCAAACAAACAAACAAACAAATAAAAAACCCGAACCCAACCAACCAACCAACCTTCCCTGACTACTTCTACCAAACTGTCCTTTCTCATCACAGAATTACTCCAGCACATGTATCATAAAATATGGTACTTATGTCATTCTTTGTCTTGGTCTCTGGTTATTTCCTATGTGAACACATTCTGTGTGCTAATAAGGGCAGGAAATCTGTTGCTGATTGCTTAATCTTTTTTTTTTTTTTAATTTGCCTGCTACCTAATAAAGAGCTGGACCAGCAGAAGACATTTTAACAAATACCTTTTAACTCAAAAATGACTACTTGGTATGGTCACTGCCTTAAACTTTAGAATCTTTAACCTGTAATTAACTTTTACTTCTTAGAAATTCAAATATCTGGGTCATAAGGCAGGGACTGAGCACTTTATATCAAACTCATCCCTGTGGATAGCTCCTCTTTACCTTTTCTTCCCATGTAAAGTCTGGTATAATTTAAAGAATAATAGTATTTTTATTGTGAGATATTTCAAACAGAGAAATTAGAATAGGAAAATAAATATTGAAGCTTACTTATGCAACTTTAACAAATAAAAATACTAAATACGACCCATCAAGCATTCTTCTATGAATTTTACACATATTGGCTCATCAAATTCTCAGAACACCCTATTATGTGGCACTGTTATTATCATTCCCGTTTTTTGAGTGAGCATGGAGTTAAGTACTTTGCATAAATTCACACAGATTGCAGGTGGCAAAGGACAAATTTGAAACAAAGCATTCTGGTCCAGAACCTGCACACATAATTCTCATCCTATACTACTTTTTCCTTTGCCTTTCCACTAAATTCTAACATTATGAATCCTAATATCATGAATTAAAATTATTAATTTCCATTAAATCCTAACATCTATTTGCTTTAGACGTTTAAAAATAACGTTCCTCTTGTAAACACTTTTCTACTTCCATTCCACTGACTTTCTTCCATAAGATGACACTTACTGTTAATTCAATGTTTATCAATCCCATGTGTTTTTGTGCTTTTACTTGTGAACTTTATTTACTTTCATGCTTATATTTGTGAACTATTATTTTTTAAAGGTATTAAATTTTACTTGAATATGTATCCTTTGGCAATTGCCTTAATTTTAGTCAACACGTTTTTTAAGATCTGTCTCCATTGGTGTAAATACTCTTCGTTCCTCATTTTAACTGTTCTCTGGTGCCCCATGGTTAATATACCACGGATTTCCTGCGTATGGACATTTGTGTTGTTTCCAGATTTTTGCAAGAGAAACAATGCTACAATGAGCATTCTTATAAATGTCTCTTTCAGTTCTTGTGCTTGACTTATTTCAGGGAATATAACTAGTGGTGGAACTACTAGGACGTAGGATATAACATTTGGTCAAGTGGCTTTCCAAATTGTCTGCACCAGCTTGTACGCCCACTAGACTGAATGTGGAGAGTTCCTGTTTCTCCACTTCATTGTCAACATTGGTGATCTTAGACCTTCTACTTTTGTTAATCTCATGAGTATGAAATTGTCTCATTATTTAATATTTACACTTCATGATTACCTATTGAATTGGAGATTCTTTTCATAAGACTTACATTGAGATTTCCTGTTCTTTAAAATGCCATTTCAATTCTCTGCTCATTTTTCTTTTTTATTAATTTGTAGAAGTTATTTATAGATTATTAATGCTAAACTTTTATTTCTATTAAATTTTAAAAATATTTTCTCTTCAGTTTAGTTGCTTTTAACTTTGGTTTCTTTTATAATACAGGTATTTAAAAATTATATGTGGTAAAATTTATCAATTGTTTTTATTATGTTGTGTACAATTCAATGGATTTTACTATAGTCACAAATATGAGCAACCATCACTCAGTCAATTTCAGAATATTTTTATCACCACAAAAGAAACCCTGTATCATTTAGCTAACTCCCTATGCTTCATCCCCCCATTAGAAGAAGCCAATAATATGCTTTCTCTCTATATAGATTTCCCTGTTCTAAGCTTTCAGGTGAGTTGAATGATATAATATGTGGTCTCTTGTGACTGGCTTCTTTCACTTAGCATAAATGTTTTCAAGGCGCATCTAAGTTGTAGCACATATCTGTACTTCATTCTTTCTATTGTCAAGTAATATTCCATCATGTGGATATACTAAATTTTGTTCATTCACTTGTCTGTTGATGGACATTTGGGTTGTTTCCACATTTTGGCTATTATGGATAATGCCTCTATAAACATTCATGTATAAGTTTCTACATAGACATATTTCTATTTCTTTTAGGTACATATCCGGGAGTGGAATTTCTGGGTCATTTGGAACCTCTATTTAATGGTTTGAGAAACTACCAGATTGCTTTCCAAAGTGACTGCACCCTTTTATTTTCCACTAGTATCTGAGGGTTCTGATTGCTCCACATCCATACCAGCTCTTGTTGTTTTGATTTAGCCACCCTAGATGCATTTCCCCGGTAATTAATAACGTTGAACGTCATTTCATGTGCTTTTTGACGATTTGTAAATCTTCCTTGGAGAAATATCTATTCAGATCCTTTGCTCATTTTTTAAATTGGGTTATTTGCTTGTTTATTATTGAGTTGTAGGAGCTCTTTATAAATTCTGGATACAAGTCTCTTATCAGGTATTAGCTTTGCAAATATTCTCATTCATTTTGTGGGGTGTCACTTTTTTGATTGTGTCTTTTGATGCACAAAATTTTTTATTTTGATGAAGTCCAGTTATCTATGTTTTTCTTTTGTTACTTGTGGCTTTGGTGTCATTCTAAAAATATTTTGCCAAATCCAAGGTCATGAAGATTTACCACTGTGTTTTCTTCCAAGGGTTTTATAGTTTTAGCTCTTACATTTAGGTTTTTGATCGATTTTGAGTTAATTTTTGTGTGTAGTATGAGAAAAAGCTTCAATGTCATTCTTTTGTATGTGGCCACCCAATTACCCCAGCAACATGTGTGTATTATGGTGTATAGTTCTCTTTGCATGTTGCTGGATTTAGTTTGCTAGTATTTTGTTGAAGATTTTTGCATCAACATTCACAAGAGGTATTGGTTTGTAGTTTTCTTTTTCTGTGATGATTTTGGTTTTAGTATCAGGGTAATACCAATCTCATAGAATGAGTTGGGAAGTATTCTTTTCTCTTTAATCTTTGGAAGATATTGCGAGAATTGGAATTAATTTTTCTTTAAATGTTTGGTATAATGCAGTGGTGAAGCCATCCCATCCTGAGCTTGTCTTTGCGGGTAGGTTTTTGATTTCTGCTTTAATCTCTCACTTGTTATAAGTCCACTCAAATTGTCTACTTCTTCTTGAGTCAGTTTTAGTAGTTCATGTCTTTTTAGGAATTTATCTGCTTCATCTAATTTGTAGTCATATAATTGCTCATAGTAGTTCTTTATAATCCTTTTTATTTCTGTAGGGTCAATAGCAATGTCTTCTCCTCCACTTCTAATGCTAATAATTTGATTCTTCTCTGTTTTTTTCTTGGCAATCTAGCTAAGTGTTTGTAAATTTTGTTGGTCTTTTCAAAGAATCAGCTTCCGTTTCATCGATTTTCTCTATTTTTTTCTAGTCTTGATTACACTAATTTCTGCTATAAACTTTACTATTTCTTTACTTCTTCTTTCTTTAGGTTCCCTTTTTCCTTCTTTTTTTCAGTGTCTGGAAGAGGGAAGATTAGATTATTGGTTTAAGATATTTCTTCTTTATTAGTATAACATTTACTGCTATATATTTCTTTCTATGCATTGCTTCAGCTGCATCCCAAGAGTTTTGCTATGTTGTATCATCATTTTAACTCATCTAAAAATATTTTATGATTTTCCTTTTGATTTCTTCTTTAACTCATTAGTCATTTAGGAGACTTGTTCAATTTCTATCTTTGGTTAGTTTCCCAAATTTTTTCTTGCTATTAAGTTCTAATTTTATTCCATTGTGGTTGAAGAACATACTTTTTATTAAATCTATCCTTTTAAATTTATTGAGGCTGATTTTATTGCTTAGCTTATGGTTTATCCTAGAGAACGTTCTGTGTGCATTTGGAAAGACCATATATTTTGTTGTTGTTAAGTTTGGTGTTCTATAGATGTCTGTTAGGTCTAGTTGGTTTACGTTGTTGTTCAAGTCTTCTATTTCCCCATTGATCTTCTGTCTATTTCTTCTTTCCATTACTGAGAGTGGAGTATCATAGTCCCTAACTCTTGTAGAACTGTCTATTTCTCTTTTGATGTCTGTCAATTTTTGCTTCATGTAATTTGGTGCTCTATTATTAGACAGCATGTAGATTTATATTTGTTATATATTTTTGATTGATTGACTCTTTTATCACTATAAAATATCTCTCTTTATTTCTAGTACTTTTTTTTTGTTTTGAAGTCTACTTTTTTAATATCAGCATATGCGTTCCAGTTTTCAGTTGTTATTTCTTCTAATAATTTTTCTGATCCTTTTTTTCTTTCTCCTTTGATACTCCCATTATGTGTATTTTGGTGTGCTTAATGATGTTCCACATTTCTCTGAGAAATTCTTCATTTTTCTTCATTCTTTTTTCTTTCCATTTTTCATCTTGCATAATCACTATCAATCTGTCTTTAGATGACTTATTCTTTTTTCTGTCAGTTCAGATCTACCACTGAGCCCCTCTACTGAAGTCCATAATTTCTCTTTGACATTTAAAAGTGTATATATTTCTTTATTGATATTCTCTATTTGATGCAATATTGTAATCATACTTTCCTTTACTTCTTTAATCATGGTTTACTCTAATTCTGTGAAAATGTTTACAATGACTACTTTAAAGTCTTTTTCTCAGCAATTCAACATCTGCTTACAGGTAATTTCAATTGCCTTCAGTTTTTCCCATATATGGGTCACACTTTCCTATTTCTTTTCAAGCCTCATAATTTTTTGTTGGAACTAGGCATTTTAGATAATGTATTGTAACAATTCTGGGTACTGTCTTCCCACCCCCTACCCCCACCCCAAGATTGTCATTGTTATTTGCTTGTTTATTTCAGAGTCACCTCCCTCACCCCTCCCCTCCAGTGTTCAGCCTCTGATATTATTCCTCAGGGATTCACAGGTTTGGATATGCTCACAGTTACTCAGGATGACAGTTGCATTGGTAGGACTCTCTCCTATCTTCCCCTGACCACATTCAGCTGTTACACTCGACTAATTGCCACTTGATTACTCTATTGCATTTAATAATGCCTTGGGGTATAAATTGTTCCACAAACTAATCCATTCAAATTCTGCCTTCTTTGAAGGAATAGCTTCTGAGTTCAGTCTTTGAGTTTTGTTCTGATCCTTGGAGGGCTCCCCTCAACTGTGTTACTTTATGGTTCTCTTCTGTCAACTAGTTGGCCTAAAGTTTAGCCTATATCTTGAACCTCCTCCCAATTGCCTCTCACCACCACCTCTACTGTTCTTAAGAGTCCCTTTGGGCTTGAATTTCTTCACTCTACTTCGCAAAAGAAGACGGTTCCTTAGGAAGAGAGGAAGAGCTATCTATTTTATAGCCAATTCTCTCCCTAGGCAAAAATCTCTCTGCAAGCTGTCTGGAACTGAGGGAAGGGAAATTGCAGGCTTCTCTCTGAGGTCACCCCCTCTCTGGGAACCAAGAACTTCGTGGAGGAGGGGGCAAAAGTCTAGGGTTCTTTCAGTTTGCCTCTCCTGGTGTGGAGCCATGGCCTCATAAACCAGAGAAAGAGTGATCAGGGTCTCAGTGGAGCCTCCATTCGAGAGTGGAGGCTGGGCATAAGAAAGGTGTCCTTACTTCTCTTTTGCACTTGCCTGGCTTAGCCTCAGCAACAACACACTTGGGGAAGCATGAAAAATGCTGACATCCTGCTCCTTCTAGGAAGAAAGCCCTTCCTTTGGGTTCTCAGTGGGGAGGGAGCCCTGGTTCTTGGTAACACCAGTCTAGAGCAGAATCTCCACTTCACTGATCTGGGAGTGGGGGAAAGAGGCAGTGATCTTGGTTCAAATACCAGTTAGTCTTACTTTCCTCACCAAATTTTTATAGATACTTTTGAATAGATGGTTCTTCATATGCCATTTACCATTAGGACAATTTCCAGAGGCTTTCATGTTTTTAAAAGTAGTTTTTACCAGTTTTACTGGGGAGCTGGCAAGCCTTCTCCTCATGCTGTCACACTGAAGGTTGAGATCCTAGACCATTTTAATATTTTTGTTTTACAGGTTTTCTAGATATTTCAGAGTTTGAGTTACACAGTGTTTAGGAGGAAAATAAATGCTAACACTAGATGCAGACATATAGACAATTGAGGGAATTGATCTGGTTGATAAGCTGTCAATTAAATCAAACTAGTTTCACGGAATTTGCCTCGTTAAGAAAATCACATTTCACAAACTAGCCAGTTATCTTGTGACACATTTTGTAGTATATTCAATAATATTTCAATAGTGTCTCATTCATCTAGTACTTATTCACCCAATAAGTTCTCTTTTCAATACACCTGAGAAAAAGGAAATAATTAAAACTGATCTTAAGCAGTTAAAAGAGATATAATAAAATTAGTGTATTAAATGCTATGCCACTTTTCATAGACAATATGTTAGACACTTACTGCTGTTTTGGAAAAAATTTTACCAAATGTGGTTTCCCAGTCCAAAGGTGAAAGTCACATTAAAGGGAGGAGAGGTACTAGAGAAGGCACAAGGACAGAAGTGATGAACAAGAGTAGATTAAAAAATCATAAAGTACAAATAAAAAACCAAACAGATTGCTTTCTGTACATTGAAATTTCCTGAGTACATCACAGAATTAATTAAAACACAGTGAGAAACTGACTTTATGACTGATTAAAGAACAATTAGTACACTCTAAGAAAATGAGGAAACTTTAGAAAGATTTCCATCAAAAAATAACTAAAATAAGACATGTTAGTGTTGAGGCGGGAGATTTAGCTGTATGGAAGAGTAGAAAGAGGAGTTATTTTTCCATAAGAGCTGTGAGATTACGTGCTTCTAAGTATATTGGAATGGCCATGGTATGCTTATTCATCCCATGGTGGGACTAACATGCCAGTTAGTCTGTTGGACAGATGCTAGATGAATATTTGCACAAAGAGTGAATTAATAAATCATCCAGTTAATTAATTTTAACAACTATTAAGCTATTAAGCTATTTGGAGTTTAACAGAATTGACTTTATGGTAGACCTTGATATTCACAAGGCATGCAGCACATGGAGATAGCACATACTGTGGAGCTATGCAGGTCATACTTCTCAACCATCACCAATATTGTCACTCCAAGCTTTAATGTTTTCAAAAGATTTTGGCTAAATACCTTTACTTTTTCTTTTTTTTTTAAACTTCTTTGCATTAATCGTCAACACAAACAGTTGGCTTTCTTTTTGAGGACTTTTTTTTTCCTACCAAGAAAAGGCTTATCATACTTTGTAACAAATAGAGAACAATTGAGCTTTGAGGCAACTGGTTAATCCCAGCCCCTGAGGATGTAAACCGGCTCTCATACAAATCTCATCTGAGTTTGAGATTTTTGAGCAAAGAGGTGGAGTGCACCTGGGTTCAGACATTAGGGACACAAAAAAATGAAAGTAGTAAGATAGTATTGAAAGAGAAGACAGGGTAGAGACCAAACCAATGGTCCAAACAACTAATACACTCTCATAAGGTAAGGCAGAGAAGCAGCTCTGCAGCTAGAGACAGTCAGGAAGTGAGGAAGAGTGTGGGAGGCTCAACAGGAGAAAGAGCCTGGAGTGGTTTCTTGAAGAAGGATGGTTTAAGCGCAACCCCATTTCCTGTGTGCCTGTGGCTATATAACCAGGCTTGCCCCTCATATTTGTGAGGCTAGGGTGAGAATAAATATGGAGATCCACACATGGTGTGTCTAATATTGAAAAGTCATCCATCGAGTTAGCAAACTGTTAAATTACAGATGTTCTATCCTCTTACCTTGAGAAATACACCTTGACGATGATCCCAAAACTGAACTCTGAATTTAGAATTCTTGGATTCCTGGGAGTTTCACAGAAGATGATGGTGTAAGTAGAGCCAGCCCACAGCTCATGGACCTGACCTGCCCGTTTTTGTTCTCTCTCTCACCCCTACTCTATCTGCACTAATAGGAGCCCCAGTGTACTTGTAGGGACATCCCAATGCATACTGCTAAACTCCATCCACACTCCACACCAATAGTGCCCCCTTGGCCATCCCTCAGGCCTTGGAGGCTCACATCAGTCAGTTGGGGGAATTCAGAATCCTGGTACCTAGACCACCCTCTAAAAAGCTTGTGGCCTTAGCCTCACAAACTCCTCTCCCTGAGGGGAGAAGCACGAGATGAGAGAGCTAGAGCAAAACCCTCCAAAGCCCAAGGTGAGGCAGGGTAGTACTGGCTATAACTGTTAATCCAGATCATATAGGAGTCCTTAATTCTTCATATCTTTCCAAGTGCATTACTATTGACTTAGGTAGGATTTTTCAAGTGTGCCTGAACTGAAATAGGGTAATCTTAACAAAATGGTAAATATTTCTCCCTTTATTCTTTAAATTTGCTCCTGGGAGAACTATTAGAATTCATGGAAAATTTTAACATCTCTTGATTTTCCATGCATCAGCTTTGCAAACACCTCTTACCAGCTATTTTATCTTTTTTCGTTTTGTTTTATTTTAAGGAGCTGCAACAACTATAGAATGGTTGTTTATAGAAAGATCTTTGAAGACAAGAGCTGTCTTACCCTTTTTTCCCCCATCGCGTTGCTCAGGGCCTTGCACAATAGATGTTCAGTAAATATTTGTTGAATATTGTGGCAGCTATGAGCCAGAGAACAACAAAAAATGTAAAGGTTGTTAAAAAGCAAAACAAAATGCGAGCAAAGATACACTTCTGTATTTCCCTGTTTTTGTGGCAAGGTTGTGACTACCTGGAATAAACTGAAATGTTTAATTATTTATTGCCTGTGAATTTCATTTTTTTGGAGGGAAGAATGCTTGGGTCATTCAGGGTAGTTTGGAATAAACATCAGGGTGAGGAGGGCTGGTCATCACAAGCATAAAGGCACACACAGAGGGCCATTCCTCAGTTAGACCTTGCTCCTCTGTAGACGTAAACTAAGGGGACAAGCATGCTGAGTTGTCAGTTAGCCTGGCCTCTCCTTTATAGAGAAGTGAGAATGAAGAAGGTCAGTTCTCCCCTGGGAAAGCAGGAAAATAAGGTATCAGTTTGAATGTCAGCTCTTTTGCATCTTAATTATTGAGCACTTTCCATGTGTCTACCACTCACGAGAGTTATGTTTTATACCATAAGCATTGCTGCAGTTGAGAAAAAACAGAGCCAGTGTAGACCTCAGTTGATGAGAGCTGATTTATGAAGTAAGCTGAATCCAGGCCTTGAAAGCTAAGTAAAATTTAATGAGGTAGTGGAGAGATAAAGGAATAGTTCAAGTGGAGTAGGCATATGATGTGAGAATGAGGTCCAAGGGAATATTTCACGTGCAGGAGGGAGCTATTAGACTAGTCTGCTAGAGCAGAGGGTGCTGTAGGAAGTATCTATTGACGGAAGAGATTGGAATAATATCACGGAAGTTCACGTTTTGAACTCAGTGTTCAAATTTAACGTGTCTCCTTCTAACACCCTGACAGATCAGATGCCTATTTTTATTTAATGATTGCACACTTAACGTAGCATTTATTTCCGAAGCATTTAACAAATACTAAGTCATTTATACCTCATAACAACCCTATAAAGACTTTA
This sequence comes from Equus asinus, assembly GCF_041296235.1. Taxonomy (NCBI): domain Eukaryota; kingdom Metazoa; phylum Chordata; class Mammalia; order Perissodactyla; family Equidae; genus Equus; species Equus asinus. The sequence goes on from NC_091795.1 coordinate 52,679,957, forward strand.
GTAATCCCCGTTTTCCTAATGGCGGACCTGAAATACAGAGAGATTAAGCAATGAGCCCTACACATCACGATGTGCTGCCTTGCTGGAAGGTGTATGTGGCCCTCATATTTTCCTTTGCTTGCTGGCTGGTACCTGAAATTCTTCTACTTGTAGCTCAGATCTTTTAGTTTGAAAGTCACTCCTCTAGGGAATTGCAAAGTCTACTAGGTAAAGTAGTACAACTCTAAATTCTTAAGTGTCATGGATCAGGATCCAAAGTAACTTCTAGATCTTACATACTGCTCCTGGCATTAGTCTAAGAGTAAGATTAAAAAAAGAAAAAGATCAGAGATAAAACTTGTTATTCTATGAAGATCTCTTGCTTGACTTCTTAGCTGCAAATCCTGTACTAAAATGGATTCCTGAATGTTCATTTTCTCTACTCTTCATCACAAGAAACATCAGTAGTGCAATAGGGTCACGTTGCACGTACATAAGGCTCTGTGCCTCCTCATACATGCCTGATGTAACAATTACAGAGTTTCTGTTTCTCATATAATTGTGAACGGGCCCTTAACCTTGACAAAGAATTGCTTGTATGGGAGAAATGTTGTGCATAATTTTCTGTCTGCCTACTTTCCACAAGCTTGCCCCAGTAACGCCACCTTGACTGAGGAATGGAAGTAGAAAAACAAGACTGAGGAGCCTTCACTCCCTGCACACAAGCTGCCTAAGTCTATGGATGGAGTAGTCTGTTAAATTTCTTTCTTCAGCACTGAGTACTTATTAACAAAAAGGGCTAGTTGACTGCAGATCATGTTTCCCCAGGAATTCTGTAGAGCGAGACCAAGCTAATAATTGCCAGGGGCATCTTTGTGCAGATGGTTATATGCACAAACTGTTTTGCTGGAATCCTATTTTTAAATTGGTTAGAAATCAATTGGATAACCATTTCATCAGGACTGAAAGTTACCAGAAATCTGGTTGAAAAAAACTTTCCATTTTGAAGTTGAGAGGGTACATATCCTGCATGGAGTTAATTGGCTTAGTTGCTCATATTTTGAACAAATACAAAATAATGTCTAAAATTTAGTTTTGCTTTCTAGAAGTGAACCAACTGATGGTAAAGTTATCTCCCAAGCTAGAGTAGATTTGCCATGTTTGACACACTAAATTTTTATTGTTGTGAGTTGTAGTTGTTAAAATCACAATGAGGGGCTGGCCTGGTGGCGCAGCGGTCAAGTTCGCACGTTCCGCTTCTCGGCAGCCCGAGGTTCACCGGTTCGGATCCCTGGTGCAGACATGGCACCGCTTGGCAAAAGCCATGCTGCGGTAGGTGTCCTGCATACAAAGTAGAGGAAGATGGGCACGGATGTTAGCTCAGGGCCAGTCTTCCTTAGCAAAAAAGAGGAGGATTGGCAGTAGTTAGCTCAGGGCTAATCTTCCTCCAAAAAAAAAACAAAACCACAATGAACATTAATTAGTTCTACCAAAAGATGCCAAGAGTTTTCCTTTAACAGATACTTTGCTTCTCATATGGAATTAATTCTGTCTTCAAAGAAATAAATACCTTTACAATTTGATAAGTTTACATCTAGAATGTCTGCTTCTGGGGACAAGGTTTAGAAAGACTCTTCATGTCATTTAAATAGTCAGCAGTATAGCTTCGGTTTGAAGTGCAGCTCGCCTTCATATAATGACACTCTCAAAGTTAAACATTACTCTCGCCATGGGACCCCTAAAATTTGAAACTTTAATTCCCTAGAACAATAATAATTCTAACAGGTACAATATCTTATGCCCAAAAAAGGGATCCCATGTCACAATTAAACAGGTCACTTTCCTCTGGAACCACTTAAAATCTCTAACATGCCCATGTACACTGTGACTCTCCAAGAGAGAAAGACTTTTCTCAGAATCCTTTTGTAGTGGAACATTTTGAAGGACTGCTATCCCAGGAAACATACTTTGGCAAATGTTGACTTCATGTGAATTTTTTCTTCTTCATAAAAGGAAGAGTGGTGCATGAAAAAGGGTCAGAGGGAGACATGCAGGATGTCAGGGAAATGCATCAGAAAGGGTTAGTGAAGAGCTTGGGTGACTAACTTCACTTGTTTTGTATTTTTGCCCTAAAGCAGTTCTGCAATTAGGCCCAAAGAGTTATCCACAAAGGGCACTTCTTATCATCAGAGCTCATGCGAACCAGAACTGTGGCTATTCTTCACAGAGGCTCTTTTTGATTTGTAGTAGAGGAAGCAATGGGATGTGGGCCAGATTCCATTTCCCTGCACTCATACGATATTTTCCCTAAGGCCTGCAAGAGCCGCTCCTGAATAGCCGGGAGTCAAATTTGGCCCATTTAAAATATTATTGCATTGTCCACCATAATGATAGTAATAATCTTATAATGAGTGTGCATAGAGCTAGACCCAGCACAAAACCCAGAAGAAGCCACACTCGTTGCCTGTGCAGAGTGAATACCAAAGAGGCCTTCCATTCCCCAGCTGGGGCAGTCACTGTTGAAAAAGTAGGTGATCACTTTCTTTCTGACATTCTGGCCTCTGGCCATGAATATTGAGAGCTGTTATCCTCTGAGCCTACCCATTTCCTTCTCCAGAAGCCTTTAATGCTTACGGTAAGTATACTACCTTGTAACCCTGTGACCTGAAATAATGTCAACTGTCCATTCCATAAAGTATTCCTTCAAAAAGGTCAGATTCAATACCTAACACTGATGTAAGAGCTTCAGCTAATTCCACCGAATATAGAAATCCATCTACAGATTTCTTTGTCCATATAGTGACATCTGCCTTCACTCATCTAACTCTGGCATCTGGCAGTCACACCTCCACAGCTATTTTCTTCAATTTTGAACCTCTCTCATTTTTTTTAATTGGCAAGCAGACAATTTATTGATCATCTTCATTTCGTAAGCAGGATTTAGAATGGGTTTCAAGAAATTAAACCAGCATAAAATAATAGCTGGTAAAAAATGTTTGGAGAGAATGAAAGTAGAAGAAGGATGGACAGAGACGTGAAATAATGCGAAAGAGACAGAAGGACAGTTGACTATAGAGCAAGAGAAGCTAATATTAAGCTGATGTACAAATGATGCTGTTCTTTGATATGATAGCTTTTAAAATAATTACGTGAGGTAATAAGAGAGATAGAACAGTTAGGAACAAGTTAAGTGGCTCTATTAGAATTTCCTACTTAGGATTCCCATGCCGGGTATCTCCGAAGGCTTTTTCTGTGAACACCATTCTACAATAATGGTAATCCTTTATCCAATCACCAAGTGATGCCGGGAAAGAGTTGAGCTGTTACAGTAAAGGTTAACCAAACTATTGTGTTAGTCTTTTTTTTATTGTTATTGTTGGTATTTGGTTGGAGAATTGAAGAAGTGATTGAAAAGAGATGCGGCAGATATAAAATCAATCACTTAGACGTTTTCTTACATCTCCAACTTTGTTTCAGAATGCCACGCTTGTTCAGAAATGCTCTGCACGTTAGAGGCAAAACTAGGAATTGGGATATTTGTAAAGCAACTGTTTTCAAATGCATGGTGCATGAAAGCCCTGAATTCCTGGGACCTTCTCACTCACTCAGGCCCATGAGAAAGAGGTAATACCAGATCCCAGCTTTGGACAGTGTGCCATAAGCCTAGATTTTAAAGTTATCTAAAAATTCCAGTGGTCCTGAAAATGACATAAGTTCACAAGTTTAAACACATTTGACATTCCTTCCTAATCTTTGCTGGACGATTCAGGAATGTCAGCTGTCAATAATTTACCCCAGCTGATTGAGTTTATACCAGCCTGCTTTGTGAAGGAAGGACATTTGGGTTACAAATCAGAGATAGACTGAGTCATATGGTAGGGAGACTGTATAACATGCAGATTTTCTCTTCATTCATTGCCTTCCTGATCCACAGCATTATTTCAGCTGGGAGCTTCAGTATGTGACCAGTTAGCCAATGGAAATCTACTCAGGTAACTGGTGGTATCCTGTTACTGAAGTCCAGCCTGATCATAGGGATGTCACACAATATGACATGACACCTCCAGAGTGAAGGAGAAGCGCCAAAAGTAATGCGCAGATTCCATCAGCCCCAAACCCTTTATTTATTCACAAACTTCAGCAATGTCCCAAACAAAAAAAAATGGACTGAATGGATACAACAAAAGGTTTATTTGAGGACAGATTTTTCACTTTTTTCCCCAGGAAAGAATAACATGAGGTTGCCTCTCGGTATGTTTTTAACACGGCATGCTGGCTTCCCGATGCTGTTGAGGATCTTGTTTGTCCTTCCAGATGCTTTAGGAAGTTACTTCTTACAGTTCACCTAGAGTTGATCTCATTAATAAGAGAATGACTTTACAGAAAAGAGTTTCTAAAATTGTACTCTAACTCAGAACTGCAAGAGTTGGCTTTTTCAGCCCGAAGATAAATTTCTTAAGCATTAAGCTTACTTTATCAAGCATTACATCTGACATTCTCTCATAAATTTTGCATATATTTTAACTTATTTTAATATTGTGTGGGTTTGGTTCCTAATATTCTCACACAGTTTCTAAAGTTGAGACTTCTCAGTCAAATACTAGCTGTAGGAATGTGTAACTCTCCCAAAATAGCATGCAACTGGAAATAACATCTTTTGAATTTGTTTACTCTTTTGCTTATTTATGATGCACTTTGTGGATGTTGGAACCAGCCATGCAGTTGTATTAGGTTTATGAGAGTGAAAATATATTTTGACAGGGTTGCTATTGAAAACACCTTTTAAATACCTCATGTGTCACATTCTTAGGTATAATCAACATCATAATCTGGTCAGTAGATTGGTTTCAGAAGGTTTCAGAAGGCAGTAGAATGCATTGCTTATAGGGGTCATGGACGTTCAGGTTGGGGCAGAATTGTCACAGAACTGTCACTTCTCTTTGTGAAGACACCAAGAGCAACATGGTTGGAGAGACCGGTCTTCAACTAGCTATGTTTTCTAGGGCCCACCTTGACTTAGCCTCACAGCACAGCCGTTAGCCATAGCACTAAATCTTCCCAAACACCTGGCTCGACTGTTACAACTGGACTGGCAGGTCGATCAACTCAGTCCAGTGACCGAGTCAGCGAGAAAGCACCAACTGGAGGGTTTGACTGAATCCACCAGGCTCCTCAATTCAAATGGCAAGTTTGTTCAGAAAGGCAAAAGGCACAAATTAAGATATTTGTACAATGATTCTGTTTAAAGAATACATAACGGGTCCTACCATGAGTTGATATGGTCAGTTTGGTGCTTGTAAGTTAATAGAATTCAAGAAAGTTAAGGAGTACTACTGGGCTATTGAGAAGATTAGCTCACACAGGGCTAAATCCAAAGAGTTCAAAATCTGTGGTCCATATGCATGTGACCTTATTCAAAACGGTGCTAATAACACCACCACTGAGCACTAAGTAGGTGTCAGGCACAGTTCTAAGGGCTTTACCTTAGTTATTTCATTTCATTCTCACAACAACATGTGAGATGGGCAGGGCTGCGATTAGGGAGAGGCAAGTGCACAAAATGTAAGTGATCCCAAACAACTCGGGAATCAAGATAAATAGCATTTTAATGAAATATTTTTAAAAATCAAAATTAATGCAAAAAACCCACGATGAACAAAACATCAATATTTTGAATAAAGACAGGCTGTTGTTTGTTGTTTTATGACCCTGCATTATTGTACAATGGGAATAATAATTTCCAACCAGCTTAAGGTTCAGGGGCTGTGAGGCCACTGTGGTTTCCATGGGTGGGTTTAGGAGGGTTGACAATGGCGAGCTAACAGGCTGGACAATAGGAAGCTTAAAACATCATCATACTGTTTTGATTATAAAACTTTTATTAACTTTTTCTTTTTCTACTTGCTTCAAAATACGGGAGGATATGTTCTGAGTGTACATAGGGGAACATGGTTTTCCTTTTTGTTTCAGGCTCGATTATGATTTGGTGCCTCACTGGAGATAGTGTTCTCGTTATCCTCATTTTAAAATGAAGACACTGAGGTTCCAGAGAGGTTAATAAAGTTATCCAAGCTCACACAGCTAGGAAGTGGCAGAGCCCAATTTTGAACCCAAGTAGTCTAACTCCAAAATCCACTCTCTTAATCACCGTGCTCTCTTGGAAATCACAACACTCAATTAACTAGAAAATCTGAGCATCCAGCACTTTTGGCTCTCTGAGAACTCCAATTAATATGGTTTTGCCCACCTACAGCCTTAACATTCTAAATTTTTAACACAAATTGTTCTAAGAAAACAATCAGATGCTTTCTAAAGAGTGTTGACCAATATTACTATGAGGTAGATGTGAATACTGTATCTAAGGGTACAGCCATTAAATTGTTATTTAAATAAATGGTCTTTCAACATAGATACCATAAATAATCTGCCTATCAGAATGCAAAAGGGGCATTAGGAAACACTAACATCTTCTAATAATTTTGCTATAGAACACACTGCCTTGGTCCCATAGGTGACCAAGACACACAGGTCTCTTTGCATGATGTAATCTGAGGGATCCAAACATCAGGCGATCATGTTGAAATAGTATTGTTTATTTTAAAGGCTGACAAATGCACCTATCTGCACATGCAGATTTCTTTGGCTCTACCATAAAACTCATATTTATTTTGCTTCTGCAAGCTGCTTCTCCTTGAGACCTGGGAAAAAGTGGTTTTCTCTGAGCCACGAACTGATATATGTAAGAATTCGTTTTACTTTGTCTTAGTGAGTGGCTAGATTCTGAAGAAAAGAATGCAATGTTGATGATATATGTAGTGATGAGGAGGAGGAGGAAGAGGAGGGCAATGCCACTGTACCTCTGAGAAAATTCAAGCATGGTTCACAGTGGTGAGGAAGAGCATTGCCAGAACTCTGTGAATTCAGCTCTAAGAGCCCCTCGACTACGTTGCAAATCAGTAAAAGAGGAAATGAGACACCTGTCTTTTCTTGTCTTCATCTCTATTTTTATTTTACTCCTTTGTCTTTAAAACTACAAACTTTTCTCTCTACAGCTACTGCCATTAATTGATTGTTTCATTTATTCATTCACACCTTCAAGAAAATTCCTTGAGACCTTGTGTATACCAGACACTGTGCCAGGTGCTGAAGAAATAAAAGTAAAAATACGTGGTTGCTTCCTTCAGGAAACTTATAATCCAGTTGGTAAACAGATATGTCCAGAGTATTTGTAGTGACCGTAATGTGCGTATGCACAAAACGCAATGGGGTCATGTCACAGCTGAGGGAGAGTCTACTGGGAACAGTAGGGATGGCTTTCAAAAAGGAACTACTTTTACATCAGGCTTAAAAGAATAAATAGAAGTTTTCCAGCCAAGTAATGGGAAGGCCTTCTAGATTAATGCAAAACACAGAGGCCAAAGAGGACATGGCACTTTTCTGGAATAAGTAGTTCAGAGCTGCTGAACCATCAAGCTACAGGGAAAGATCTAGAAAGGAGATGGCAGAGTTAGACAGAAACCAGACTCTGGTAGGAACGCAATGTTGACATCCAAAGGAGTTAAGCTTTTATCCTGAAGGAAGTGGGCAACAATTGAAGAGTTTTGCTAAGAGAGTAATAACTATCAGAACTAAATGGTGAAAGACCACTCGGATGTTATGTAGAGCATATATCAGGGGCATAAATACAAGTGTAGCTGTTTTAGGCTTTTTTCTAAGACCTCCATCTTCTTTCTTAAAAAAAAAGCGTTGTAATTTATGAAAATAGATTTGTATGTTTCAAAATGAATACATTCGTTATAATTTGATATATTAAAACAACTCCTTGCAAATTATGGCTCTGATAATCTTACAAACATTTGCAAATTGTAATCTATTTTGCCATAGACATATCAGTTCAGTAGAATAAAACTCACTTTGGGGCTTTGGGTCCATCAGGAAAAAAATACAATCATGCTGTCAAAAGGCCAGCCATGCACATTTGTGGCCACAGAGAAGGGAATATGTTGCAGCAAATATGAGCATTTTCTATTGTGTTTATAATTCTGTTAGGACTTCACATTGGCATGATTATCCTCTGGAAAAAAAAAAGCTTATTTTCAGGCAGAAGCACTCAATGGGCAGTAAATAACCCTTGATCTTCCTCTGATCAGTAATTAGTCCTGTTTGCAGACTACCTGAATCATCTCCTATATTTTGGTGCAACTCTGGTAGTTTTCAACATACCTATTCTCATAGGTTCAAAGCATAATTTCCACATACAATAGAATTAAGGTAAAGTAGCACAGCAAAGACAATTCATTTCTACTCTGGTCATTATAGCGTTTTCTTTAAAAGAAAAATCTCTCCTCTCTGTTGAGGGCAATGCTATTCCAGAAGACTGTGCTGAAATAAAATCCTAATGCAGAGCCTGTATCAAAATGCTGAACCGAGAAGGATCTGGCATAAATAAGACATGGAGTTAGTTGACATGAGATATTACATTTATTCCGTTGTTGGCGAGGACAAAACTAGGCCGCTATTGTCACAGGTGAAAAGTGTTTTCAAAAGTCTGCTCTGGTGCTTGTTAGATAAGGGGCTGCCTTAGTCTGAATAACCTGAACAAGATTTATACACATCACTGAAATGGACTCGTGTTTACAGTACGTCCTTGCTCACCAGGATTAACAGTGCAAGGGCAGTGTGAGAGACATCAAGCGAGGAAACCTCGAACAACCTTTGGGGAAGTGCTGGGAGGCTGCTTAGAAGAAAACAGATTTTCTGAATTGACTCTTTGACTTGTGACAGGTAGCAAGCTCTCTCCGCACCAAGAATAGACCCCAAGCTGCTATTATGACCTGAGCAGGGAACTTATTTCGGCTGGGGGAACTTTCTAACTCAGAATGGTTAGAAATGTATATTTATATAAACACAAATTTATTATATTAAAATGACATTGAAATATAATAGATAAATATATAAAACAAGCTAGAGTCTTAATGCCATCCTCTCTACAAAGAGTAAGATACTTTGCAAAAAATATCACAGAAGCAAATGATAGTCCTTAGTGTAGAGTTTTTAATTGCAGTAGCGTGCCACAATCAAAATAAAAGACAGCCTTTATGGAAAGTTGGGATTCATACCCACTTAATATATGTTTTTACTGCACAAGATCCTCTCTTGCATGCTCTCACTCAGGGACAATTCAGCTCATGCCTGTGCTCCCAGGGACTGAGCTATTTTCAAGTCCCTTTATGATCTACGCAGAAATTATCTCTACTTCCAAACCATCAATGTAGTGTGTGGGTGCAATGGCTGCCTTCCAGTGAGCTGAAAAGCTCTCATGACTTGGCATACAGTCTTTCCCTGGGCCCTTCAGTAATGGCATTTCACTTAATACAATATGCCCCTAACTGAGTTTTAGTGATTTCAAATGAATTTAGTCTCCTTATCAATATCCTCTATTTGGTGGTGTGCTTGCTCTTCGGTGTGCTGTGCCAATAAATTCAGCATAAGTGCTGTCTCCTTCTCTCTCAATTGTCTGGCCTCTCTCCTATGAAAGCAAACACCAGGCAGCAGAAAAGGAGGCTCTCAAAAAACTTGTTTGTATCATAAATGTAAATATCAATAAACTCAGAAGGTTGACAAGGCCATGCTCTCAATAGAATTGGCCGTGTTATTGGCTGTTTTACAAGTGAGATGCTGGAACATGAAGATGCCTAAGTAGCTTGCTTGCTGTCCTAAAAAGACACGTCAACATTTGAATCCAGAAAAAGTGTTGACCTGTTCGAAACAGAACTCAGTCCCATCACAGGGCGAGGCAGCACAATCCTAGAAGTAAAGATGCGAAGTCTTGCCAAGGGTATCTGTGGGTTCTACCTGACCTGTACATGGAAATCAGAATCAGATTGCAACTGACAAGAAGTAATTTAGTATTTTCCAAACTGGAAGTCTCTTAGGAAACTTTTTCTGCTCTGCTTTATGTTTTGTCTTGCTTTGATTGTTTTTTTAGTATGCTTTCCTCTCTTTTTTTTTAAATAACTTTTTATTTTGAAATGACAGTAGATTCACATGTAGTTGTAAGAAATAATAGAGCAAGATCATGTGTACTCCTTACCCAGTTTCCCCCAAAGGTAACATCTTGCAAAACTATAGTACCATATGATAACCAGGATATTGACATTGATTTAGTCAACATACAGATGTTTCCATCAACACGAGGATCCCTCATATTGTCCTTTGATAGCCATATCCACTTACTTTCCATTCTCACTCTGCTTAGCCCCTGGAAATGACTAATCTTTTCCATTTCTCTGACTCTGTCTTTTCAAGAGTATTGTATATGTGAATTCATGGGATTGGCTTTTTTCATTCAGAATAATTCTCTGAAGATTCATTCAGGTACATATCAATAGTTCTCTTCTATTGTTAACTAGTATTCCATGGTATGGATGTACCACAGTTTGTTTAGTCATTCACCTGATGAAAGACATCAAGGGTGTGTCCAGTGTGGGGCTATTACAAATAACACTACTATAAACATTTCTGTACAGATTTCTGTGTGAACATAAGTTTTCATGTCTCTGGGATAAATTTCCAGAAGTGTAATTGCTAGGTCTTACAGCGGTTACAAGTCTGTTTTTTTTAGGAAACTGTCAAACTATTTTTCATGATGGCTGTACCATTACACCAGCAGTGTAAGAGTGACCCAGTTTCTCCCCATCCTCTCCAGCATTTGGTGTGTTGCTATTTTTTTATTTTAGCTACTCTGATAAGTGTATAGCAATATCTCGTTGTGGTTTAATTTGTGTTTCCCTAATGACTAATGATGTTGAACATCTTTTCACGTGTTTATTTGCCATCTGTATATTCTCCTCTTTTATTGTTTCCCATTTTCTGTCAGAATTTTTTTGGCGTTGAATTTTGAGAGTTCTTTAAATAGTCCCAATATTAGTTCTTTGTCAGATAGAAGGTTTGCAAATATTTGCTCCCCATCCGTAGCTTGTCTTTTCATCCTTTTAACAGGATCTTTCACAGAATACAAGTTTTATTTTTGATTGTCTAATTAATTGTTTTTTGCTTATTGGATAGTGATTTTGCTATGAAGTCAAAAAACTTTTTACTTGTTCCTAGACCCTGAAGATTTTTTGCTATGTTTTTTGTAAAATTTTATAATTTTACATGAAATTCTGTGACCCCCTTTTTATATAAGGTATGAGACTTAGGGTAAGACTCATTTTTCACGTTGATTGTCTAACTGTCGTAGCACAATCTGTTGAAGAACCTATCTTGTCTCCCCTGTAGACTTTTGCACCTTTGTCAAAAAATCAGTTTGGACGTCAAGTTTCTGGTACATCATGTAAGGAGCTCAGAAGTTGACATTCTGTCCTAGCAAAGCGGAACAAACTGCACATCAACAACTCTTCTTAGATCGATCAGGACAGTGAGGTTGCCGGGCAAACTTCTACCCCCAAATTGGAGAGGCAGACAAGTGGATACAGAGACTCACAACTTACCAGAGCAGAAACCTCTGTGGGAGCCAGTGCCAGGGGAGAAAAACCAAAGGTGCAATCGACAGATTGCCGGAAGCTCAGGGTGGACGACTTTGAGAGTTAAAAACTCCAGGGAGACCCAGTCGTGGGGGGACCCCCCATATTTGTGAGTTTTACCTCTAAGAGCTCTACTAGGTCCTACAGTAAATATTGCAGAAAAATCCTCTCAAGCTTCTAACAGAGGGAGAAGAAAATAAACATTTTTGCAATATGCCAGAGCATTCTGTTCTTTTTTGTTTTTTGTGGTTTTTTTTAGGAAGATTAGCCCTGAGTTAACATTGCTGCCAATCTTCCTCTTTTTGCTGAGGAAGACTGTCCCTGAGCTAACATTTGTGCCCATCTTCCTCTACTTTATGTGTGGGATGCCTTCCACAGCATGGCTTGCCAAGTGATACCATGTCCACACTCGGGATCTGAACCGGTGAACCCCAGGAAGAGGAAGCAGACCGTGTGAACTAAACTGCTGCACCACCAGGCCAGCCCCTGTTCTTCTTAACAAAGCCTGTTCTTAAGAGAAACTATTTTACCAGATGTTATTGGGGTTTTTCTGAGCCTACGTGACCAGCGGGAAGGGAAATACTCAACTCTAGCCCGCTTTAGCCGTTCTGTACCACTCAAGGAGGGAAAAAAAATGAAAAGCACTGGTGAACTTCACAATCCAGTGTAAAAGGCTTACCAAAAGACTGGTCCCTAATCATAGGACTTTAGAACGCTTCCCCCACCCTCCTTACCGCTACATGACTAAAGGCCTTATTCACTGCAGTTCCTTTACCCAGTACATCATGTCCACTTTTCAATAAAAAATTACAAGACACACTAAAAGGCAGAAAAACAGTTTGAAGAGATGAATAAGCATCAGAGCCAGAGTCAGATATGGCAGGAATGTTGGAATGATGAGACTAGGAATTTTCAAAAAGTGTTATTCATATGCTAGGAGCTTTAATGGAAGAAGTAGACAACATGCAAGAACATATGGATAATGTAAACAGAGAGATGGAAATTCTAAGGAAGAATCAAAAAGAAATGCTAGAGATTTAAAAAAACACTGTAACAGAAATGAAGAATGCCTTTTAGGGGCTCATTAGCAGACTGGACATGGCTAAGGAAAGAATCTGAGCTTGAAGATATGACAACAGAAACTTCCAGATTGTGGGAAAAAAATGGCAAGGTAGGACCCAGCCTCCCTGTCCGCCCACAAAGATCAATGACTGAGTGCTGTCCATGAACAAAGACAGCTCTGGGAGACCTCTGGAGTCCACTTAAATTTTAGCAACACCATGGAGCAAAAACAACCTGAGAATAATCACAGAATACATTAATACTGTAATATGGTGATGTGTTTACTACTTAACTCTAGTATACAGGTTAAAGGACAAAAGTATTAAAAATAGCTGTAGCTTCAATAATTTGTTAATGGATACACAATATAAAAAGATGTAAACACTGACATTAAAAATGTAAAACGAGGGAATAAAAGGATAGAGATTTTACGTGTGATCAAAGTTAAATTATCCATGTAAAATAGACTGTTATGTGTATAAGATGTTTTATGTAAGCCTTATGGTAATCACAAAGCAAATATCTACAATAGATACACAAAAGATAAAGAGAAGGAAATCAAAGCATACCACTATGGAAAATCATCAATTTACAGAGGAAGGCAGCAGGAAAGGAAGAAAAGAAAAACATAACCACAAAACAGTCAGAAAACAATATGATGGCATCAGTAAGTCCTTACCTATGAATAATTACTCAAAATGTTAATGGATTGAATTCTCCAATCAAAAGCCACAGAGTGGCTGGATGGATAAAAAAACAAGACCTAACTATATGCTGCCTACAAGAGACTCACTTTAGCTTTCACTTTGTGTCCAAGTGAAAAGGTAGCAAAAGATATTCCATGCAAGTGGAAACCAAAAGAGAGTAGAAGTAGCTATACTTACATCAGACAAAATAGACTATAAGAGAAAACTGGTAACAAGGGCCAAAGATGGTCATTATATAATGATAAGTGGGTCAATGTGTCAAGAAGATATGACAATCATAAATATATATGCACCCAACATTGAAGCATCTAAATATATTAAGCAGATACTAGTAGATCTGAAGGGAGAAATAGATAACAATACAATAATAGTAGGAAATTTCAATACTCCACTTTCATCAATGTGTAGATCATCCAAACAGAAAATCAACAAGGAAATGTTGAACTTGAACCATGCTTTAGACCAAATGGAACAAACAAATATACAGAACATTCTATCCAACTGCCCTTGTCCACACAGAATATTCTAAAAGATGTCAATAGTGGGGAAATTATGCACGTGTGGGGACAGGGAATATATGGGAACTCTCTGCAATTTTTGTTCAATTTTTCTGTGAACCTAAAACTGCCCTAGAAAATAAAGTTTATTAATTTAAAAAATAAAATAAAATAAATCTAAAAAAATCTGTTAGGTATATTCGTGTAGGTGTATTTCTTGGTATTCTGTCATGTTCCATTGATCTATGTGTCTATCCTTCTGCTAGTAACATAAGTCTTGATTACTGTAACTATATAATGTCTTGAAATCTAGAACGATTTCTTCCACTGTATTCTTTTTCAAAATGTTTTAGCTATTATAGTTGTGCAACTTTCTTCTGGCCTCCATGGTTTCTGCTGGTAAATCCTATCATACAAATTTTTTTTCCTGTGTAGGTAAAATGTCATTTCTCTCTTGATACTTTCAAGATTTTTCCTTTGTCTTTGATTTTCAGAAGTTTCATTATATGTTCTGGTCTGAAGTCCCTTGAGTTTATCCTATGTGGGGTTTGCTTAGCTTTTCAAAACTGCACATGTAAATCTTTTGCTAAATTGGTGAAATCTTCAAGCATTATTTCTTTCAGAAGTTTTTAGTCCCACTCTCCTTCTGCTCTCCTTCTAGGACTCTGATGACACAAATGTTAGCTATTTTGTTACATCCCCATAGCTCCCTGAGTCTCTGTTTGTTTTAAAATTTCAGTTTACTTCTGTCTGTTAGAGTGAGTCACTTGGATTGTCCTGTCTTTAAGTTCAGTGATTCTTTCTTCTGTTCCTTCCATTCTGTTGTTAAGTCCATCGCTGAGTTTTTTAATTTCAGCTATCATATTTTTTAGTTTAAAATTTCCATCTGGTTCTCCTTTATATCTTCTATTTTTTGGCAAGACTTTCTATTTATTTGTTGTGCCTTAATTTTTTCACTGTTTCATTTGTATTTGTAATTGCTCATTGAAGCATTTTTATGATCATTGCTTTAAAATCTTTGTCAAATAACTAAAATCTCCATCATCTCTGTGTTGGAATCTATTCATTGTCTTTTTTCATTCTATGTGATATCTTCTACCTTCTTGATACGATGAGTGATTTTCAATCGAATCTTTGACATTTTGGTTATTATGGGAGTCTACATTTTATTTAAATCTTTCCTTTTAGCTGACTTCCTCTGGCATTGCTCCAGCAGGGGAATGGGAGTATCACCTCATTATTACCAGGTTTGGATAGAAATCCAGGCTCCCTACTTGCCTTTCTTTGACACTCAAGGTGGGCAGTATGCCTCATTACTGCTTGGTAGGGGTCAGAGTTCTGGCTCTCCACTGATGCCTTCCTGGCTGGAAGAGGTTGGAGTGCCTAATTGCTGCCTCCCACATGGCTTTCACTGACACAGGACATGTGGTGGGGGAGGCAACTCATTATTGCTCGATGAAAGTCACGACTTTGTACTATGTCTGCACCCCTCCGTTCAGGAAGTGAGGAGTAGTTGGAAGTCTTCTTACCCTCAGGTGGATGTGGAATTCTAGGCCACATGGTTTCCCCTGATACTGCTTAGAAAGGGGCCACTTGTTACTACCCAGCGGGGATGAAAGTCTGGCTATTGCTGACATGGTTGGGGTGGGGCCATGGTTTATTCTGTCTTACTTCTTCTCTAAGAGTCTCCTTATGTTTTGTTTTATAAATATTGTCCAAGGTTTAGTTGTATTTAATGGGAAGAATAGGAAAAAATGTCTACTTCCCTAAAGCTGAAGTCCTCCTGATTGATGCTGCTTTAATATCGTCCCAAGGTCTGAACTCAAGCATGACTTCCCACAATTGTGAATTAAAGTCTATTTCAAAATTTGTCTATCTCCCACTCAGGTTCTATATGATGCCTGAATCTTCCAAATGTTGAGTTAAAATTTTTTCTTTCCTGTCATGCAAACCATTTATCAGCTACTTTGGAAAAGGTAATTGTTCAACCACTAAAAGCTACTCACATCTGAGGACTATTCAGTTGATCAGTTAATTAGATCTGTATGAGACCTTGGAACAAGGAATCACACAATCTGAGCTTGGGGAATGGAAAGAGGACTAGAGACCTTCATGGGAAGAACGCTAATGGCAAGTGCTAGGGCACTTGGGACAAATGCAAGGACACTGGGCATCTGAGAGGTGATATGCAGAGGTTGGGAGGGGAATGGAGAAGGATCTCTATCTGTCACGAACCTCAGTGGGCCCTTTGCGCTACTACAGTTCCTTAGACCATTCACTTTTCTACTCTCTAGATGACTATCTCAGACCTCTGTCTTTGCAAATCTACACCTGCTCCCTCCCAACTTCAGCTGATAATCATATATCCTATTTCACTGAGAAATTACAGGAGTAAGTCCACAAATTCTCACAGCATATCTACCTATCTGCTTGTTGAATGAATAAATGATCATTGTACAGAGACAACACTACAAGAATGGCAGAAACGAAAAACTGGCTGTATTGTAGGATATACCTGGAGCTTCCACCCACGGCCTTACCCAGCTCTACTAAACAGTTTTGAATTGGATGATCTAATTGGGGAACAGGCCTGGCCAGCAAAGTATTATTTTTAAATGCAGAAATTATAGTGCTTAAGGAACCCAAATGACTATTTTAACTTGAGTTTAAAAATATAATTAAAAGCAAGTTAACATATAGATGTAAATATTAGGCAAATAATTTCTGGTTTCTTAACTCTCCACTTTTGGAGGTTAAGTTTTTGGAATAGTCCTAGTTAACTTTGATGTAAAAGGAAGATTACTTAGAAAATTTCGCCTAATTAAGAAATTCTTTACGCAATACCCTTTCTAGGTGGTAAATGTCTTTACCACTTACGAAGCAGGCTGGGGAGAGCATACATTCAAGGAGATTTGCAGTTTCAAAAGGAAACTGCCCATAAGAAAACTTGAAAAAGTTTTAAAGAGTGAAAACTAAAAAAAAAAACCATATATCATTCAATCGAACAATGGTAATAACCCCAATTTTTGGAGGCTTTCATTTTCTTGCAAATTTTCAGAAAAATCAAAATAAAACAGGCTTCATTCACTGATCCACTTTCCTTAGTTTACCCATTTAAAAATTCAGAGCTTCAACAATTCTCCAGCAATTCCTCTCCTCTGTTTTAACCACCATTACGCCAGTATAATATTTACTTTTCCAAGGGTAATTCCATCTTAAAATTACTGTTTCAACTTTCAGAACTCAACACTCCACTCAAATATTTATTTCTTTATTCTTAAAAAGCCTGCAGCCTTTTCAGGGGAAAATCTGTTTAAAACATTTCTTATTTAACTGAACACACTTCTGTTCTTCATTTTTTTTAAAAAAAAGTTAAAATGAATGCTAGATCTTATTATTTATGACGATAATTTTCTAATCTGTCAGATTTCTTCTTTGGTTTTATAGCTTTGAAATAGGGTATTTTTAGCTAAAATAAAAGAGGGAGATAAGAGACTAGTGACTAGTTCTAAAGAAGGCTTTCTGCTGTCTTAAACATTTACCTGCTAAAGACAACAGAACAACTTAGATGCTCTCTGCCACCAGCAGTGTTATCTGCAGGAAGGAAATTGCTTGTCGCGGTGCTCCTCTTGCTTGCTATATTTAGGTCTCATCATCTACATCCTTTAGGCAGCATGTAAAAATGCTGACCACCTTCTCCTCCTTGACATTCTCTACCTATCCTGTTGACATTTCATTCTCTTGGTCCTTTTCTTCTCTCTCAGGTTTGTGTGGTCTTCATCTTGTCTTCATGCTCTTTTTTTTTTCACTCTTTTTCCATCCAAGGAGAATCCATCCTTGCCCTCTCCATGTCTCACTCAGTTTTAATGAGTTTAAGAAATGTTTTTCTACTATTTGTTTTGAATGGTTAATACATTCTTAAAATGGTTCAAAGATCAAAGCAATATCACAAGGTATATACTGACAAGATTCCCTTCTACTTTGTCCTTATTTTCCCCATTTTTTTCTTGCCGCTATATGTGACCACTTTTATTAATTTTGTATCTTTCTAGTGTTTCCTTTTTTATATGCAAGAAAATAAAATATATATTCTACTTTTCCAAATGTTTTTACATAAAAGATGGCATACTTTATACACCTTTCAGCACCCATGTATTTTTTTACTACACTCTATATTCTGGTGATCTTTGCAAATTACTACAGCTTTTCAGTAGCTACTTAACATTTTATTTTGTGGATATAATCTAGTTTCTCAAACCATTCCACTTCTAATGAACACTTGGTTTGTTTCCAATCCATTGCTATTACATGTATCACTATAATTGATAGCATATGTCATTTTAGACATGTGGGGGTGAGCCTATAAGTGAGAGGAAGTGGAATGGTTAGAACAATGGCTCTTTTTTCTTCCCCTTCTGTAAGCTCTATCTTATTGCTCTTAATAAAGCTATAGGCTCCAACTTATCAGTACTTTCTAGATTCGTCCCTTATTTATATCTTGTACCCTAGAACCTGCCCAAGCTTCACACTGAAGTTATCGACTGCTTTCTAGTCATTGATACGTCAATATTCCATTGGCACTTCAAATTTGTCATTTATCAGTTGAGTTAATCCTTTTCCTTTCTCATTCTCAAATCCAGAGTTTCTTCTGCTGTTCTTTTTTTTTTTTTTTTAATTTTTAATGTTTTATTTTTTTTTCTGCTTTATTTCCCAACCCCCTCCCCTTGCATAGTTGTATACCTTAGTTGCACGTCCTTCTAGTTGTGGTGGTGTTCTTTTATCTATGAATGATTTCTTAAAATTTTAAAAACTTTTCTTTTATTCCTTCCTCTTCCTTGCCTTTCCTTAAAGACAAACTTTGGTCGTTTGGACAAACTCCCCATTTTCTCTCCAAATTTTTCCTCATTTTGTTTCTATTCAATTTTGGTACAGCATGAGAACTGTGAGTTGGGTCATTTCCTAGACTCTCATATCCCACCTTTTCTTTATCTCACACCTGAGCTACATGGTAATGGAATAAATCAAGCTGCTGCTTCAAAAGGCAGTAGAAGCTAAAATGTGATGATTTCACATTGAGTAAATTAGATGTCTCTCAGTTACCAGGAGTTTAAAAATGAATATCCATAAAAAACAAATTTCTCACCATAGACGTTACTCAATTAAATGACCAGTACTAAATTAAACTTTCTGCCTTTTTAGTTTATTTTGGCTCTTGTGTCATCTGTTAACCTGAAAATATATTTAATTAACTTTTGGACATACGTTTAGTGGTCAACACATTATTTCACAGCTATAAAATGCTAGGAAATAAATAATTGGTATGAAATTAACTAGATGATTCAAACTATAGAACTGCAAGGTACATTTAATTTTCATTGGGAATGTTAAACTTTCAAGGAAATCATCAGTTCTGGACACAGTATTGGATTTTGTCTATTTTATTCTACTCTTATTTAGTTCCAAATAACCAAGATTTACCTTTTTAAAAAATTCTATCAGCTTTTGACAAAATTAACTTAGTTTTTAGGTAGGCAGAACCTTTGTCCAGCATCAGAGGATATCCAAGGCTTAGTAGAGAATGACAACACCAGAATGATCTTGCTTAATTTTATCTGCTTGGGACATTCTCCCCACATTTGTCATTTTGTCACACTTCTCCTTGATCACTTGCTCTTTGAAGAGTTAATTTAAAAAATATGAAATGTCTAGAGGTAAAACTAAAATATAATTATCCAATACTATATACAGCATAGGTTATTCCTGAATAAACTATCCTGATATACTGATCTCTGGAAGAGAACATGAAAATAACATACATTGATCAAAGAGACAGATACCTAAAGAGGTTTAGACAATGTTCACGAGTACCCTAGCCAGTTTGTACCTATCTAAGATAGCACCAGTCAACTAGATTTGAATTTTGAGAACAGAGAGCAACTTCGGTGAAAAAGGCTTTTTTTCTTAGTATAACGGATGTTGGCTTGTGATTCTAAAATGAACAATTCTGATAGTAATAAGACCTCCACAAGCAGCAAGTATGTCAGCAATATATTTAACAGCAACATCCTGTTTATGATTGGATATCAGAGGAACCAATATATTATCGGTAGTTATAAATTTAAAATCATGTGTTTCCTGCAATTTTGACAATGTAGTGGTATAGCGATGAGAAGGGTCTGGAAATTCCTCTGTATGTGGAGAAGTGGAGTATTTACCCATTTAAAAATACATAAGTTCAATTTCTTTCACTTTAAAAAATAAACAAAACCCAAGTTCTGCCATTTGGTAAAATTAATTATGTAATAGGGGACATATATGATAAATAGACACACACAAACACATACTAATTTATGTGGGGTCCTTTTTTAGGTTGACCAGTTTTCAACCTAAGAACATAGTTCAGATTACACTTTATATAAAAGTACTCATATCTCTACTACTTCAGCAGGACAAAGAACCACAAGAGTGTATATTAGGTGCTCCATAAAAATATTATTCTAGATCAATTCTTATGTTGGCCAGTTACAATGAAGGAACAGCACCACCACAATTTTAAAATGACAGTGCCATGGCAAACTGGTTGTAATATGCTTGAGTTACTACCGTAAGCAATGGATTTAGAGTATTATGAAAATACATGCTTTCTTAAATGCTGTGAATTACAGGGAATAATTCTGAACATCTCCTTTACTAATGAATCAAAGTGGAGCTTACCTACCACTTTCACTACAGTCAGCGTGAGGAAAATGTGTATAGAAACACAGATTCAGAATACACTCCGCACCATTCTTGGGGATAATGATGTGTTAGGCAGCGTTCAGTTTAGTGGAGAAAGAACCTCAATTTGGCAGTTCAAGAACATTTGTAATTTGGTAGGGGTCCTAAAAACATGGTTTGGAAGAATTTAGAGCCGTGTTGGACACAGAATGCTCTTTAAATTGAATTTGTAATCGATTCAGAGTAGGTGAAATTATGTTAAAATGTACACATTTCATAGGACTTGATCTTTTGGACAACATCCTTTTTTTGTTTCTTTTGTACCTTCCTTTTTTCCCTTCCTCTTAAATCTTAGAAGACATGAAGCAGAATATTTTCTAACAAAGACTAACTCTTGCTTCCATTGGAAGAGCTGCAAAAAAAGTATATGATTGAGAAGTATGTGCTAATTGTAGAAAATTTGGAAAGTAATTGAAAATGGAAATAACTTAATAAAAATTATTAAATGTATGACCTAGATAAAACAAATGTAAACACTTATACATACCTGAAAATACACATAAGCAAGCACATACATTCATACACTCAACAGATTTTACAAAAATCAGATCAAACAATATGTAATTTTTCTACAATTTATATACAGCATATAGTGTTTCCCATAATATGACAGGAACTCATCTCTTTTTAATGTTTATACGTATTGCGTCTGTTTGGTGGGAAGGCTTTGTAATGCTGTGCTGCTGTGTATCTCTGAGCAATTCCACATTTGAAGCTTGATAGCAGCCTGGTGGGGTCATTTCACCACAACAATGCAACAAACACTGCAAACCAGAGCCTGAATTCTTGTTTTGCTGCTTTTCAAGACTTAGTGAAGCAATGGAGAAAATATTAGTAATGCATGTTTGCTTTAAAAATATATTATATCTTAGTGCTTACATTATGAATAATGCTGAGGAAATAATTATTCCACTATTCAAAAAATCAATTATCCTAGGTAGCAAAGAAGTTGCTCATCTTACTGAAGAATGAGTGGCATTCTGACTTTTGTCCATTTTTCCTTTTTTACTTTTGTCTTACTCATTAACATAAATTTAAATATCAACCAATATTCATGTGAAAAGTACATCCAGACAGCAGGTTGTTAAGTATTTACAAGCACACTATTGCCTACCTCCCACACACCACACCCTCACCTTCACTGAGTATTAATAATTCTTAAAATCATTTACTCCTTGGCAAATTAAAAGTAGCATGTTGTTGCTGAGCAATTTTTCATATATTTATTGGATATTTGAATTTATTTTGTGTGTTCAAATTATTTGCTTCTCTTATTGATCCATATTTCTATTGGGGTTATAATGCTTATTTTACTAATTTGTAAGAGCTTTTTTAATATTGAGGATAGTAACTCTTTTGTAATATTTGGTGAAAATAAATTTCTAACAGTTTACTCTGTCACTTAACATTTATGTATTTTTTGATGCAAAGTTTCTGCCCTTTTAAATGTGTAGAAAGCATTATCCTACGGCAAGTAGTTAAATATTCATCTATGTTCTCTTCTCATGCTATGACATAATCATTTTATGTTTAATTTCTTGGATATTTAAGATTTATTTTAATATATGTATTTTCCCTAATATCCATTTTTTCTAATCCCATTTATTGAATAACCAATTCTCCCCTTATTATTCTGTGATGTTTCGCTTTTCATTTTCCAAATTCTTATTTGACTATCATCTGTTTTAGGGTTGTTTATTAGGTCTCATTGATACATCCACTAATTTTGGCACAAATTAAAACATTACCTTAAAATCTGCTAGGACAAGCCTCAGCTCTCTCTCTTCCAGTATGGTTTTGGTTGTTTCTTCTTGTTTCTTTTTCAAATTGTAATATAAAATATTTTTTATTAGTTTGCAAAACTACATCTCCATTGGGACTTGAATGAATTATTCTTTAAATATATTAGATTGGCATTTTTGCGATATTCACATCATTCAACGAGGGTACTGATGAACAAATCTCTTTCCATTTGTCAGGTTTTCCCCCTTTGACAACAGCTACCACCACAGTTATTTGTTGAATGTTTACTCTGTGACAGCCTCTAAGAGCAGCAGGGAGAAAACAGCACCTTGCTCTCATCAGTCTTTCATTCTTCCGGGGGGCAGAGATTATAGCGTTTTTTATAACCATAGAATGTATTAGGTGCTGTAAAGGAAAACAAGGTACGGGGCTAAAAAGTGACTGTGAGGAAAGGAATTTTGTTGAAGTATTATTTCTGGATACACGAGAGTACATACATATGAAATATATACATACATACAAATATATTTGTCCTCATGGAAAAAGCTTTCTATCAACTCTTCCAATTGGTTATCGGTGTTAAGGGAGGGACATCTTCCTAGGCCAATTGCATAGAAAAAAAGTGAAATCATTGTGGGTTAACTCCAAGAAAGATTTTTTAAAATCAGACAAATTTTACAAATTGTTATTTTCTAAAAGTTTTAAGACATCACTATCACGTAATCAAGAATTAAGCTAGCAACCTGAGAAAAACAGAGAAAACTTTTTCTATTATCCAGACATTTTCTTATAGTAACTTTTCATTTGCTTGTTGGTTTTTCTATGCCATAAGGATGACATCTATGACTAACAGAAACATAATTTTGTGTTCTACCACTGACAATGCCTCTGATTCCTGTTTCAAATCCTTTTGCGTTGCCCATAATCTTCAGAAAAGCATCGATAATAACAGCAGCAGTGGTCAAAACTTTTTCTCCCCAACTAAACTTTTTGATTATCTTATTTGGTATGCACTCGTAAGTATTATGTTTGCTGTCATTTTCAGATGGAGACTCTTATTTGTGGTAAAGGCAGATACACTCTGTTCTGCTGTTATACTCCAGTTGCCTTCCTAAGAAACGCTACGACTTTATGGATTCCTTATTAAAACAATCATTTCAATAGAAAATTAGTAGTTAGTGGCTAAACACTTTTCAGATTTAAATCAATGTTTTCTACCCTGAAGGATTATTAATAATACTTACATGATTATAAATATATACTTTTAAACTATAAGTATCACTGAAAAAATCCTGACTTTGATTACATCTGTCCTTTGTTCTAGCAAAATTATTTTCCTATTGCTTCATTAATGTATTCCTTATACATTTCCATCATCTTTGTCATCTTTACCCTGCACTGTTTCATGAGCAAAGTCTATAGCCACTGAAAATTAGCTATTGAGAGTAGAGATCTTGTCCCTTGTCTTCGTCTCTCTCTCTCTGCCTGCTTTCTTTCCTCCCCTCATTCTTCCCTTCTTTCCTCCTCCCTGTCTCCTCCCTCCTTGCTTTCCTTCCTCTTTACATACCGGTCTTTTTCTCTGGTTGCTAGCCTAATTCCTGATCACATGACAGTCATGTCTTGAAAGTTTGAGAAAATAACATTTGTAAAGTTTGTCTGATTTTAAAATCTTTCTTGGAGTTAACCCATAAGGATTCCACACTTTTTCTATGCACTTGGCCTTTCTTCTTTTTATTTATCTTAGTCTTACAGAAAGTCCTCTGAGATGGAGTGCAGTGTGCTGGTCGGGAGTAGGCATTCTGCAGCCAGATTGCTCTTCTAATCCCAGGTCTGCCACTTATCAGCTGTTTAACCTTGGGTAAATGACTTAACCGCTCAATGCCTCAGTTTCCTTGTGTGTGAACTACCACTTATCAGATAGTTTTATCTGACTATTGTTAACTATTTCTAAAATCCCCATATTTATTGGAGATCATTATGCATAGTATTTCCATACTTAAAAGACTCTTTATTTAGAAACCTCTCTTTTCATCACATATATAATTTTATTCTCCTTTTTACAATAAATTTGTCAGATGTTAAGTACCGTGTATATGTATTTTGATTTTGTGTGTCTCACCCACTCTAAAGAGAGTAACCACTTCATCTTATTAATAACTTATAAATTTACAGTATAGAAATTAGATGATTTGTTGATTTTTGCAATGTACTATTTTTCCTTCCTCTGGCGTTCACGAAGTTTATGTTTGAATCAGAAAATATGATAAATTTATGGTTTTAATATTTTAATGCAATGGCTATATCTTTGTTATTTTATTTTATTCTTTTTTGAGGAAGCCTGGCCCTGAGCTAACATCCGTGCCCATTTCCTCTACTTTATGTGTGGGACGCCTACCACAGCATGGCCTGACAAGCAGTGCCATGTCCCACCCGGGATCCGAACTGGCAAACCCCGGGCTGCCGAGAAGCAGAACGTGGGAACTTAATGGCTGCGCCACCAGGCCAGCCTCACCCCTTTGTTATTTCTGAAATTATGTTCAATTATATTACTGATTCCAGTTCACCTTAGTTATTCAGGATGTTTTGTGTGCTGGAGGCAAGGAGGAGATTTCACTGGGCAGTCATGGTAGTTAGCTTTCTGTTAGTTCTAGTTGGTTTCTTAAGGCCCAAGACTGTGTGCCTCACTATTTTAACGTTTTGGCAATTATTGAGATTTTCTACTTGACTTAGTATGCTTTTAAAGTGTTTTATATATGCAACAAAAGAAAATCTATTCTTTTTTTGGTGGTTACAATCCACATTTCAAGCAATCTTCCTAATTATATAATCCAAATCACGTATTTCATTGTATTTTGTGTTTGTGCTTACTTGAATCATCAGAGGCTGGTAGAGATGTATTAATCTCTCCCACAAATATTGAGCTTCTGTCATTTTGTCTTTGAATTTCTAATAAGTTTATGTTCTACGTTTCCAACTTACATTACTGGATCTTACAGAGTCAGGACTCTTACATATTCGCTGCGGACTCTGTTTAGTGGTGGGCTGGTAAATGATTAACAATCAGGTCTCTGTGGGTAGGAAGGGGAGGGGAGCACAGAGGAGGTCTTATTTGAAACATTTGCCAAATTCTAAAGATTAAATATTATTGCTATGGCCAATTTTAAGCTCCCTATGAGACATCACTGAATGTGAAGTGGAGAGGCATATAATTGACTCTCCTGAGTTGACCTCCAGTACAACACTGAATATTTTTTCTCAACCCAAAATAGTCATCATTGTCCTAATTTTTTCTAGATTTCTGTATTTCTGATATTAATATTGCCATTTTAAATTTCTACTTTGCCTGATACATCTTTACCCAAAATGCTTTTGATACTTCATAATTACTGTGACATCTTTTTAGGAGTAGACAGTATATACATGGCTTTTTATTAGTGTCAATCAGGGATATTGTGAGTTTTGTCCATTTACATTTATTATGATAATTAGTATGTTAGATATACTTTCTGTAATTTTTAATATTTCTTAATTTTATGAATATTTTTTCTTTATAGAGATTAGTGTATTGTTTATTTTATTATGAGACTTATGTTTTGCTTGCTTTTGACCTTCTCCAATAATATTATTTCAGTTTTATCTTGACTTTTGTTCAATTCAATGTTAATTTTTAAACATCATTAAACTACGTTTTCTATGTAGCAATTCAAGAATGAGACCATTTCACAATTTATTGCCAAACTATTTAACTAATATTTTAATTATGTCTATTATATTTTATAAAGAGCATGCAGCTGGGTTTTTAAACCCAATCTAAGCATATGTCTTCTCTTGGATACTTCAATACATTCATTTCACATTTACTGTGATTGCTACTTTTGTCAATTTATTCTATTGGTTGTACTTCCTGATTATTTCTAATTTCATTACATTGTTTATTTTTTATTTTCTATCTTATTTCTTCTAGTAGTTTGGAAATTCTATTTTCTATTTTTATTCTAATAGTTATTTTCCCTAAAATTATAAATAATTTTATTCTCTATTCAACTAAAAGTTAATCAATATCAACTTCTGATTCCTGACTTAACAGATTAATGAAGTCCAAACTTAACTTCCCATAGTGAACAAAAAAACTAGACAAAATATATGAAGTAACTTTTCAAAAATTGGTTAATAAGCCGAAAAAGACTGTGATCCCAGGGAGAAGATAAACAAAAGAGTTTAGTCCTAAAATTGTCCCAGCTTTCTGCCTGAAGCCAGTTCCCAGACTTGGGCACAGGGAAGGACTTCCCCAACAGTGCCCAGAGTTTTCATTGAGTTGAGGTGACAGAATGGTATTTAAGAAGATGGCGAAAAAGTACTAGAAAGAAGGGAACTATGGAAAAAAAAGGAAATTCTCAAAATGGCTTGGGGTTCCTTCTAGTCCTTGAATAAAAACTGATCTGTACACACATACTATGAAACTCCATGAGGCCAGGCAAAAAATGGGAAACATACATTTTACACATAATCCAGCAGTTGCACTTATAGATTTATTCCCCTCCTCTGAAAATAGCATGTTTTCACAGCTTTACATAGAAGTTTTATGTATTAATACCCTAAACAAAAATCAACTCAAATGTTCATCAATAGAGGATGGATAAACAAATTGTGGTATAGTCATGCACCTCACAATGAAATTTCAGTCAATTTCGGACCTCATATACCATGGTGATCCCATAAGATTAGTACCACATAGCCTAGGTGTGTAGTAGGCTGTCCCATCTAGGTTTCTGTAAGTACCCTCTGTGATGTTCACACATTGCACAAGGAAGAAATTACCCAATGACACATTTCTCAGAATGTATCCCCATCGTTAGGGAAGACATGACTTTATATCTGTGCAATGGAATGCTATCCAGAAATAAATAGGGACATGGTCCTGATAGATGCAAGAACAGGGGTGAATTTCAAAAACGTATTGAGCAAAATAAGCCAGACACAAAAGAGCCATACATGCTAGATGATTCCCTTTATATGGAACTGTAGAAAAGACATCTAATTTCTAATAGCAGAAAGTAGATCAATGCTTGACTGAGGCTAGACGTGTGACATTGACTGGGAAGGGGCAAAAGGAACACGTTTTGGTGAAAGCAACATTTTTTATCTTTATTGTGATAGTGGTTACACAGCTGTTTACCTTGTCAATTCTCAAAAAAATGTTCTCTTAAAATGGGCACATTTTGTTGTATTTATACCTCAACTAAGTTGACTAAGAAAAGTTAATTAGTCCCCCTCTCTTTTAAGCGTTTAACAAATTTTATTGCACTTTTCTATGGTTTCTTCCTCAACTAAGACAGTACTGTTTGTAAGTCCCTCCCCGCCTTTAACTTTCTTCTTCACACAGATCTATGAAAATTATCTAGAAATTTTTCCTAGAAAGTAATTAAACTGATTTCATGCAATACTTTTCCTTATTTAAAACTAACACTCATTTAACAACTATATAAAATATTATTTAGAGTCAACTATAACTTGCATTGATTTATCTGGCTCTTGTAGTCTGAATCTACGTTGTTATTTCATTTTTGAGTAGTCTTAGTTAAACTCTTCAGCATTACTATTATTATTTTATAGTTTAGTAACTGTTTTTGATTTCTGAGCACTTGTATTGCTTTTCCATTTTGTCTTTCTTGTTTTTCTGTTGTTCTTATCAGCATATATTTCCTTTCTGTTTGTGATAAATCACTGAACCTTTCTGGGGATAGAAATTTAATTCTTCCTATAATTGTCTTTTATTTCCTACATTCCGTTTGTTTTCTTAGGCTATTTTTTCTTCATGATTCAGCCTTATAAGTCTTAATTCTAGCGTTTCTTGTTTCTGTTTTTATTTATTTATTTTTCCCACAGTACAGTTGTTGTCGCTTGTCTATGTTGTTGACATCTGTAAATAAGGATCTAAAGTGTTAAAGTGATCACTATGGGCGATTACAGTGGCTTCCTCCACAAAACTAAACATTTCCTTTCTCAGACTGGTAAAGACAAAATTTCATTGAAAGTTCCCAAGGCATGATATCCATGTGGGGAAGGTTGCATCTGGATGCTTGCCTGTGGCTTTCGGAGTTCTTGGTTCAGGAAGCAGAAGCAAGTTAGCAGAAGGGGTTCTCTCTTTGTTTCGAGAGCCAGTCTTAGGGCTTTAGCTTCAGTTAAAGGCTAAATTCTTTGAGAAAGGGCTAAATGCTGTTGTTTAAAATGAAAAATGTGCATAGTCACTACAACAAATATTGTACTTTTAAAAGCATATCTTCCAAAAATACTAAAACAGGTGTGCATGCATGATGTATGTTCAGGAGTGTTTATTGTACTATTGTTTTAATAATGAATATTTGGAGACAATCTAGAATTTATCATAATGAAATGGTGAAATTGTCAACATCATTATTAAATTAAATTTTTTTTAAACTTAGGTATATCTGGTGAAGAATAGTGTCCATTATAGCTTTTTGAGTGCAAAAAGCAAATTGCAAAACAGTATCTTAATATGAGATACAATTTTGTAAAAAAAATACAAAGTAATTATCTACTTTATATGTAATATATAAGTATTACATAGAGATATAAATATAAGTATAGATACACACACTCTCTCTATATGTGTGTGTATATATATATATATATATGTGTGTGTGTGTATTCTTATATTCTGGCTAACTTTTTACAGCTCTGGAAAATATAAACCAAAAGACTTTTTGTGATTACATCTCTTAGGTAACAGAGTCTCTAAGTGGAAAATCCACAGCTTTAGTTATACACATGTCTCTATTGTTTGATGCATTTTTCTCAATGAGAATGTATTTTGGTAATTAAATAAATGATTTTAAAGTATTAAAGCAGTATTTTAAGACTCTACCAATAACATGAAGAAATTAGTACAATTTTCCTTTCAATTCTTTCTTAGAATTCTTTTTTTTTTTTAGAATTTTGGACAAAGATTAATGTCAATCAATTATATTTTATCTTTCCAAAACATATCTGACTTTTGCATTGTATTTGGTTATAGTAACACAAATTATTTTTTTTTAAGATTTTATTTTTCCTTTTTCTCCCCAAAGTCCCCCAGTACATAGCTACATTTTTAGTTGAGGGTCCTTCTGGTGGTGGCATGTGGGACGCCACCTAGTGTGGCCTGCTGAGCAGTGTCATGTTGGCGCCCAGGATTCGAACCAGCAAAAGCATTGGCCTGGAAGTGGAGCACATGAACTTAACCACTCGGCCACGGGTCACAAATTACTTTTTAACACATATTGGTTGCAATACTGATTTCAAAGTTCAGAACCATAACAATTAAAAAATATTATCCAGGGGCTGGCCCTGTGGTTAACTTCACACTCTCTGCTTCAGCAGCCCAGGGTTTTGCCGGTTCGAATCCTGGGCATGGACGTGGTACCACTCATCAAGCCATGCTGAAGTGGTGTCCCACATGCCACAACTAAAAATACACAACTATGTACCAGGGAACTTTGGGGAGAAAAAGGAAAAATAAAATCTTTTAAAAAAAATATTATCCAATATCTTATTTCCTTCTCTTGACTTTGTAATTTTGACTTATCTCTCAATATTCTGGAATAGGTTTATAACAAGTCTTCAAATAATTTTTTTCAAGAAAGAAAATGGATGCTAAATTCATCCTCCCAACATATTTGAGAATGACTTTTTTAATTCATACTAATATAAACTTGAAATGTAATTCACATTTTAATCGTAAATGTTTCCCCACAGATTTCTGCAGACTATTATCCCACCGTCTCACGTTGTTCACTGACATGAAGGAGAAGCCTCAAGCCAGACTTCATTTTGTTTCCCTGTAGGTAACCTGTTTTTTTCTTCCTGAATGTTTGCAGGTGTTTTTAGTTCTAATTCAAACGTTAGCTGTAATACTTCTCCATTTTTGTATCTTCGTTATTGCTTCTGTTGTATTTCTTTTTCCTAGTCTCTCTCTCAAAAATACCAGTTTTCCACATTTGTGTCATCTTTTTTTCATCAAGGTCTCTTAAAATTTTTAATATCTTTATTATTCTGGGAGAACTTTTAAAGTTTGCCCTCTACATCTCTACACACTAATTCAGTTTGTTCTCCATTTTCCATAGTCCAGACTTGGATTTTATTTTTGTTAATTTTAGTTTACTTATTATCTCTTCTTATGTTACCCATCTCATGTTGTAACTAGCCTACTTTCTTTATGACTCAGTATGATTTTTATATGACCCTTTGTTCTCCTGGTTGACATGAATCACATATTTTTGCATATTGTTTGAATGCCAAATAGTGTTCTAACATTGTCTACTGGTTCTTAATTGAAAGTAAAATAGGTTCACACAGTACTTTTCTAGCAGTTGATATGTGTGGCTTGCTTCACTGCCCCTAATACTTAGTGTTACTAAGTACATATCCGAAGTATTACTAAGATTCTATTCTCAATTCAGTTCTGTAGAGCAGATTTTAAGCACATCTCTTCTGGATTGAGTAAGAATGACTCCTGCATTCATTGCATGATTCACTGGCACTGAACTAGTTAAGTTCAAACAACTTAGAATTATCAGCATGTCCATGTCCCACCAACAACCATCGTCCTATCACTATTCCTGTCCACAGCATTAAATTTATTGTGCTTACAGCTCAAAGATGAAGTGGGTTTCTGTTAGCATCTCCATATTCCCAACCTTTTGTTTTCTGGGGATTTCAATGTCTGAATTGTAGGAGAAATTTAAACATGGAAGAAGAGGAACAGTAATTTAAGTATGGTAAAATAAGACACCCATTGTTTTAGTAAGCTTGGGCTGCTATAACAAATACCATAGACTGGGTGGATTAAACAACAATCATTTCTCACAGTTCTGGGGACTAGAAACCGAAGATTAGGGTGTCAGCATGATTGGGTTACAAGCCCTCTTCCTGGCTTGTAAACGGCCGCCTTTTCACTGTGTCTTTCCATGGCCAAGAGAGGGGTTATCTCTCTCACCTCTCTTCCTATAAGGGCACTCACTAATCCCATTCATGATGGCCCCACCTTCATGACCTAATTACCTCCCAAGACCCCACCTCCTAATACCATCACATGGAGAGTATTACATATGAATTTGGGACGGTGAGAGGGCGACACAAACATTTAGTCCGTAACACCCACGCAGCAAACTTTACTCAGGGCAGGGATGGAAGGCATCTCTGCTTCAAAGAGAGGCAGTGGTGGAGAGAGAAATTATTTCCCGCCTTCCCTTCAAGCCAATAGGATCCCTTGGGTTTTTGGGGGGTTTTTTGGTGAGGAAGACTGGCCCTAAACTAATACAAGTTGCCAATCCTCCACTTTTTGCTTGAGGAAGATTGTCATTAAGCTAACATCTTCCTCTATTTTGTATGTAGGTGCCGCCACATCAAGCCACCTAGCAGGGCTTGATAGGTGGCATGCAGGTCCACACCTGGGATCTGAACCCATGAACCTGGGGCTGCTGAAGCAGAGTGCACGAACTTAACCACTATGCCTCCAGGCCGGCCCGCAGGATCCCTTAGTTTAGCAATATATGCATAACTACTAATTGTGCTATTTCATTCAACTACATAAGTTTTGTAGATAGCATGATATTTTCCCAACTTTTGGTAGGAGCTTGATTTGACTTATTAAAGTTTTTGTGAAGTTTTTATCTTTTTGTGGACCTTTATGGATACTTTATTGGGATTTAGAGAGAGGCTGCATTAGGAACATCTAGTCAGACACTACCTTTTCCCCATATTAATTATTCTGAGCAATCCTTCAAGGAATATTTTCAGGGCAAAGTGATTTGAAAAGAATGAAATCAATAAAAACCTTTTTCCTTCTCTGTCCAAAATGACATAACCAAGTAATTTTCATGAGCTCTATCTCATACGAGCGAAAATCTACAAGACAAGGCTTTGAATACAGAGGCTTCAAAGCATGAAATTAAATTGTTAAAGTTTTCCAGTCTTTTTCCCAACCTCTAAGAGTACACTTAAACTGCCTACTTTTAATATATTGAGAATCAAAGAAAAATCTGTCAATGTATGTGTACTGTATAGTATATTTTAAAATTAAATATATGATTACATTTATATCTAAGAATTCTAAACAAAATTTGAGTCTAGGAGAATTTTATTTTCAGATTCTTTGCTGCAAAATTCTGTTGTATTTACAGACTATAGCTAATTTAAACACCCCAAGTGAATAATTTAAATATCCTAATGAAAGAATTACGAAAAGAAGGTATGGTTTAACTACAGATGAATTTAAATAAATAACTATTCTTTCTTATAAATGGGCTCTGTATTTCATATAAATGACCCAGTATTCCAGTACGACAAGCAACACAGAATTTTGGATAGCGACTGTGAAAAGCAAACCATGCTTATTTGTGGACAGAGAATGCTAAGCACTTTAGTCTCCCACTTCCTGGTTTCATTCCTCTTGGGGTATGCAACATCTTTGACTTTTATTTCCTTAATGGTAAATTAGTAATAATAATAATAATATGTTGGGTTATATTGATAAATAAATGAGATCAAGTGAGTGCTTTATAAATGGAAAATCCTCATGCAAATATACCCTAAAATACTATCTGTGTAGTAATAGTTGGCATGTGATTAGTAACTGTATTGGCAATGTCATTTTCAACTATGAAGGACAATCTATATAAAAATAATTGTACATATATTTATTATGGGCAATTGCAACTGCTGATAGTTCTTAAACTGCTCAAATGGTGCTTAATGCTCAGTTAGTAAACCAAGTAAACTCAGTTTCTGACTTAAATGGACTGTGAATGAAGGTATAAAGAATGGTTTCATTTACACATTTAAATAATTGCAGGACTTCAGTTGGATGGGAAATACTTTGGCCTCATTAATAAGGACTGGTTCAGATTACATTATGAAAGAATTCCTGAAGCATTAGTTTAATTTCATTTTTTCCCAAGCATACATTACCATGGTCTGCTGAAGAGGAATCATGCTCCAGAAAGCTTAAAAAATAGGCTAAGACATAGGAAAGACGAGGATTCAGGTGGCTTGGGTATCCCCTGCCTCTTAAATCCTCTAATCTTTGAATCTGTGAGCGTTTAACCATCTATAGGCCAGGTTGGGCTGCAGACTGTGAAAATGGTACCTACTGGGGTCAGGGCTAATTGGGTGTCCTGGGCCAGTCAATCAGAGGCTGAGCTTCAGATCAGGCTGGTGGCTAGTTCTGCTTGGGACCAGGGCCCCACATCCAGAAGCTTGGTCTTCATCTTCTTCTTTTGCAGATGGTAACTGCCTCTCACCCTACCTCCATTCCAAATGCTTGCTCAACCCCCTTCCAGCTCACTGAGCATCTGCCAGCATGCCCTTCTCGTACCATGGCTGCTGGGTCAGGGTCATCTGCAGTCATGAAAGGGTGAGATTAAATCATCAGACTATTTGGGGGAAAGAGTTATTCTAGCTCACCAAGTCTTCTTGTGTATATATGAGACATGGAAATATTTCTATGTGTGACTGTGCCAACAGCAATCTAAAACAGCCACTTACAACGTGACAAATGCACTGGTTTGTAGTACCTAGTTCATCTACTTATCACTGAGATGACCAATTGGTTTTTGTCTAATTCTAAAGATTATTTTAGGTGTTGTGAAGCCTCAGTAACAGGTATTCTGTGTGTAGGAATACATTTGTATGTGTTTTTGTGTGCAGTATGTTCACTTACGTGTATCCATTTGCAAATTTTGAGTTGTATAATGGAGTGAACATAGAAATGACAGTCAGCCTACTTTGAATATAAATATTGGCTCTACCACTATCGAGCAGTTTTACTTTTTTCTCATCTTTAAAATGAACATAATGTTATCTACCTCTAAGGATAGTTGTGACGATTAAAGGAGACAATGTAAGACTCCTGGCAGAGTAGCTATGTCCCAAATAATGTTCAATGCATTCAAATTGTGATCCCTTAATGACAAATAAAAAATGATCAGTGCATAGACAGGGCCTGAGAGAAGTTAATGTAAAAGGACTCATTTCTTGTGACAAAGAAGGGCATTTCCAATATTAATCAGAGCTATCAAATTTAGTCCATGACGATACATGGGAAAAAAGGTATGAGGAATTCACTAAAGAAACCTATAATCGGCACTATCATCTCTCCAACTATCATCAGAAAGAGAGAAGCTCTAGTGTTGACAAAGACAGGGGCCTTGGAGAGTTGATGGAGTCAATGATTTCTAGGGAAAGGCAAAATTGTTCTGATTATTTAAGCTGGGAAGTGTTTGGGATATTTTTATGAGTTATAAATGTGGCATTTGCTTGGAAAAGACATTTCTTCTCTGGCTTATATTTGTGTGATATACCTAGAAAAACAGCCTTTGGTTGCCCAGCATAAAAACTAATAATCTCCTTGTGTTCTTTGGTTAAAATACTTGAAACTACTTTTTCTGTACCGCTGGACTCAGCGCTCTGCCATTGTGTGCTACTCAAATAAAGGCCACGGGGCCAACTCTCCCTGCTCTGCTCTTTTTCAATAAAAATAAACACAGGTCTGTGACTTGAGGCCCTAAGCACATCCAACCAGAATGTGTTTCACATCAGCAGCCAAAAAAGTTCTCCTTGACTTGCAGTCAGCTGGTAAGGAGATCATGTCCAAACACCCAGTCCAGGAGAAAAGCAGAGGCCTTAGAGGGTTTTTTTTCATGAAGAAGCCAGCCAAATAACTAAAGACGAGGGCATTCAGATATGGTCCCAGTGGAGGGAGGCAGGAGCCTCAGGAACTCTCAGGTACAGCAAGGCTCAAAGCAATGCTGGCCAGACTGGAATATCGAGAACTGCCAGTCTCTACCGCCTGCAGAACGTGTCCCTGCAAAGCGTGTTGCTTTGGGTAATCCTCATAGCAACTCAGAGGGCTTGAGAGATTGAGCCTTTAATATTTTACAAATAAAGAGGCTGAGACACAGTGGGGATAAATGATGTAGCTAAGGTCACACAAGAGCAGTGCAAAGCCAGTTTAGTCTGAAAATGTGTTCTGGGTTTCCATAATGAATTACTCTGAGCGAAAGAGTAAATATCTTTTTGAGGGAGCAAGATACAAAAGAAAAAGTTCTTCCCACATCTAACAAAGCATGTGAAAGAATAAATTAATGCTTACAGAAACTTCATTTATTAATACTCATTAACTATTTCTAGAGTCCTTGCTATATTTAAGGAATTGGTCTCAGTATGCAATAACAAAACTTGCTCTCAGAAAGCATACAGTTTAGTCTGAGGAAATAAGACATTTCCAATATAATTTAAAAATGTAGGAAGTGCCCTGTTTTAAGAACAGAATGAATTGAGGGTGATGGGACTTCTGAGAAGAGAGACGGGTGTGAGCCAGCGGCATCACTGAAGGCTTCACGGTGGAGCCCTGGTTTGAACTGGACTTGGAAGTATGCATGGGGTGCACTGAATTCAGACCCTCAGCTTATTCAACAGAATCAGAAGAACTGAATACAGGGCTTGGGAGTTGTCAACAGAGAGGTACAAAGAGAGCCATGTGCTGGGTTATATGATTAGAGAAGAGAAACAAAATGATGGACTGTGGATAAAATTCTAAGGGGGTTGGTATGGAAGGAAAGGTATCAAAGAAGAAATGGCATGTTGAATATAAGCTGTGCTGTAGTTTAGACTAATTATATAAATTTCCGATATATGTAAAATTATATATATATTAATATTATACTATTTATATTTACCTAGTCTAGATGATCTCAATTTTATTACAAAATTATCATTATTCTCAGTATCATTTTTTATGTTCAAAGAACTTCTTTCCATACAGTCTAGCTTTACTTGTATATAACATGCATGGATGCTCCTTCCATTTAACATATAAGACTAATTTTCAAAATGTGATCCTCGATTAAAAAATATTATCTTCAGGGGCCGGCCCCGTGGCAGAGTGGTTAAGTTCGCACGCTCTGCTTCGGTGGCCCAGGGTTTCACTGGTTTGAATCCTGGGTGCAAACATGGCACTGCTCGTCAGGCTATGCTGAGGTGGCATCCCACATGACGCAACTAGAAGACCTCACAACTAAAATATACAACTGTGTACTGTGGGATTTGGGGAGAGAAAGCAGAAAAAAATACGGATGATCTTTAAAAATAAGAATAAGAATATCTTTAAAACTTGAATTCATTGATAAACAAAAATGTTATTGTCTCCATATATAAATATATACATATGCCTGATTATTGATTTAGCTGAATTTATCATTTAAATTAATGGCTTTTTACTTTGTATATTTAAGGTATGTCAAATGGCCATATTATTTATTGCAGGTTGATTCACACATTTCAGCTAGATTCACGAGGCAGAAACTACTTGAATTAAATCTGACCATAATGTAATTGGAATGACCACTACGTAATCATATTCTTTCTTCATAGCAAAGTTATCTTTTATTTTTCTTTTTTTCCCCCCTAGTTATCTATTTTAATTATAGGCAGCTACTGGTTACTAGACTAATGAATAAGAAACATATTTAGACGGTAACTCTTAAATAACTCTTAAATAACTCCCACTTACGATATTTTCTTATGTGATATATTTATATTTTAAACTTATGATGCAGCTGCATCTATAGAAACAAAAGGAAATGCAGAATAATTTAATCATTAAATAATTTGGGCTCCAAATCAAAACCACATACTCAAAGGCGACAGTTAAGCTTTAAACTTCTAATTATTTCATTTCTTCAGTTTAATTTTCATGCATGGATTTTAGACAGCAAAAAGCTGAAAAATTAAATACTTTTATCAAAAGACCTGGCTTATCCAATCCACGAAGGAATCAAAAAAATTTATTTTCTCAATGAAATATGTACTGATTGGCGCAATTTTCAGTTTCTCACTGATAGAGCAACAGGAAAATGCCGTCCTGGTAAATTATATTAAGTTTCCAATCACTTCTGATTTTGGTTGCTGCAAGACTGGCTGAATATTTTTCAAGGAACTTTCCTAATTTCTGTGACCTGAGATAGTAGTTTTTACACATTATTTGTAAGATAGAAGTTGGAATAGTTAAAACGAGTTAATTCAATATTATTTATTAGTTTACTTAGATATTGTTTGATTTATTTAGAAATTGAGATATGGTGAGGCTTATGTGGTAAGCTAAATAAATACACTTTATCCGTCTGGCTGGTTCCTCTGGCCGTGAAACTTTTTGGCTGATCTCTCCATTTGGGCCAATTCATGTTTTCTCTTGTTTTCATACTATCCTTTGTAACTGCCCAAACAAAGGACACTTCCAGGCCCCCAGGTCACCAGCCCCTTGTATCTTGTCAGTCAATTGGGAAACCCATACACCTGGTCTGTCCTTGCATTTGTTTTCATGTGATAGAGAGATGGAGCCATTAATGGCAAATCAATGCTGTGAAAATTATAGACCATTATAAAAGTTTCTTTGCAAATAGCTGTTTAACACCACAAAGAAGTTAGGTTAAAATTGTTTCAAAGTCTAAAATTAGTTACATTTT
Organism: Equus asinus; assembly: GCF_041296235.1. Lineage (NCBI taxonomy): Eukaryota > Metazoa > Chordata > Mammalia > Perissodactyla > Equidae > Equus > Equus asinus. The sequence continues at coordinate 52,717,768 of NC_091795.1, forward strand.
AAGCTAACTGCATATGCTTTTATTGTCTCTGATCTAAAATATAATCCCAGGAGGTTGTGAAAAGCATGCAAATTACAGAAAGCTAATTTGCTCCAACAGCGACGCCTCCCATGCAGTTGGGAGGTCTATTAGAAATACTGTATTCTCTGTTATTTGCATATTAATAGCACCTGCTGAAATACTTTGGGATTTACTTCCACTGCCAGCAGAGGGACAGTACTAAAATATATAAAATTCCTTTCATATCACTATGTGAGGCTATAAAACATGCAGGATGGACTAAGAATTCGGAATTAATAGCAGAAACCAGCGTGTTCATATTGCATATGGTATGTGAATTTATCTTTTTCCATGATAAGCTATCACTTGTTTAAAATCATGAACACGGTGACTGCGAGCCTTTTGACAAAAGTCTCTCTCCTCCTCCTTGAAGAAAACAAAACAAGCTTTTCAAAATGCACTGAATAAGAATCTGCTTCCTTACGCTTTGTTCTGAGAAACTGTAAAGTTTAACAAAGGAAACCAGACACACTGATAAAAATAAAACGTGCAAAGATCCGGATTCTCAGGATAATCCAAACTGCAGAGTTTTATTCATTTGTCAGCAATTAAAAAATATATATCCAATTGCAACTTGAAGATTTCCTGCAAAATGGACTGTCTTATTTTCTTCTGATCGTGAATTTTCTTCTTGCCTTTTTTCCTCCAACTCAAAATAAAAAGAGGCCTTACACAGACCTACAGTTTACAGTGTTTTGAAGAAAGGATAGCTGCTTCCTTTCTCCAGAGAAGACAGGAAGATGTTTTTGGTCTCCAAGTCTCACTTTTGGAACATAGCACTACCGGAACAAAAAATGCTGCCCTATAAGGATGATAGCCAACAAATCTAATCTAACCAAACACAGCCCAGGCTTTCCTTCCTCTGTGTCTTTCTCCTGTTATTACATCTAAGTGGAATACCCTCCACATCCTGTCCACTTGTTGCAACTACATCTATAGCTCAACCCTGATCGCAAAATTTGGCTAGGAAGGAATAACTGCATAATTTAGACAAAGTGAAATACTAGGAAGGTGTTTACAGAAATGCATGACTGAAAGGAGAGCTCATGGAAGTTTTTGAAGTGTGGCATTGGACCTTGCATATTGGATTAATTCCCTTCTTTTGAATCATGTCATAATTAGAATGAATGAACACATATTGTGTGCCAGCACTGTTTTAAGTTAAAGATAATAACTCATTTAATCTTTATGACAACCCTATGAAGTAGGTATCATTATTATAATTTCCCCCTATTTACAAATGAGGAGACTGAATTCTAAATAGAGAGATTGAGGTAAGGAAGGGTCAAATAGTTAATAGGTGGTACAGCAGGAATTCAAAGGGTTACTAAATTCAATCCTGCTCTGAACTCCTCCCCTACAGGCCACTTTGTCTTAACAGTGACATCTACTTGTTAATTTTGTTGCTGCTGTTGTTTTTGTGATACAAAAATATTCTAGAGATAGTGTTTCTCATACTGTCTGGGTGGGTTTCTGTTTTAGAAACTTATTAGGATTATTTCTGTGATTTTCCCAGGCAACGAATATCCAAAGAGTGTAAGTCTTCACATATCTTCAGAACTGAACTTTGTGATTGGTTAGTTGAAATGTACTTATACTCACTTTAAGTCACTCAGTTCTGATTAGCCCCAGCCCTAAGGTAGGAAAAACGAGACTCAGTGCAGTTCATGGTGATGGTCTGACACTCCACTTGTTTGAGTGGAGCTATCTCTCGGAAGAAAATAGTCCCAACCTATCTAGTAAACGGACAAAGTTCTCTGATCTCCCGAAATCTCTATTCGAAATTGATGTTGTAGAATTTTCCTTTCACTGAGAATCTGACCAGTCCTTAGAGGCACAGTTTTGTTTTTAACAGTATCAATTTTCTGGTTTCCCAGCTCAAAGCAGACAGAAGCAACATGCTAGCTGAGCTGTAGTGGGAGAGATGCTGCAGTAGTGGGATAAATACTAGCAGCTGTAATGGACTCCCACGTTTACTGCCTTAACTAACACAAATTTCTACTTCACTCAGAGGAAGTTCAGTGTGTGTTCTTCGTTGCATGTAGCCTACCACCAGCTCAGTCAGTTCCCTCCACTGTATGGGTCCACCATCTCCTCAAGTGCTGGCGTCTTCTGCTAGATTCTCTACACCTGGCAGGTACACAGGAGAGAGTGTGATGGATTTCTAGCGTGGGATAGATTTAGCAGAGGTCTAGAAATGGTGTATATCACATCTGCCCATCCCATTCTGCAAGACTCAGATTGTGGTCAGCTCCAACTTCAAGGGAGGCTGGGAAATGTGCTCTAAATTTGTGTCCAGAAGAAAAGGAAACATGGTACATGTTACATTCTCTGCCAATGATGCTTTTAGAGCAGTGCCCGTAATAACAAAGATAGGACCGCTGACACTCAGGCAGGAATCAGCAAGCTGATTCTATAAAGGGCCATATGGAACTACTTCAGGCTTTGGGGGCACCATACACTCTCTGGGTCTTTGTCAAATATTCTTATTGTTGTTAGTGTTGTTTAGCAACTCTTTAAACATGTAAAAGACATTCTTAGTTCAAGGGCCTTATCAAAACTGGCCACTGACCAGATGTGGCCTGAGGGCTGTAGCGGCGAGCCCTACTCTTAGGGAGCCAGGTTGGTTTGTATCTCTAGTTAGCAAAATGGCAGATGTTCACTGTGCTCATAAAAATAACACAAAGTTGGGAAAGCCTTTGAGAATCACCTAAAACAAATGTCTTATATTGTCGGTGAGGAGCCCGGTAGTCACCTAAATAAAACAGGTTTATCTTTTTGCAAAGATAAACATTATCATGATAAGCTAATGCTTTGGATAAAGTGTTTATTGAAATGAAAGCTTTATAGGAGGAGAAAAAAAGGTAATTTGCTCCATTCACTGGGGGAATTATTATTATTAGTATAATCATGCATGTCATGCTAGCCTCCACAACTTGTGAATAACTGAAAGTTGACTGTGCAATTCATTAGCCACTTGAAGAGAATAAAGATTAAGATTGGTACCATAGAAGAAAAATATCAGGTGAAGCAAAAATTGCAAGACAAAAAAGGAAAATATTGGAAATATTTGGGTTTATTCAACAGGATAGGCTGTGTAAGTTTAATAGATATGGATGAATATATAAAGACAAAGCCCAGTAGATTTGGGTACATACAAATGAAAATTTATGCACATTGGAAAAGAGTAAAGATAAATACAAATAAAATGAAAGAAATTATTTTATAGCACATACACTGAAGGGTTATTATCATAACTACATAAATGGTCAAAGAAATTAAAGGAGAAAGTAATAAAATATATGAACAAAGCATATGAATAGACACTTCACCATGCATTAAACATATAACCAATAAAGATGTGAAAATATATCCAGTCTCTCTGGTTTTCAAAGAATTAAATGTTGATATGAAGTCTCACAATCAAGCTGATTGGAAAAAATAAAATGTCAGAGGCTTCATCCTAGTCAAAATTCAAGGAACTCACCACATGTTTCCCTCGACTTAGCTTAGATTTCATACCCAATCTTCTCAATAATAATTCCAAACCTTCATAATTTTCTTCAGTTCTTCTCAACTCCTTTCTCTACCTCCTACTTCACCAAGGAAACTGAGGTAATCGACGGGCTACCCTGACCTCATTCCTTAGTTTTCCCTCCTCTTCAAACCACAGGGGCTGGAGACAGGACCACGCCTCTGCCTCCACTCCTCCCCCTTGCTCAGAAGTCTCTCCTGCTCTGGCAGGAAGAAGACAGCAGCTGTAAGAATCAAGTCTTCTCAAGGCCAGGGGATGTGGAAGGTGATCTCTCCGATTTCATCATGCTTACAGCTTGCCCTACGAGCTGAGCCTTTGAACAGGTATGTGAGGAGAGGGACCTCTCGTAGCTTCTATCTAGATGTAGACAGTAGCCTCACATGAAGGAAGATTTTGCCCTCTATATCTCTTGATGTACATACATATATTTCACCATACTTCTAGTTAAGGGACCCAGTCTTCATGGTGGCTATGCCTGACTCAACTGTAGATTTCTCAAGCCTTAAGTCTGGAAGGAATGTCAGAGTTCCTCTACCGCAGTGGTTCTCAAATTCAGTGTGCATGAAAATCATCTGGGGAACTTGTTAAAACTGCAGATTCTTGGAACCTATCCTGGGTATAATAAATCCAAATCTCTGGGGATGAATTCCCAGAAGCTCCTTTTAGAACAAGCTCCCTATGTACTTCTGGGACCGGTGACTCTCAGACTTTTCTTTGAGAAACTCTGTTCCAGAAACTTACATATGAGGAGATTGACGTCCACAGACATGCCGTGATTTGCCTCAGCGACCAAGGGTCTGTGACAAGACCAACTTCAAGGGTACTAGCCAGTGATGTTCCCACTATACAACCCTACTTTTAGGAATTATTTCCATCTCTCAACTTTTTGTTTTCTCTGTCCTGGGTGCAATGCTGCCTCTCTCAGAGCAGGAGCCTTTTTAACTGGGGGAGGAAGAGGTAACCTTTCAGGGTTCTAACAGCCTCCTATTTCCGAGGGCAGCTCTGTGCGTCTGCACTGGACAGGCCTTCCCTGCACAGTAAGGAGCACCCAGCAAGTGGACCTGAATATCTAGGGACTTCTTTGCCTAGAGAATCATCACTCTTGGAGAATCAGGCTTCCCCAAGCTGGCACATTTCTATCACGCAGCCATAAGAAGCTGGTAATTTTTATTTATTGTCTGCAGTTCATGGCAGCCAGTATTTTACCACCTGCACATCTAAAAAAGAAGGGGAAGAAAAGCACACCAATATTCTCAAAATGTTTATATTCAAGGAGTGTGTATTTCAGAGAGGGAGGTCGTGATGTGTGTATTTTTATTGTGTGTGAAAGAATCCTTGGTGGCGGTGCAGCTGGAAAAATAATGGAAGCGCAGGGTACTGTCTTTTGTGACAAAGTTTCCTCTGGTAAGTTACAATTATAACGTAGAAAATGATACCTTAGATGGCAACTAATTTGTGAATCCTGGGAAATGCTGTTCAATGATTCCTCATCAGGACAGCAGAACCTGATCTGTAAAAATTTGGGCCTCAGCGGGAGGCTGTTTGCAAAGAGTGATTTGCATTTCAATTGTAAGTCCAGCACAACCTTTAAATCTTGGCTGCCGCACTATCACAATGGAATGTTTCTTTTTTTCCTTCATGGAATACTTAAAAAAGAAAAAGGAATATTACTATACATCAATTCCACCACCACATACGATAAAATATACGTGGTTATAAGGAAAAAATATATGGTGCAGATGGTTAGTTTTTCTCTCAATGAGCAATTGTATCAAATTTTTACTATTGCGGGGGAAATATTATTCCCTGTGTAGGAACTGTCCCTGCACCATCCCTCCAATCCACAAGTACCACATCCCTTTCTTCTTTTTTTCTTACAAAATTTCAAACAGTTAGCAAATGGACCTTCTCTGTTATTTGATTTCACTTGCTGGAGAAAAAAGTAAAACACACATGCTGCAAATACTTTTTGAAAACAGAAAGAAAAACATTTCTTAGAATTCATTTTCTCTGAGGCAAGTCATTGCTGGACCACTGAAGGCCCTCCCACCCTGCTGCCCCTTTTCACTCAATTCAGTAGTCCCACTGTGAGGTTCTTAATTTTTCTTTTCCTTTAAATTTTTTGGATTTGTCTCCTGGGTATGACTCACCGTGGCGAAAAGGAATGATTCTGCCCTGGAATCTGCCCCCCACTGCATCCAAGGATGTGACACTCTTAGCAGAAGCAGGGGTCACCTGGCCGCGAGCCAGTGGGCCAGAGAGGGGTGTGGTGGAAGTAATCTGCCTACGGCATGTTTATTACATTCAAAGTTTGCTTTAACTTTAAACTGTGTACATTGCTCTATCATTGTCAACGATTTAAATTATCTGTAGATCTGTACATTCTTCTCTTAGCACCGCCCTTTAGGTTGCCAGTCACCAATAGATTGCTCTATGTGATGTTGTTGTTGTTTTTTTTTTTTTGAGGAAGTTTAGCCCTGAGCTAACTGCTGCCAATCCTCCTCTTTTTGCTGAGGAGGACTGGCCCTGAGCTAACATCCATGCCCATCTTCCTCTACTTTATATGTGGGACGCCTACCACAGCATGGCTTGCCAAGCAGTGCCATGTCCACACCCGGGATCCGAACCGGCAAACCCTGGGCCGCCGAAGCGGAACGTGCACACTCAACCACTGAGCCACCAGGCCTGCCCTGCTCTATGTGATGGTGGGTGCTCAGTGCTCATCTGACTTACCTAACCTCTCGGTGATTGCTCAGCTGATCACTCACCCTTTCTCAGCTTTATTTTGTTTCCAGAACTCTCCTCTTAGTGGCTTCTCTTAGACTCTTGAACTCCTTTTTACACTTCTGTGTAGTCCTCCTTCTCTGCTCATTTCGAAATGCTGGCACATGTCAAGAGCCAGGCTTTGGATCTATTGTCTCCTGTTTCTACACCCACTGTATGGGTTCTCTTTCCCCATGCCCTAGCTCTATGTACCATCTACACTCTGATGGATCTAAGGAATTGATCTTCGGTCCAACCTCTCCAAATTTCCAATAGCATTGATTTCGAACTCCTACTATCTCCCCACTTCAACTTCCTTACACATTGCCTCTTCCAGGTTTCCCCATCACAGTAATAGGCTCCACCATTTACCTAGTATCTCGGTGTCTAAGTGACGGTGAGTTGGAGGGGGCAGGTCCTGAAGTCCATCCTTGATCTCCTCCCTTCATCATATCCCACATCCACTTTAAAAGTAGGTCTCATTCATCTAGAATACTACCTATGTCTTCACATTCATTTACCTTGGCTCCCTCTCTCATTCTGCTTCTTACTGTTCCTCAAATGTACCAAGCTCAGCCCTGCCTGAGGGCCTTTGTGCTCACCGTGCTCTTTTCCTGGAATGTTCTTTCTCTGAATGGCCATAGGTCTTCAGAGACTGTCTACGTGTGACCTCCTAAGAGAGAGTTTCCAAGAACACCACATCTAAAATGGTAGCGACACCTCCCCTTGACTGTCCTTTGACTCTCTTATCTTGGTTTATTCTTCTTTGTTGTATGTATCACAACCAGAAATGATATTAAATATTTATATACTTGTTTATTGTCTGTTTACATACTAGGTTGTAATTCAGGCAAGAACTGGTTTGTATTGCCTTACATTAAGACCCTAGCATCTAGTATAGCTCCTGACACAATGGGGGTTTGATAAATACTTTTTAATGTTAAATGAACTTTAACATGATTTTAGTTTCTCTTTGACATCTCTCATCTCATAATTTGTTTGAACTAACCTGAATTTTTTCCAATTGATCACGAGCATTTTGCATTGTATCTTGAGAATTTTTTACGTTTGCCTTGAATCTTTATAACAATTAATAGTAGTTGACTTAAGTCTAAATGATGCCGCTTTTATTCTACTTCATGACTTCTCTATTCTTCAATTCTTTATTCCAAATATTTTATTCTTTTTCTTTCAATTGGAATAGTTGATTCAGTATTTATTTTTGCCGAATGTCTTAATTCTTCTTTTTAATTAAAATATTATTATTTTATTATGGGTGATATGTAATATACAAGAGCTGAAATAAGTACAACCTGAACTCTGGGTTACAACCCTGTGCAAAAATGATGTCCTCGGGGGCCCTGAGTTGCAGGTTTGTGTGTTCTGTGCCCTGCTCACCCTGCCCACCCAGTCCTGGCCCCATTTTTCAGCTTTTCACTCCTCCCTTGTTGTCCAGCTCCCCGTTTTCCCTCATACTTCTCATTTGCTGCCGCTAAAGTACAGTAGCTGGGAAACTAGAAAACTAAATTTTGAACTTGTGTTCAGAGTAAAAGTTAATCTATAAGTGAGGGCCTGTGCTCTGATTTGGGTGAAGGAAATTTATTTTGCTTAATTGCTGTCTCTTGGCTGTCTTCTGGATATGTCAGCCTCAATGCATAATCAGGGCGTTCGGGGGTCTATATCGACTAGTACAGATGGATATTCTGTAACTAATACACTTAGTTGTTCTGAACCTAAACTTGTGACCTTGGGACCCTGAAGATGCGTTGCCCATCGGCTCTTACTCCAATTATAGGTCTCACTGAATCAGGACCGAACCTTGCCCCCTACTCAAAAGACACAGAGCAGAGTCTCAGAAAAAACCTGCCCTTTTTCTTCTTCTTCTTCTTTTTTTTTTTTTTTTGCATGTAGCAATCTGGGGCACGTAATGTTAGGAAAAGACTCCAATTAACGTCTTCTCTCTAAACAAGGGACATTAAAATCCCTTCCACATCCTCCCACAAAAGAAAAAAGCAACCCGAAATAGGACCCACATCTCCTACTGCCGGCTGCAAGAGAAGGCGATTCCACATCCCCCATGACGGCAGTGCCCTGATTCTCTGGTGTCACAGTTTCCACTCGAGCCTCTACTCGGCAAAGCCCTTGGGGCGCCAATCTTGTCCCTCCTCTGATAAATTCTGCTTATTATACTGTGCTGTGTACACTCTCAGAGCCAGATAAATGAAGAGTAATAATAACTGTTATTTTTACACCAAGTGTTATCAAATCAGAAATCTGACACCTAGTAATTTAATATATATGTTTTTTCCACACACCTTTATTGCTGTTTGGCTAGATAGAAAATATGAGGAGATTGGAAACCAACTGTAAATATTTCTACGGCCTTAATGGCAAATGCTTTTTCTTTTCTTTATTACCTTGCTCCACTTCTTGGATCCTCTATTTTTCAGTGCTTTGGTCCCTCTCTTTTTCTCCTTTCAATGTACCTTCATTCAGGAAGTCTTTCCTGATTCACGACCCATTTCTGGATGCTTTCATCACTCCACGTCCCTCAATGGTTAGCCTGCTTCGCAGACTACGAATGGCGTCTCTTTAATGTTATTTGTTGTCGAACTGGCCCGGAGGATAGAACCCGACTCACCTGGCTTGAATCAGCCTCGCCACTTAAAACCCCGTTTGACTCCAGGCAAATGGCTTAACCTCTCTCAGCCTGGTTTCCTCATCTAGAAAGTAGAAGTAACAATCATACCCACCTCATTGTAAGGATAATGGGAAGATCAAATTGTATTGTCAAAATATTCTTGTTCATAATTAAACATAGTTCCCCTTCCTTAGCCTTTGGAATTGATAGTAAACTTTTTTTTTTTGGTGTGAATATTGTCCTGACCCAATTAAGCTGTGAAGCTCTTAGAGGGCTGACCGTATCATGGATTTAAATTGTAAAACAACAAATGTGCAACGAGGATCTCCTAGTATAAGGCACCAACAGGCCCAGTGGTGGGGGAGAGAGGATGGGATAAAAAAGAAAGAAAGAGAAACAAGATAAGACACAATCATTTGTGCTCCAAAAGCTTCCTATGTATACTTTGGGTAACTAAAGATATAAAAAGTCAAATGGTATCAAAAAAATGTAAACAATAACCTAAAATAATGAGAGAGGCATTGGCTAAAAAGAAAAGTTGTTGCCACTAACTAGCTCAGAAAGCAATTGTAGTCAGAGGGCAGAAGACAATCAGGCCCCCTCATGAAGAGGTGGTCGGGGCAGGTTTTAGCACGTGGCAAGATCACTGATTCGTCTGAGGTGGTGAGCTGGTTTGATAGAATGGTGGATGATGGGAAGAGGAAAGAGGAGGCAGCCATTCAGGGTGAGATGGTTTGTGACTGACTTATCACAGAATTTGGAAATAGTCCAAAGTAAATGTAAGCAAATATAAGTTGAGGCAAGAGTCCACTGTGGTTTCAGAAACCCGTCATGGTATTTTGGACTATGCCATACTCTCCCTTTAATTATTTCTTTTAGAATTCTCAGCTTCTGCACTCTAGCATTTCATCCCTTCACCTGTCATGAGGTCCAAAGTTACGGCCTCATACAGGGGACTTTCAATCAACAGTACCCAGGAAGTACTGATGCTTCACTTGTCTGAACAGCCAAATCTGATTGATTGTGCAGCAATCCAATTGATTGTTCAGGATTTGATTTGAATAAATTAAAAACTGTCAGTTATTTCTTACACATGAATAGACTTACAAAAATGTATGCAGTGTCCCATAAATATGTAGTTCCAGGCCTAAATTTCAAGAGTTATAAACAAAGGAATACATCAAATTTGTGGGCTATTCTTGCCAGTTCTTTCATCAAAGGTGAGTTTTTGATTCCAGCAGCCAGACAAACTGTTTTGTATCTACTTTATTTTTGAAGACAGGCAGTCAGGGCCCTGTGCTTTAGCTGGTCCAGATAATAAATAAAGTACATAGATAAATGTGTTTATTTGGACATGCAATTTAGTTTCTATATAACTGTATTTCTCTTTTAATGACACAGATGCTGATTCCTAGTCATCAGCCCTAGGCACCAGTAAAATCAGATTAAAGGCATTAGTAATGTAGTTAATTCCATTTATAATAAGCCTACGCCAGAGATGAGAACATTAAAATAACGAAAATCTATAAACTGGAATTAAAGAATTTTTTGGAACCCCATGTAAGGAGTCTTCGAAACACAGACACAACGTTTTACATAAACACAGCAAGGGGGCTTTTTACTCATGTTTTGAAAGTAATATTTGTAATCTCAATTAAAATTTGCCTTGGTCACTTTAGTCTTCATATTTTATACTTCCGGTTGATTCAGATGGCTTTGTATTAAGGGACGAGCATCCTTTAGTGATGCTCTGCTAGTTGTAATATTGCCTTCTGTAACCTTGCCTAATAATCACTATCAGCTAATCAATTTTTCCTTTTTATTCAAATTCTATTATCCACTCCCTTTTGACCTCTAGTTCTTGGGACAGCCCACGCATTATTTTTTTCTGAAATCCTCAGCATATTACACACAGCATAGCAGGATAAAAGCCCTAGCATTGAACCCAATCAATAGCTCCCACAGGTAGACATCTATTTCATCTCCTTCTTTAATGTGCTGTCCTTTGTACATGGAGATGTCTCTATCGACCCACAGTCTGTCTGGCATTTGGTGTTGGTTCTGGGCTTTGTCCAGTATATGGGTATCTTTGGGTCAAGTCATCCTTATTCCTTCCTAGGGTTACCTCTTGAGAGCCCATATCACATATGACAGACAGGTAGGCCATAGAATGTGACCTTAGAATGACATAAAACTAGCTGGCTTGGAATTAAAACTAACAGACATTTTACTTGTTTTTTCATACCCACAAAGCTATTAAAGTAAATTATGCATTTTGACTTTAACCTATTTTCTTGTCTTGTACTTCTTGGTAATTAGCTAATATCAACAAGGAAAGCTCTTAAAAGAAGAGTATGCTGATCCATTTATTCTTCATTAGTTTAATTTTTCAAATAAAATTATAAAAGTAAACATAGATGCATAAAATGTTTGTTATTAAAAAATTCTGAATATATACAGAAGGATATAAAGTGAAATGTCCTTGCTCCCTCCTTCAGCCCAATGCTCTATTCCAGATTTGACAACATATACAAATACAGACAGCTGCATGTAGATTATATATGTAAATTACATATATCCAAATGTATTATATTATAAAAATTAGTATGATGCATATTGTTTGATTTTATCATTTATTTTCCAAATATTTTTCACTTTAGAATATATAGAGTTACTCTGTTAATTTAATAGTTGCATAATGTTTCATAATATGGATTAATCACAATTTATTTAACCAGACCCTTATTGATGAAAATTTAAATTGTTTCTGATTTTTCACTATTACAAATAATGTGACCATAAAACATTGTGTATTAGCTATCTGCTTCTGCATAACAAATTACACTAAAATTTAGAGGCGTCAAACAGTGAGAAACTTTTATTATCGCATACTTTCTGTTGATGAGAAATCTAGGAGCATCTTAGTTGCCTGGTTCTGGTTTGGTGTCCCTCACTAGAGTGTAGTCAAGATGTTGGTAGTAATCTGAGGTCTGGACTAGGACTGGAGGAGCTAAGATGGCTCATTGACGTGGTTGGCAGATTGGTGCTGGTTGTTACTGAGAGACCTCAGTTCTCCCCAACATGGGCCTTTCCACAGGCTACTTGAGTGTCTTCATAACATGACAGCAGGCTTCCTCAAGATGAGCAATCTAAGAGAGCGAGAGCTAGACAAAAGTTATCCTTTCTGTGACCTAGCTAGAAAGTTACCTAGAATCACTACCGCCGCATTTTTTATGACTTTATTGAGGTTTAATAGATATACAAAAAAACTGCACATGTTTAGTGTATACAATTTAATGAGTTTGGACATGTGCATACACCTATGATACTAAAAAACTCAACACGTTTAATGTGTAAAATTTGTGATGTTTGGACATATGCCTACTCCTATGATACTATTATCACAATTAAGGTAATAAAGATGTCCATCACCTCCAAAAGTTTCCTCGTGTTCCCCTCTCACATGTTTCACATGAGATCCACCCTCTAAGCAAAATGTTAAGTGCACAATATCGTGTTGTTAACTATAGGCACTGTTGCACAGCAGATCTATAGAACTTACTCATCTTGTGTAATCGAAACTTTATTCCCATTTCCTCCTCTATTCAACACATGGCAACCATCATTCCATTCTCTGCTTCTGTGAGTTCGATTATTTTAGATACTTTATAATGGGAATCACATAGTTGTCTTTCTGATACTGGTTTATTTCATTTAGCACAATGTCTTCCAGGTTCATCCATGTTATTGCCAATGGTAGGATTTCCTTTTATTTTAATGCTGAATAATTTTCATTGTATGTATACACCACATTTTCTTTATCCATTCATCTATTGATGGACATATGTGCAGTTTTCATGTCTTGGCTGTTGTGAATAATGCTGCAATGAGCATGGGAATGCAGATATCTCTGCGAGATCCTGATTTCAATTCTTTTGGATATACACTCAAAAGTGGAATTGCTGAATCATATAGTAGTTCTATTTGTAATTTCTGAGGAATCTCCATACTGTTGTCCATAGCTGCTGCACCATTTTACATTCCTACAAACAGTACACAAGGGTTCCCTTTTCTCTCTCTTCTCATCAAAGCTTGTTACTTTTGTTTTTTTGATGACAACCATCCTAATAGGTGGGAGGTGATATCTCAATATGGTTTTGATGTTCATTTCCCTGATCATTAGTGATGTTGAGCATCTTTTGATATACCTACTGGCTGTCTGTATGTCTAAATATCTGTTCAAGTCCTTTGCTCATTTTTCAGTTGGGTTACTTGTTTTTGCTATTGAGTTGTAGCAGTTTCTTATGTATTTTGGATATTAACTCCTTTTCCGATATATGGTTTGAAAATATTTTCTCACATTCTTAGTTTGGCTTTTCACCTTTCGGTTGTTTCCTTTGTGGTGCAGAAGCTTTCTAGTTTGGTGTGGTTCCACCTGTCTATTTTTGCTTTTATTTCCTGTGTTTTTAGTGTCATATCCAAAA